>NC_080422.1:109642085-110242085 GCF_029873635.1 Malania oleifera
CATATGTGAATACTACAGTAGTAACTGCATTTTCCATTTGTTTCAAAAACGAAGGGTACTCTGGTACTCTCGGGGAGCAAAAAGAGGAACCTCTAACACTCTACAATTTCTACTACTATTCTAACTAGCGAATCAGATCGTCGTTTTAAATAATTAAAAAAAAGGATTTTTTGGGTTTTTATCTTTTTTTTTTATTTCCTAAAAATCAAAGGTAAGGATCTGATCTTTCTTTCGATTAGATCTTTTGGCAGTAGTAGACCTACAATAATGATTATATATTCTGTGGTTTTAGTTTTTTATGGGGTCCCCGCCGGTTATGGTTTATTGTTTTTGTGAAAACGTGTTTCTGCATAGTGTCATAATGTTCGAGTTTTAACGGTAAGGGGAAATTTGATTACCACAGGTATGTTTGGAAAAACTAAACCTGCGTAAAGAACAGTTTATGTTATTAGTATGATTTAACCTTAACACCTATTTCTTAATTTGTTAAAATCTAATCTAACATCTAACCGAGTAAAAATGGATTTTTATGATTTTATTTATAAAAACAGTTTTGGGGAAACGAGTTTTCAGTGTATGATCACTTCATACTTTTAAATAACTTACAAAAATCATTTATATTTGTTTGTATGTTATACGATAGTAGGAGATGCTCCAAGAATCTTTACTAACCAGTTAACCATTTTGAAAAATGATGTTTACTAACCTAATTTTTTATCATTTAGAGAAATTAGAGAGAATTTAGAGCGGTTTTTTGTGATTAAACTGTGGTGAGATATGTTGAAATGAAAAATTTCTGAATTTTTCTATAACTATTGATATAGAGTATGGGTAGGGGAGTATAAAATTTTAAAAACACTTTACTTTACCGACAACTCGAGACGTAACCATTTGAAACTTTCGATTTGGTTTTTTCGATTTCGGTATCGGTTGCGATTTTGATATAGAAAAAAATAAATTTTCAGTTTCTCGGTTTCGGTTTTCACTCAAAAATTGAACAGTCAAAAACCGACAACAAACCGATATATTTTAAAATAATTATACCCTGTGGGAACTTTGATTACAAGTACATGTGGAACAAATAATTATAACCGACAATTATTTTTTTAATTTGATTATTGGCTTATACTTTCTCAGGGGAGTTTTGGAAGGATTTTATAATTAAGAATGAGAACCGAAGCTAGAGCTTCCCATTTTTGGCCATGTTTGGATGAGTTCTATTGGGAGACACAAACCAATAGCCCTCGATATAGGTTTTTGCTACTACCCACAGCAGCTCATCCTTCTCCTCTCCTGGTACCTGCACACTACACATTGCCGAGTGCTGACTGCCATTGCCTCCGACGATCACGATAGCCCACACCAGCGACTCTCCAAAACCCACCGCCCACTCCAATCTCCAATTCCCCATCTGGTCTCCACCTCCCCCAATCAAGTCACATGCAAAGCGACGCACGCACTCAACGTCCCACTCCAACACCCCACATCTCCACGCCCACCGCTCACACATATTCACCCCACGCCAACTCCCCTCTCAACATCCCGTCTCCCACTGTCCCTTCCGTCCTCCTATGTTCACGACACCCACATTATCTTGGTGCCCTGGCTTGTCCCACATCGATTTGGAAATGGGAAAAAAAAGTTTCCTCACCTTATTTTTGAATTTGGATCTGCTATCTTCTTCCGTGCTAGTCTTTTGGCAGTCAAAGAAGCCTTGCCCAGTTGGCTGTGGCCGGACTTTCTTTATTTAATTATTTTTTTATTTTGTTAGTTTAAACTGTGGTAAAACCCCGAATTAACCGCTACCGAACCGTAAAATAAACGTTTGGGTTTGGTTGATAACCAGGTATAACGATTCGTTGTGTTTTAGTAGTTTTTTAAAAACCTGGGTTCGTTTGGTTCTGGTTTTGGGCAATAACCGAACCAACCGTATTGTGTACACCCCCTGGGAACAGATTCCAATTGTTATACCTGAGTATTTTTGGAAATAAAATTATGAATTTTCTTATAATACTTTGATTAAAGATGTGGGACTAATTCCAATGTGTTATACTGAAAATGTGGAGATGGGGGCCCGCTGATACAGAGATACACCAATCTACTCAGTAATACAAAGAGGGGTAAACTGAGTGGCATGCACCCGGTTTGACCCAATGAATGTTAACTGAATTTGTAAAAATCCTGAAATTTACATAATTCTAGTTTTGTGTATAAATTGTCGATAATGATACTGGAACCACAGCTTGTGACAAAAATAAATTGAAAGAAACTTTAGAAAAAGGGGTTGAAAGATACTCCAGTTCGGGGGGTTGAAATAATTCCAAGATTTGAATCCTATGCTTACATATGGAAAGAAGGGCTGGACATTTAGAAAAATAAAGAAAAATGTTTTTCAAATTTTCATATAAATTTGGAAAATTGAAAAATAACGTGGCATTTTTATTAATATTTGGAAAGCTAGAAGTGAAAAATAAAACTATTTTCACAAGTAAATAGTGCCAAAATTGTTTATTTATTTACTTATTTTATACAAATGTCGTAAAGATGAAAAATTAGCCAACTTTTTTTGTAATTTGTTGGAAAATTCAAATGGAAAATGAAAACTGCTTTCCAAAATTAAATGAACACTAACCTTCTATGATTCATAATCTTTTACTTGTATTAGAACATATTTCTATTTATAATACTGTTTGATATGAAAGAAGATACTTGAAACTGAATTTCTCTTCCCTTTTCTTTTCCGAAGAAAATCGTTGATGCTCACGAAGTTTAGAGCAATTATGCTACATCATTCTTGTTACTTAATCCTGTAAAGCCTATTCCCAAAGCATCATTCTCTGTTTTGAATTCATCAATCATAGCAGTGTGTAATTAAAAGGAAACCGTATTTTATAATTATCTGTTGCCCCTCTAGTTGTGAAATCTTTCTCGCGAACAAGGAAGAACACACAAAACAGACCTAGAAAATGTTGCATTAGCTTGTGCAAACATCTTTTAATTATGTTTTAGAACCTTGACCGCTGGTGGGCACATCTGCTTTGGCCAATCCAGAGTGTGGATGCATGGAAACTCCTTTGCTTGGTGGGTCAGTGAGGGACTTCCAGCCATTTGACCACGTTCAATCAAGTACTGTGAATTGAAAATTTATTCATTGATTTGCTATGAAAAAATGGGTTCGTTCATAGTTTCCCTTCCCTAATCTTTTCCAAGTTCTCATTGGAGAACATGTAATGTCTTACTGCAATTCATTGAGAAGGACAATATTGACTGTTCCTTGCTTAGCTCCAGGACATGGAAATCAACAGTTTAAACAATCAACATGATAACCGATACCTCACAAACACACTATCATCTGGGTACCATTTCAGAAAATGTGACATCATTAACCGAAATTTTTTCTCGCTGCAAGAAGATCGTTTTCCTTCCTCCTCTTCTTTATCTGTTTTAATCGGTAAAGCAAAGCCTTCTGTTCTTGTGTAGCATAGATGCAGTTTCATTTTTGAGCATTGAATAACGTCCAGCTTGATGTCCTATCCACTGGCGTTTTCTGGACGCATAGATAAGAGCACCTGCCTGCAATCTTGCTAGTTTACATGGTGAAGAAGCGTCATCCAAAGAGGGATCCAATAAATTCCATGCTTTTTGCCATCTTTCCACGCTCATATGCCTGAAAGTCTGAAAAATGTCATCTGCATTCAAATGTAAATTTCAACTCGCGACTAATGTAGAGAGGGGTCTGTTGAGGTGGCTTACATATTCCAATCGGTTTCAATTTTTCGCCAGAAGCCTTATTCATGCGTGCTTCTTGCACTTAGGATTTGGAATAGCAATACTCCGAAAGCTAAACATCAGATTTCATGGAATATGCACCTCTGTTTCAAACACTCATTCCTGGTGGGACATATCCACGGCTGGCAGCCAAATTTAAAAAAAATAAAATAAATTAAATTGATACGTTGAAAACATGCGTGCAAAATAGATTTATGATTAAAAAGTATGCCTATACAATGTTCCAGCGATTCGTGCCTGTGTTTGTTTATTCATTTCTCCTCGTCTTTCTCAAATATTCTAGCCATCCACATCCCGATACTTGGCTTCACCTCATCGCCGTCCCGTCCAATGTTGCTGGCTTCATCTCGGTAAGTATTGTTAATCTTTAGTACTCTTGGAGACAGAAGTCCCTGATACCCCTTCAATATGTGAAGAGGAGAAAATTTAGACGAGAGGACGCGTGGTTTTCCAATCCCGTAGCAATCGTTTTATCTTAATCTGCTCCAGTAGATTGGGGAACAATATTATTTCTTCTAATGTCTTTGTTTGGGAAATGATAGTAGTTTCAATGCATTCCCTTTGTAGGGTCCATAAAGCGTTCAAAAGTACAGGAAAATTTTTCAAACATTTAATTAACTACAAGTAGAAGGATTGCAGACCAAAGATGTAGAAATCCAAGCTTTTGTTTGGCATGTACTCGTAAATCACATCTTTTCTTCCCCTTTCCGTTCGTTGCAAAATCCCACTAGTCCTCCCATATTTTACTGTTGTTGCTTTCGCAGTGAGTGGGACCCGCATTTTTGAAAACTCCACGAAGTCCTTGTTTATAGGTTCTTGATCGCCTCTTCACTGCTTTCCTCTCCTTGCAGTAATTTGCCCTGTAAGACAGCCATCCCTTCTTATTTTTTTTTTTTCCATAAAAGCCAAACCACATTTGCACTTATTTTGACATGTCTAATTAAATGCAATAATCAAAAACTCCCAATTCGATGCTCATTTGTTGATAGACTTTATTTTTTTATTGGTATCTCATCTAATACTATGTACCTACTCGGGTGCTCCTAACAAAGAGAGGGATTCTAGAGTTTAAATTTGGAAAGAATTGTCCGTATGATGGAGGTTTTTCTCTGAACTCTTTTTTCTGTTCTTTGCTTTGCTTTTATATTCTTTTCTTTCTTTTTTTGTTTTTTCTTTTCTTTCTTTATGTTTTCGTTTCTGTTTAGGGATCGCTGGGAGTCCTGTGCATTTATAAACAAACTAAAGATTTTCTTCTTTGTTCTTTGCTGTTTCATGTAACTGTGAGAACAGAAGATGCGTAGTCCTTAATTTGTAGGCGTAAACTAGCTTAATCCTAATTAATCAGTTTTGTTTGTTGCCTGGTAGAAAGCATTCCAAACTCATATCCCCTGAACTCAGTGAACATGGAAGTCGTCCAGAATCAACTTTGATTCATAAATTTTCACGCTTTTGGACACTAATGGTGGTGGACCTGATGGTGTAGCTCATGCTTCTTAAGTCTGGCAGCTAGTTCTATACTTTTGTTGTCAGATTTAACTTATGCATGATTTTCTTCCGAAAATGTATAAGATTCTGTGATATCTATGTGGACATGAGGTTTGTTATTGAATCGTAATAATATATAGTTACCGAACTATTATAATATCATTCAACAGAAGACCCAGTGCTTAAAGAGAACAAAGCGTGCATGTGAGGGGTCCGGTGGTAAGAATTTAACACCTTTGAAGTTATCAGGGTACAAACATTACCACATCTACCCTCAGTTTAACATATCAATAAAAACCAAAAAAAGAAAGCAAAATACAAACCAACCAGAAAAACTTGAAAAAAAAAAAAAAACAAACAAATCAACAGTGGTCTATAGAAGAGTGGTCAATCAGCATGATGATATGGCAAATGGATGATAGGACCTGAAATCGTCCGTGGGGAAATTTGAGTCACAATCTTGTTCTGAAAAAGAACCAAAGAGAGTGACTTTACTTATTGAATTGTCCAGTTCTTTTGGGTCTATGTTTGAAATTTTTAGTTTCAGTAACCACTTACGAAGAGAGAATGATCCCTTTTATCTTAATTGGCTCTGGGAGTTGGAAAACACAAAAAAAAATCAAAAAAAATTGTTTCCTTTGTTAGTGGGAAGTGATCCAAGAAATGCAAAAAAGCAGTAACATTATTTTGGTGAGGGCATAAGGCAATTGGACACTTGGAAGTTACACGATGACTGCACTAAAATTAAGGTGAATATTCCACTAGCCATGAGCCAGAAGACGATTATGGTTCTGGGTCAGTGTGATGCCTACTTCGGTATGCATCCTAAATGTGTGTTGATCAGTACGAAATTATTTCCCACAGCTGATTCATCACACACCACATATTAAGTTCTTTGACTTCTCAATTGTTAACTGGTAAGATCTGCAGAAATGTAATATTTAGATTTAACAAGATTCACATTTTTGTACCAAAATTGTCATTCTTGTGGTACACATATGAGGGAAATGGTGGATCTGAGACCTGGCCACTGGATGCATGTGTCCATGTTTGCTGACAATTGTCCTCGTGAATGGATCATTTGGGATTCTGGAATATTGTTTTTAGATTTATCGAGAGGAATTGGGTGTTCCCTTCATTTTCGGAATGCTTTCTGTCTGTTTTGGTAGGAATATACGAACAAGATTTCCCAAAACCTGTTAGAAACAAGTAGAGAGACTAACGCCAAAGAAAAATTCAAATCATCAACGCACAAGACAATATTGTACGTGGTTCGGCATGTTTGCGACATCCACGGACTTGCAAGGGATTTTTCAATATTATCAGGAAGAAAGACAGAGAGTGTGGCGATACAATTCTCTCGCTCTCGTTCCTCTCGCGGTACAACCACACAAAACCCTAATCCCCGAACCCACCCTTTTATATGTGCGCCTAGGACTAAGCCTGAGGATAGAAATCTCTAATAAATAGAGGTCGGTCGTCATCCAAAGCAAACCTAAAATAGGCTCCACAAAAGCCCAACACTGTTAATTTAGAGCTTTGGCAGGGGTATGAGAGGAAGCATTGTGAGAATGTACTCCTGTATGATTCCTTGCTATCACTGGTATATTTTGGTTTCACAAAATTGCCGGAATTGTTAAGGGTGGTGTTAATCTCAGCAATTTGGTTTGAAAGCAGATTAGTTTTCCATGTGTCACTTTGGTGTTGCTGCAAGTGATCTTTTAGAAAGGTTTTTCTCATGAAGACATGCATGGAGATTGGCTTGCTTTGTTCTATTAGAGATGTGCTGTGGATTTTTTCTTTTCATCCCCTTCTTTTGTTGTATTCACTGACTTATTGGAGGACTCCGATGAGGTCTTTCTTTTCTTTTGATGTACTTCTTTCTCTCTTTCTAATATATCCAAAGAAAAGAAGGGGAGTTGAGTTCTCATGAATATGATGAACATTGTCAAAAGCCACTTGGCTAAACAAAATTTATCTTCAGACTTGCAAACGTGTTATGCATCTTATATTTATCTTAGGCCTCAAAGCATGCTGATAGATTATCATGTATTACCTTGTAAACGGGTCCAAATCCACCCTCTCCAAGCCTATTTTCTCTTGAAAAATTTTCTGTAGAGGCTCTAATGTCAGCAAAAGAGAATGCTTGCAGATGAGGATCATTATCATTAGGCTTTTCACTGGCTGATTTATCATATTCTGATTGAAGCATTGAAATTCTGCCTGTAACCCTCCTCCCTGTATTGGAAAACTGAAGTGTCAATTTAACTTCATAGATATAAATGGTAATGGTGAATTCTATTCGGTGGTAGGAACTAGGAAGTTACCTTCTGTTTTGAGGGTTGTCCTATACACAGAACACATCACAGGGCCTAACAGAAGTAGAACTGCTGCAATGGGTAGCAAAATAATAAGCAACAAGCTTTGCTTCTTTGTTGAATTGTTATCTTCTTTTCGAGGTGTACCCTTTGTTGGATCTTGACTGGTGGCTGCGAACATAACTAAAATGTATCACATTGATCCTGAAAAATATGTATTACCTATTTTGTGTTCTGTTACTTCAAATCAAGCACAACATAGAAAAGCATAACAACACCCACTTTCTTATTTAAACTTTGCAAGCAAAGAAAGGCTAGATCCCACACCATTCTTAATGAAGGAACTGTATCCACTCTTATCATCATAATACTTAGACCACAGCATCACGCCTCCATACTTGGTAGAGTTCTTTATCACTGGAAGGATCTGAGAAGTTAGCACATTGGCCGGAATAAACCCTCCACTTGGGGCTGCCTCGGGTGCTGCTGGTAAGCCTAAGAAGATCGTTGAATTTATCAATGATGAAGTCCACTGCCTCCAAGTTTTCTCAAGATTCTGGGTGTTGCCAGTGCTATACTGGCAAGAAGGATTGTTAAAGAACTGAATCCAAACATAGTCAAAAAGGCTTGTGTTGAGGGCAGTCCCTAGAAGCAAATCAGGGAATGGACATTGTGGAGCTGCTGTTAAGTAGACCTTTCTTCCTGAACTGTTATATGCCTTCAGGTATCCTGCAAGATCATCCCAGTGTTTCCAAAAGCCAAGTGCGATGTCAAAGTCAATACCATCCAAAACAGCGTCGCCTAAGGGGCGCGAAGATGACTGTCCACCCAAGAAGTTATTCCATAAATAATCAGAAACATTTTTCGCATCGGCTGTTGAAGCTAGAGAGTAGTTTCCAAGGCCACCTCCTATAGACAGCATCACCTTAATGCCCTTTCTTTGGCACTCTCTTATGCTGTTGCTAATGGTTTTGCAACCACCACCCGCTGGGTTGCAATGGCCAGCAAGGTTGAGTTGTGGGATTTGACCATTGCCAAATCTGTTCAGAAAGGCTATGTTCACATAGGAATATACACCAGTGGCGCATGTTGCAGTCAGGTTCCCCTCGTTACCATTTTGACCCCAGTAGACGGCGACATCATCTGCAGAAGAGATTTGAGCTGGAAGAAGGATGAAGAGGGAAAGCAGGAAAAGTTTGGAGATAGGAAACGTAGCCATTGGTGCTTGTTCGTTCCAGAGTGGTTGTTTCTGCTTTTGTGATTTCATGGTTTAAGTTAGCAAAGAGACCCACCGCTTTGAATTTTGAATATGGTTGTTCACTTGACAAGTTCATTGGCTGACTTGTTCTCAAGGCTTACTATCCTCCAGTGTGTGAGAGTACCTTCCTGGAAATTAGGAAGAAAATGCCCAGAGCTCTGTGTACTGTTAAGGTAGTATTTGGGAGCATAGATTCTGAAACTTGATTTTGGATTTATGTAAATTTAGAAAAAAGTCAATATAATTTTATACTTTGTTTTATTCAAATCTAATATCCCAATTCCATACTTCCAAAGGTAAGGTAAGTTCGTAAAACTCTCTCATTTTCCTCTCTGCGTATATGTTTGAATGTTTTGATACTACATTTTGCATCACCTCAAGTATCCCAGGATGTGTTCCGCACTTGAACAGAAAAAAATTCATAAGGAACAATCATTCATCGAACAATTTAGAACTGATGGGTCATACGATATCATGTTGGCATTTGGACCCATCCCACTAAGAGATGCGCCCTAATATATTTTCTAATGATAAAATTTGGTATTACTCTACGGGGTCAATATATTAATATGGTATTATGGGTTCTAAATAACTGAAATCATAGGTAGAGGAATCATTCCTCATTAGTATTTCACCTTAGACAAATACAAAAATAGGCTCCACATTCAGTACCCGCATGATTTGCATCCATTCCTATGTATTTAATATTTTCTTTGCATTTTTCCCGCACAAGCTCCTGTAATGTCTATTTGGATCAAGAATTTTGCTTGGGAAAAGGAAATAAAAGTAAAATAAAGTGGAAATTCATTTGTCCATATATTTTTATTTTTTGGTAAATATTATAAAAAAATGAAAGTTTGTTTTAATATGACTAAAGATTAAGAAAAATTAAATATTAATGATACGTAAATTCAAATTTTAGTTAATAGATTTGATATATTTTTTACATTTTTTTTCACTTTCTTTAATAACTAAACATGAAAGGTGTGAATTTCTTAATAATTTTCTTTTGTTTTTCTAATTTTTTTGTCCTCGTTTGGAACTCAAAAAATATTTGGAAAAGAAAAGAAAAATATTAACGAATCAACGTTTTCATGTTTGGTTATCAATGAAAAAAAGAAAGAATATGAAAGATATACTAAATTCATGAACAAAATTTTGATTTTACACTTCATTAATATTTAATTTTCTTAATTTTTAATTATATAAAAATAAACTTTCTTTTTTTAATAGAATTTAGGGTGTGTTTGGATCAAAAATTTTACTTGACGAAAGGAAAGAAAAGGAAAAGGAGGAGGAAACTCATTTTTCATTATATATTTTTTTCTATATTAAATACTATTAAAAATAAATATTTATTTCAATATAACTAAACATATGACAAAGTCAAATATTAATGATACATAAAATCAAAATAATATTCATAGTTTTGGTATATTTTTTTATTTTCTTTTTCATTTTTTTTGGTAATCAAATATAAAATTATGAATTTTTAATATTTTCTTTCCTTTATTTAGTATTTTTCAAGTTTCAAACAAAACCAAAAAAATATAATGAAAAATGAGTTTTCTCCCAATTTTCATTTCCCGTACTTTTTCTCAAGTAAAATCCTTAATCCTGAGTTTATGTTGTTGATTTTTTTTTTATGTACAACTTTTGGCTACTGCTTGGGATAAATCTCATCCACTCATCAATTAATAGCAATGGTGTTGTGGACTCAAATTTCTTTTTTCATACTTTTTTTCAAGTGAAACCCTTAATTCAAACGGCCCTTTTGAGTTTTAAATGGAGTGAATATTTTCATAATTTTTTTTTGTACAACTTTTGGCTACTGCTTGGGCACACTCATTGATTAATAGCAAGGTAAAGTCAAAAAAGATAATATTGAAGTTTCCATCACATGTGATGCTTAATTACCAAATGAAACACAAACCCCACATGTATTGTTTGTCTGCCATAACCTAACCCTAATTCCACAAAGGTGGCAATAAAGTAATAGGACTTGAGATTAGAAGTCATCAGCTAAAATTCAAATCCATGTCTTTTCATCTTTCCAACTATAAGAGTCTACTCCTAACAGTCAAATTAACACAAATCTTATATAAACATCCAATACATACAAATATACTCAGCATTTAGTGATTACATGGGATACCTTATTTCTACACCCATGCGCATATATTGAAAAATACTTAATTCAAATCTCAGACTTAAACTTTATCCTCCCAAGTTAAATTAGATTTGTATTTACAACTACAAGCCTCTTAATACATTAAACTCTCCAACTAAAAAATAGAAAATAAGTAGCGATTGTATTAAAAAAAAAAAAAAAGGAGAAAAAGATTTGTTTGGATTGAGAATTTTGTTTAGAGAAAAAAAAGAAGATAAATAAAAAGAAAATTCATTTTCTAATGCAATTTCTATAGAAAAACAAATTATTTTATTTTTGTAGTTATTTTGAAATGTAGAAATAAAAAATAGAAAAACACACAAAGCCCTTTTCCCTTCTGTTTCTCTCAACTCTCATTGCTGCTTTTCCTCTTAACGCAACAAAGGAGCATTCCCTTTTACCATATACAGATGAAGGCATGAGCTATCACCTCTGGAATGGCTTATAAAGGTCTCTTCTCTTCAGTCAAAAACAGTTTTCATTTTTATTTTCAATTCTTCAGATAATTACATATGCAAGGTGGAGATGAGGGGAACCTGGCTGCAGCACTTTGGCTATGTCCACAGCCACAGATCAAGAAGAAGACAAGAACGAAGAATCCAAACAAAGAAGTTTCTCTTCTATTAGGCTCTGGGATGTATATGTGTGTTATGTGCAAAAGACAGCACTCATCCCAAGAGGTAACTTCCAACTAAATTTTGTTAGCTAGTGCATTGTATATTCTATCTCATTTCTAATTTTCTTCGATATCAAACACAAAAAAAAGTCGATTCTGTCATATTTCCATCTGCTTTTCTTAATGTTTTTCAAGTTCCAAACAGGTTCTTAAGAACATTCTATTTTCTCTTGGGCAACAACTTCTTGTTTCTTTTGATTGGTTTGTTGATTGAGGAAAAATAAGGGTGTGTTTAGTTGTGGGCAACAAGGTTTTTGACAAAATTTCAATGGCGAGGAGGGGTTTTAACTTTTTAAAGAACTTGGACATTGATGTTAGGAGAAGGATGAATAGGGAGAGGAGAAGTTTGGACTGAGAAAACTTATTAGAGTTTTCTGCACTTGTGAAAAATAATTTTATTTTTTTTAGTTTTTTAAAATTACAAAAAGTCAACCTATTTTTCACCTTTTCAAAAACCCATTTTCTAATTTTTCTACATAAATGTCAAGAAATAAAATTTTGGCATTTTTATAATGTCTGGAAATAAAAAATAAAAAATAAAACTGTTCTGGAGATGGTGCTATTCATTCCAGAGTGGTAGTTTGTGCTTTCATAAAGATTTAAGGGATTCCATGCTTTATCATTATTTATTTTTTCAATCATCAGAGTACCCAGTGCTTTGAAAATTTGAATGATGAAAGTAGTGCTTTCCTTCTGGAATATGGTTGTCCACTGAACAAGCAAACTTGCTGATTTGTTCTCAAGGCTTATCCTCCAGCATGAGAGTATCTTAATGAAAATTAGGAGAAACTATCTGCACATTTGGTATATAAGAATGGAAAGGAGGATCAAAATTTTCACTTGATGTCATCATTACCCAAATTCAAATTTGCATCCCATTTCTTTCTTATCAAATTCCATTTCACAAATCAAACATGTTGTATACCAAGAGTCCTACTTACTGTAAATTCTTCATGTTGCGTTTGGGAGTATGGATTTAGACCTTAGATCTGAATTTGGATAGATTTGGACAATTTTCAATATAATTTTATATTATATTCTATTCAAATCCAATATAATTCCAAATCTAAGAGCTCTTTAAACATAGGGTCAAAGTTCTCATTTTCCCTATTAGAAGGAAACAATGATGAGAAAATTTCGCAATAAATGTGATGGATTGGGCAAATATCAAGTCTTGTTATTTTATCATAAGATTTTCTTTTTTTTTCACAACGTGCTTTTGTGAAAATAGTTAACCTTTTCACGTCTGGATAATTCAACCATTCTCAAAGTGCGACAAGAGTATTGAATGATTTATATTTTGGGGGGGGTGGGGGGGACAAAAAGTACGATGAGTTCTACTCATAAGAATCGTTTTTCCCCCTTTAGAATGTTAATTATTTTACATTGTACCAAAGAAAAAGACCGCCTTTTATACCATTTGTGAAGGTTGCTCTTGTCAAAAATGATCTAGTATTAATTAGCATGAAAAATATTTGCATGTGAACCCATTTGACTAGTGAATCAAATTGATCAAACATTACGAATGTGATAAAAGTTTATTTAGGATTAAATCACTTTTACTTTTTGTCAAGTTGGATGTTAATTAGACAAAGTTAGGGGTCAATAACCCTACTTTATAAGAGAAAGGCATTGCCTCATTTTAAGAACAATATATACAATAATTAAGTTTACAAAAGATTTAATTACCAACATCAAAATGCTGTCCAAGCAAAGATGAAATCTGCCACATTTCATAAAAAGTGCTTCTAGCAAGAAAAATTGCATGTGAATTAAGTTTAGAAACAACCAGCCTCACCAACTTTTATGTTTCAGCCTAAGCTAACAAGCCATTCTTCCATTGCATTTATCAGCAAACTAATTAATGACAAAAGGGAGAGCATTAATCAGAGTCATTCAATGACATATGATCATAAACTTCTTTATTGAAGAAAGTATTATGTTAATACTAATTTTTCAGATAAACAGAGAGTACACCAATTGGAATTAAACAAAAAAGAAAAAAAGAATTAATCGTGGTATCGTGTTATCTACAATTCAATTGGAACATGCTTAGATGTCAAGAAGAGCTTTACCATATGGCTCGATATACTATGTCTCACCAAAAGTAGCAATGTCATCGTGGTACCACTTCAGAAAATGTGGCATCATTGATTGAAACTATTTCTTGCTGCAATCCAGCTCTATTTTCCCCATATTTATCTATTTTTATCGAGTTTATTTTTACTGAGAAAGCCGGCCTTCTAGGAATAGCAATAACTGCAGCTTCATTTTTAAGCATTGAGTAGACTTCCAACATTGATGGTCTATTCTCTGGCTTTTCCTGAAGACACAGCAGAGCGACCTGCATGCACCTCATCAGTTTACATGTTGATGAAGCATCATCCAGTGAGGGATCCATGAACTCCATACCTTTACCAGCTTTCCACAACTCATATGCCTAAAATAATCTAATATTAGTATCCCCTTGTTCCTCAAATGCAAAATATCATATTACAATGGTGTTATAAGGTTCATAAGGAAACTTACATGTTCTGTGAGGTTTAGATTTTCACCGGTACCATAGGTACAGTCATTTCTCCTGCCACTAATGATTTGCAACAGCAAAACTCCAAAGCTATAGACATCGGACTTCACGGAATAAATACCATTTTTCACACATTCTGGGGGAACATAACCACTGCATACAACAATGAGAAAGTTACTGAGTGCATTACATGAAAAACTAGTGTGCAACACCTTCTTAAGAGAAAGTTCACTCACTATGTCCCAACTATCTGGCTTGAGTTTTTTTCGTGTTCATCTTTCTCAAAAATCCTAGCCATACCAAAATCTGATATCTTAGGCCTCATCTCGTTGTCGAGTAAAATGTTGCTCGCTTTCAAATCTCTGTGAAGTATTGTTAATCTGGAGTATTCTTGGAGGTATAGAAGCCCTTGAATAACCCCTTCAATGATGTGAACGCGCATGTTCCAATTTAATAATGACTGTGCAATTGGATCTGCATCAAAATAAAAATTTAAGAATAAAAATCTATTTCTTATGTGGGGAACACGTAGAAGTTGCATCCTCCTAATCTTATGAACTTCACTTTATTATGGCTTAAAGGATGGCAGCATGGAATGGGCAAAAGGCGCCCTCTTCATTTTCCAAAATGGGATTCAGGGAGTGTTAAACTAGCCTTATGCTGGGTCCTCAACTAACCAGGAATTGACATGCTTAGATAGGCCAACATGTCAAACAAGGGGAAGAATCAACATAAGGTGGCAGTTGATTGCCATTCCACCATCCTTTTTAAGTGCCCTTAAAGTGCAAAACCTCACTTAATAATTTTATCAGTTGTATACAAAGGCATATAGATTGCTGACCAAAGATGTAGAAGTCCAAGCTTTTGTTTGGCATGTACTCATAAATCAGCATCTTTTCTTTCCCTTTGCTACAAAATCCTAGAAGTCTTACTAAATTTACATGCTGTAGCTTTGCGATGAGAGTAACTTCGTTTTCAAACTCATTCTGTCCTTGCTTAGAAGTTTTTGAAAGCCTCTTTACTGCTATTTCTTGTCCAGAACGTAATTTGCCCTGAAGAAAGGACATGCATGGTTAGTACATATGAAGCTAAGTCAAGCACATGATGAGTGAGAAATTTATGTGAGCTGAAAGAATAACTTTATTTATTTTTTGTTAGCATTTATTGTGACAATGCAATTTTGCCAAAGAATGTGAAACACAAAGGAGTTTTGAAACTAAAAGTTATTTAATAAAACCAAAATTACGTGTGCCACAAAATGTTAATAAAAAAATGGATTACTGCTTGAAGAATGATTAGAAATTGCCTATAAATAGGCAAAATGAATTGATGCTTTAGTATAAACCTTCTAATGCAATGCATATAGTAGTTCTCTAGCTTGGTATCAAAATCTTTTTTATCTCTTTATTTTCAGCTATTTCGTTGCTTTTGAAACTACATGAATCCGTTGTTGGGAATTAACACGAAATTCCCAGATCCTGTGAGAAACAAAAAATAGAGAAACAATCCACGCAAAAAAAAAACAATCACACGCACAAGACAATATTTACGTGGTTCGACAATTTTGCCTACGTCCACGAAGTTTTAGGAATTTCACTATTATAAGGAATAAAAATACAAAGCGCGCCGTACAATGATTTTCTCTCTCACTCTCAAAATGACGGCCTAACCTGATCACCAAAAAAACAATCATTTTATATGCTGCACACAGGGTTCTGAATGGGCTACAAAATGGGGCCAAAAAATTTTTCAGCCCAAGCCTTTGCTCCATAGACTAAGCCTTAGGATAGAAATCTCTCATTAAAAGCCACGCAACATTAATTTAAGTCGGGTCATCATCATCCGGATCAAATGAAACTAGGCTCCACAAAGCCCAACAAATCTCCCACTTCGAGACTAGTTCAATCACCAACATCAACCACAATCCTCCAAAAGAACAATCCCTTATCCCTGCAACTCATCCTCCTGTCCTCAAGCTAGAAGACCAACTGAAGTTGTACACTTTAGCTTTTCAATAGTGACACCCTTAGTCAACATGTCTGCTAGGTTCCTAGATCCACAAATCTTCCCAAGTATTACTAGCTTATCTTCAACAAGATAACGAATGAAGTGGTATTTTTTCTGTATATGCTTTGACTTTGAATGAAAAGCCGAATTTTTAGCAAGAAAAATTGCACTTTGACTGTCACTGAATAGAATGCCCATCTTTTGCTTCTTACCCAATTCGTCTAAGAAACCATGTAGCCAAATCATCTCCTTTCCAGCTTCAGTTGTTGCAACATACTCAACTTCTATAGTAGACAAAGTAACAATCTTTTGTAGATTTGAAGCCCAATGATATAATTGTACCCAGAGTAAATACAAACCCCATAGTACTCTTTCTACTATCATTATCACCAACAAAATCAGCGTTTACATAACCCTACAGTTTCAAACTTGCACCCGTGAAGCAAAGACATGTATCTGATGAACCCGTTTACATAACCCTACAGTTTCAAACTTGCACCCGTGAAGCAAAGACATGTATCTGATGAACCGCTCAAATATCTCAGAATCCACTTGACTACCTCCCAATGCTGCTTTCCTGGCTTACTCATGAATCTTCTCACAAGTCCCACTGCATGTGCAATGTCTGGCCTTGTACACACCATGACACACATCAGGCTGCCAATAGTTGAGGCATAGGGTACCTTGCTTATAGGGTCCCTTTCTTCTTCTATCTTCAGTGAATGTTCTTTGCTTAGTTTGAAATGACTACCTAAGGGTGTGCTCACTGGTTTGGCTTCATTCATGTTAAACCTATTGAGAATTTTCTTCACATACTCTAACTGTGAAAGCTTCAATGTACCATTAGCCTTTGTCTCTAATGATTCTCATACTAAGGATTTGCTTTGTAACTCCCAAATCCTTCATTGCAAACTATTTTGACAATTGCTTCTACAGATTGTTAATCTCCTCAATGCTGCAATGAGCATGTCATCTACATACAACAGTAGAATAATGTAAGAATTGCCAAAGAACTTAACATAGCAACAGTGATCAGCTTCACATCTATTGAATCCAATTCTATGCAGAAAGCTGTAAAATTTCTTGTACCACTATCTTGGAGCTTGTTTTAGGTCATATAAGCTCTTTCTCAGTTTACAGACTAGATTATCTTGTCCCTAGATAGTGAACCCTTCAGGCTGAATCATGTAAATGTCTTCCTCCAAGTCACCATGAAGGAATGTCGTCTTCACATCTAACTACTCAAGATGTAGGTTTTCTGCAGCCACCATTCTCAGTACCAATCTAATTGTTGACATCTTCACAACTGGAGAAAATATTTCTATGAAGTCAATGCCCTCCTTCTGCTGGAATCCTCTCACAACTAATCTGGCCTTGTAACACTTGCTACCATCATGCTCATTCTTTATTCTATATACCCACTTGTTGTGCAAAGTCTTCTTCCCTACTGGCAATTCAGTCAATTCCCATGTTTGATTCCCCAACAAGGAATCCATCTCATCCTTCATGGCTAACTCTCACTTGCTTGAATTTTTACCTTGCAAGGCTTCATCATAACACACTAGCTGACCATCATCAGTCAACAGGAGATAATTTCGAGCGGGTGAATAATGCTATGGAGGTCTAATGGTACTGCAAGATCTACAGACCGCAACTACAGGTGTACTCTGATCTACATGTGATTCTACATTCTCCTTATCCTCTTCACCCCTTTCCTGGACAGTACTTTTAGTCAACTCATTTAAGTTAACAAACTCATATTTCTTCTTATCTATCTCTGTGACATCTGGCACTACAGTTGACCTGTCCTTGTACATAACCTGTTCATTAAATATCACATCTCTGTTTCTGATGATTTTCCTATTTTGTTCATCCCAAAACCGATAGCCAAATTTCTCATCACCATAGCCAATAAAAAAACATATTTTATACTTTGCATTAAGTTTACTACGCGCATCAGAATCTATATGAACATAAGAAACACAACCAAAAACTTTTAAATGGGAAAAATTTACCTCTTTGTTGCTCCAAACCTCTTCAAGAAGTCTGAACTGCATGGGAACTGAAGGTCCTCGAATTATCAACTAAGCTGCAGTACTAACAGCATCAGCCCAAAAAGTTTTGGATAGTCCAACATGCAACCTCTACTCCTAGCACGTTCATTAAGAGTTCAGTTCATGCGCTCAATCACACCATTTTGCTGTGGTGTCCCAGGAATAGTCTTCTCCATCCTGATTCTATGTGCAGCACAATACTCACTGAACCCTCCATCTATCTACTCTCCTCCATTGTCTGACTTCAAACATTTTACTTTCAAACCCGTTTCTGTCTCAGCTATAGCCTTTCACTTCTTAAATGTTTCAAATACATCAGATTTATTTTTCATAAAATAAACTCATTACCTTTCTAGTTGAGTCATCAATGAAAGTAATGTAATACCTTGAGCCTCCAAGGGATGCAACCGGAGAAGACCCCCACAAATTAGTGTGCACTAACTCCAATTTTCTAGCCTTTGGTGTCCTGCCAGTTTTCAAGAAACTCACCCTTTTCTACTTTCCTAAGATGCAGCTTTCACACAAGTCAAAAATCAACGAACTTCAATTCTGGTAGTTTCCCTTTTGACAACGACATCTTCATCCTTTTCTTACTCATGTGACCAAGCCTGCGGTGTCATAAGCTCATATCAGTACTTGGTTCAACAACTGCAATTGTATCTCTTGGACTTGAGGTCATGTATAGAGTACCAGACTTCTTTCCACGAGCCAATACTCCGACTCCCTTTGTAACCTTCCAGGTGCCACTAGCAAACAACATTGCATGCCCTTCATCATCAAATTGTCCGACAGAAATCAAATTCCTTGTCAGGTCAAGAATATGTCATACCTTCTCTAGTAACCGAATAGACCCATTAGGCAACGACATCCTGACGTTTCCCATACCTACGACATTCAAGGCTGTACCATCAGCCAAATACACCTTACCAAAATCATCTGCTACATAGGTATGTATGATTTCATGGTGTGAAGTGGTATGAAACAAAGCTCCTGAGTACAAAAGCCAATCATTAAGTGGACTGTCTACTACTAGAAGTAATGCATCCTGTACCTCTTCTGTTACAGCATTAGCAGAGTCATCCTTATTCTTCTTCTTAATACTTTTGCATTGCCTCCTAAAGTGGCCCGTTTTCCCATAATTCCAGCATTGTCCTTTTTGGCCAGATCTAGATTTACTTCTGTTTCGATTATAATTTCTAGATTTTGATCTGCCTCGATCTGAATTTCGGTCATTACCTCTACTCCTAAGGTTTCACCTGCATCTCTTCTGCGAATCTCCTCAGCAAGAATTAAATCTCATATATCATTGTACTTCAATTTTTCTTTTCCTGTAGAGTTGCTTACTGCCATCTTCATTGTCTCCCAACTGTTTGGCAACGAAGCCAAAACGATCAGTGCACGAATCTCATCATCAAAATCAATTTTTACAGACGACAATTGATTTGTGATAGTGTTAAACTCATTCAAATGTTGTGTTACTGATGCATTCTCTACCATCTTCAAATTAAACAGTTTCTTCATCAGATGTACCTTGTTATTTGCTAACGGTTTTTCATACATAATCTCTCATTAAAAGCCACGCAGCATTAATTCGGGTTGGGTCATCATCATCCGGACCAAATGAAACTAGGCTTCATAAAGCCCAACATCCATGCACTTATTGCAAATATGAAAACTCAGAATCTTTTGCATGTCTCAAAGCTCTTCTTTTGGCATGCAGAAGCATAAAGGACAACTGAAAAATATAGGAGAAGGCAAAGAAGAAAAAATGGAAAAAAAAAAAAAAATTTACAGGGTCCCAACAATTTGTATTTTGATCGGCGAAGACCTTCAGAAAAAAATTCTCAATGATGAAGATTATAGTAGAGTGAATTTCTCATAAAACTTAACAAAACAGTATCCAAGCCAAACACCTGAAAGAGGGACCCATAATCCAAAACTAAAACTTTTCCTGTGGGATACAAGAATACAACTCACACATAAAAAAACCCTAAGGGCCCATAAACCCTATTCCCTGCTGAACAGAGATTAGAAACTCCCCCTCTCTCAAACCTCCAAACAAGTATCCTTAAAAATAGAATCTAAGAAATAGAAACTGCACAAAAAATATAAATTGAGAGAAAAAAATTTGTAACAATGTCCACTAGCTTATTTCCTATCAAGTTGCCCGAAGCCAGAAATCACCATCTTTATCTTCACTGCCACATCACATATAGGTTGGGGCTACAATTGAGTCAAACTTTTTTAGAGCTCAAATTCAACTAGGCTCTATCTGAGATCTGTCTTAACTGATTCAAGTTCAATCCTGAATGCAGGTCAAGCTTAATTAGTTATTCAAACACAATCTGAATCAACAAATGCCAAGCTAAATTATTTAACAAATGTCTTTGAGTTTTGACATTCTGAATGAAAAAATGTTTTCCTTGAAAGCGAGCTAGCTCAGTTTTTTTTTATCAAATATTTGGAATTGACCTAAATCAGTTGGAGCTAGAGTTTGAATGTAGGGCTATGTTTGATTAGTTCTTCAAATTCGAACTTGCTTGAGCAAATATTTGACTTGAGAGCTCACACATTGTAGGAAAAACAAAGAGAGTTGAACTTTCAAATTAAACTTGAATTTATGCAACTCTTGCTCAATCAAACTTGAACAAGAAAATAAAGCTCAAGTTCTGTTGTTGAATCTTAGATAATTTGAAGTGTTAAATAAATTATGATTGGAAGAGGTTTAAAAAAAAAAAAAAAAAAAAAAGGTTGTGTTAGACTCCTCCTTTCTTTTACTTCTATTTTTATTTTTATTTTTTTGCTTTTAATATTAAAAAAAAAAATTTCATTTTAGGACTCCTTGTCCTCCCTTAAGTTGGAATTTTTTTTTTCTCTCTCTGTCTCAATATATTTCTTTTGCTATGAAAAGAAGGTCACATCAATTGCGTTGCATGTTGATGAAACCTTAACAGGAATTGACTTTGGATTAAAACCACTTCAATTTTCTTGCCAACAAATCAAATGAGTCCGACTCTACTGAACAATTAAAATTATATCTTTGTCTTTGCAATAGAAAGGAAAGCGGGCTTGGTAAGGCCACAAGACTGGTTCACTTGTGTGATCCACAGGACTAAACTGTAAGTTCATGTACCCAAAACTGGATGATTCATTATCACCCCACATGAAGCCTGTGAACCAACATGGTCCACTGAGCTGTAATTTAGTGATAAAATTGATTTCTAAAAACTGAGGCATACACCTCAGGTCCTCAACTGCACTGCAGTAGCATCCAAATATCAATATTCATTCCATAATGATGATGACTAATACATGGATTATCTCACATAACTTCAAAAACAGCACTGGCCCAAAACCCCAACAGAGAGAGACCCAAAACCCAAAATAGAACTCCCTTAACTTCAGATATAACACCAAAGATAACCCTGCCAATTAATGCTAAAAGCAACAAACAATATTCCTATTCAAATAACAACTACAAATCCTTTAATGAATATCTTAACTAATATTATTTGCAAAAAAATATATATAAAAATAAAAAACTTAATAAAATTTGATACTCTGTATGTGGATAGATTACTAGATGTTACCTTGTAGACAGGTCCAAATCCACCCTCTCCTAGCTTATTTTCACTTGAGAAGTTATCTGTAGCAGCTTTAATGTCAGTACAACAGAAAACTTGCAGATTAGGATCATTGTTATTAAACTTTTTTCTGCTCATCATGCCTGTTATTAAAAATAAAAAAGAGTAAGAATGATTTCATTTCATGTTATAGCTATAAATTTGAACTCTCTACATTTCATGAATACTGTTGTAGAAGGTGGACTGTTAACAGTTGGAAATTACCTTTCAATCGTTGTACATAACACTTGGCAAAGCCTAGTATAAGGGTAATAGTAACAATTGGTAGCAAAATAATCAACCACCACTGCAGCTTCTTTTTCCAATCTTTATTGTCTTCTTGAGCTGTGACATAATTAAAACATCACAAAGATCTTCAGGAATATGTAATTGTATTTCAGTTCGACTTTTAACAATATAATGGAAAATTTCTGGTTGTCATTAAAGAGTTTTCTGTATTGTAAGGGTAGTATATTAAAGTTTGAGTAACAACAAAAACACGTATGCATTGAGCTTGCAGAATCATTAGCTGTTTTTTATTTGATAAAGTGGCAAAAATTCACAACCTAAAGAAACAGAAAGGAAGCTTTCAGCATGTTTGGAACAGCTTCAAATGCATCAAAATCACTTTTGGAATCCAAGATTGCATAAAATTTTATTTAGATATGAAAAGTGACTTTACATCATTTGACACAAGTTTCAAAATGTGACACCAGTTGACTCTCTTGATGACAACATGGTTACACTTATGCTTAAGATAATTGTGTGCATTACTTATGGTATGTAAACAAAACAATCAGCTGAGTGAGTAAGACGCAACACTAAGGTCACAGCAAAGCCATCTTACTACTCCATCAAATCTGTGTTCTTTATTTTTAATTTGAAAGATAATGAAAATTTCATGGTTGAGACATTTTAAAGCTGATGTGTGCAGGGGGAGGAATAGAAGAGCTTCCGAAAGAGTTGAGAAATCTCTTCTAACTCTCAAGGATAGGCGGTTCAAGATGTTTTCTGCTTGGTTTGCTGGACAACATCTCTAAGACAAACACACTGACCTTTTTTTTTTTTTTTTTTTCAATCTCTTACCTTGAATACAATACTTTCTTTTTAAACTTGGGACTGGCATTCCCTTGGTGCCCTTTATCAAATAGTTTTTTGAAAAAATATATCAAAATGACAAAAAACATATTTGAAATTTAGGCTATCAAAATATAAAACAATGAAAGGACTGTGATTAATGATTATGATGTATTCTTTGATTTGTGAGGCACCCTTCAGGGTGCTTGATTTACTGTACAATGGGTTGGCATCCCCTTAATCTTAGACTTTGCTATGTCATATGATTTTAGTTTAATGAATACTCGCTTTAAGAAGAGAGAAGGACACTTAATAACCTTTAAAAGTGGACAAAATAAAAGTCAAATAGATTTTTTTTTTAACTAGGAGGGTAGATCGTTTATCATGCAAGGATTGTAAAGTTATTCCAGGTGAAAGCCTAATCACATAACATAGAATCTTAGTGTTAGATATATGTATTAAAAAATGGAAGAAAAATGATAAAATAAACCAATGTAGGAGAACTAGATGGTAGAACCTAAAAGGAAAAAATATAAAAAAATTTAAAGATAAAATGATCAAAGATGGGGATTGGACCATAGAGGATGGGATAGATACAAATACTCTTTGGATTAGAATAGCTAGCTCTATTAAAAAGATAGCAAAAGAGATTTTAGGTGAATCAAGGGGAAGATTCTCGAATAACAAAGAGAGTTGGTGGTGGGATAAAGATGTACAAAAAATCATAAAGACAAAAAGAATTTGGTATAAAACGTGACAAAAATGTAGAAATAGAGATAACTTTGAAAAATATAAGGAGGCAATGAAAGATGCAAAAAGGGCCATTAGTGAAGCTAAATATAGATCATTTAATAGTTTGTATGATATATTAGGTACAAAAGAAGAGAAAAGAGATATATTTAAACTTGTTAAAGCTAGAGAAAGGAAGAGCAAGGACTTAGGAAATGTAAAATGTATAAAAAGTGAGGATTTGTCTTGGTTAAGGATGAAGATATTAAAGAAAATGGCGAAATTACTTTAGTAAGTTGTTTAACGAAAACCAAATAGAAGGCTTAAACTTAGAATTGTCAAATGAGGAAAAGACTAAAAATATAAGATTTATTCAAAAAATTAGAGTTAACGAAGTTAAGTTTGCATTAAAAAAGATGAAAAATGGGAAAGCTATAGGACCAAATAACATCCCAATTGAAGTTTGGAAATGCTCGGGTGATAACGGAATTATATGGTTAACTAATTTATTTCATACAATTGTAAAAACTAAGAAAATGCTAGATGAATGGAGGAAAAACACTTTAATACCTATATACAAAAATAAAGGAGATATTCAAAATTGTAATAACTATCGTGGAATTAAACTTATGAGTCATACGATGAAACTATGGGAAAGGGTAGGTGAACAAAGACTAAGGCTAGAGACAAAGATTTCAGAAAATCAATTTGATTTTATGCTTGGGAGATCTACCACAGAAGCTATTTATCTTTTAAGAAGATTAATGGAAAAGTAAAAGAAGAGGGAGTTGCATATGATATTTATTGACCTTGAGAAAGCATATGATAGGATACCTAGAGAAGTTCTATGGTGGGTTTTAGAAAAAAAGGGTGTATGTTGTAGGTATACCGATGTCATTAAGGATATGTATGATGGAGTAATGACTAGAGTAAGGACTATAGATGGAGAAACTAGAGAATTTTCAATTACCATAGGTGTACATTAAGGATCTGCTTTGAGTCCTTATCTTTTTGCTTTAGTGATGGACCAATTGACTAAGAGTATTCAAAAGGAGGTTCCATGGTGTATGTTGTTTGTAGATGATATTGTATTAATTGATGAAACTAGGGACGGACTAGAGGCTGAGTTTGAATTTTGGAGAGAAGCTTTGGAATCTAGAGGCTTTAGGATAAGTAGAAATAAAACATAATATATGAAATGTAATTTTAGTAGTGATAGGATAAATATTGGAGACAAAGTTAAACTTGATGATGAAGAAATAAATAGCACTTGTAGATTTCGATACCTTGGATCTATTATGCAAGCTGAAGGAGAAATTGAAGATGATGTAATGTATAGAGTTAAAGCAGGTTGGGTAAAATGGAGAAGTGCTTCAAGTGTGCTATGTGATCGTAGAATACCCTTAAAATTAAAAGGGAAGTTTTATAGGACAGCTATGAGACCAGCTATGCTATATAGATTGGAATGTTGGCGACGAAGAAACATAATATCCAAAAAGTAAATGTTGCCGAGATGAGAATGCTTAGATGGATGAGTGGTATAACATTGAAAGATAAATTAATGAATGAACATATTCATGGTAAGTTAGGTATAACTCCTATAGAAGATAAGATAAGAGAAGGACGACTCAAATGGCATGAACACTTGCAACGTAGGCCACATAGTGTACCTGTGAGGAAGAGTGACTTAGTTACTGTGGGGGGCAGTAGAAGGGGTAGGGGCAGACCTAAAATAACTTGGGAGGAGATAGTGAGTAAGGATTTAATATCCTTGAATCTATCAAAAGAAATGGTCCATGATCGCATAAATTGGCGGAAAAGGATTCATATAGCCGACCCCACTTGGTGGGACTAAGGCTTGGTTTTGTTGTTGTTGTTGTTGTTGGGTTGGCATCCCCATGATGCCTCTTCAATAAAGTTCCCTTGACTTATCAAAAAATACAAAAGATGGAAACTAATTAAGAAAACCCCTTTGAACCCCTTCCCATCATAATTTACCAAAGTGCAGATTAGCTAATTTCCATTGGCATTTTCTCGTCTTGCTTTTACCGTTATACAGCCAAACTACATTGCCTCCTAGACATCCACAGGCACATATCTTATCCAGCAGTTGCTAAGCTTCTAGGTCCTTCCCATTTATCTATTCCACCAGAGTAGAAAAAATTTCATCCCTACAAAGCTGTTTTTTGCCCATTCCATCATCCTAGAATATAGGGATACACTCCAGACCTTCCGTTGGCAATGGAGGTACA
Organism: Malania oleifera; assembly: GCF_029873635.1. NCBI lineage: Eukaryota > Viridiplantae > Streptophyta > Magnoliopsida > Santalales > Ximeniaceae > Malania > Malania oleifera. Next base: position 109,668,051 of record NC_080422.1, read on the forward strand.
TACTATAAATCCCCAAGAAAATCAGAGGAATCAGAACCATAGCCATATTTTTCCACAAATTTGTGTAGGAGCAGACCACCATCACGATTAAGCTAAACAGTGTCAGAATTATCACCCTCCACCTTTTTTCTTCTCCTTTCCTTTACCAATCCTCCCATCTAAATCCCCCTTCTGACCACACAAACTTCCTTCAGCATTTCTACTTAAGATTTTTTCCATTCTCCCATCAGAATCCCCTTGCTTGGAGTCAATACCTCTTCCCATGTTCACAGCAGCCTTCTCGGCCTGCCTATGGATATAAACCTTATTATGCTAACATTCTCACACATCCTTCACTTCTCAGTAACCTTTTCCCCCACATAATCTCCTTTACTCTTAAAGTTCTCCCATCCTTCATGATTCTAAATCAACTCCCCCCCCCCCCCCCCCTGCGCCTACAATCCCACATTTTCATTTGCTAATGGCTGTTTCAGTATCTCATCATAGCAGCATCCCTCCCTAACTAAGTACACAAAGACTTCACCCAGCCTCCCACACTTACTGTTAACCTGTCACTAACACTAACCCTAGTCTACAAAGATGAAGAGCTCATATTCTTCTTCCCTGATTGGATGCTTCCAAAACTAGTCCCCAACCTCTGCAATTGTTGGGAAATGGGACGGGGACGGATAGGTGAAACTGTCCTTGCTGCGCGCTATTGCCATCCCAAATCCAGGACAGAGAATATTATTATTACTCTTGGCTAGTGACTCTCATCTAAAATGAAAGAAGAATAGAATCTTGTTACCGTGCCTTGTCACCTAAACCTCAGCTAGTGGTTCTGATCAAGTAAGGATAGGATCATAAGATCTTGTTACTATTTTTTCACTTGCATTATTTGTTTGGAATGGATAGTGTCTTCTGATTTGCTTCTTGACTAGTGACACTCTCTTTAGGATTATAGAAGGATAGAACTTTGTTACTGCCCTAATGTTGAATCCTCAGCCAACACTTCTCATCAAGCAAGGATAAAATCTTGTAATTGCTCTTCAACTAAGGATCCTGTGATGGATTGAGTCTTGTTACTGCTCCTTGGCTAACCACTCCACCAACCCCCCCTCCCTCCATAGTGATCTCAGAAAAGTCTGTTGGGTAACCCACATAAGAAACAAAAAAAAAAAGGAGGAAGCCCATTAGGGCAAAATTAAAAGTGGCAGTGTGTGTGAGGCGCCACAGCAGACAGAGAGAAAAATAATTTGAGCGCTGCACAATGTGTGAAATAGTGCCTGTAACAGTGTGTGAGGCATTATGCAGTCTTCATCAACTCGACGATCGGAAGGTCTTTTGTGATCCGATTTTTCTGAAATTTGGAGAGCACGTTCGGGATTTGTCGACCTTCGATTTGGATGGTGGAGATCTATTTCAGAGCTTTGGAGGACTTGATTTTGTAGTACTGACAGCAACTGCGTTCGGGAGACTTCTTTCCGCTCATTCTTATTTTATCGCGATTCTTTTGGGAATCCTTTTTGCTTTAAGTTTGTGAGCATTTTTTGTAATTGTACTGCTATGATTTTTTGCCTCCATTATAGTGGAAAGTTAATTGGGTCTCATAGGCCCCATGGTTTTTACCCTTCACATTGGAGGGGTTTTCCACGTTAAAATCGTGGTGTTCCTATTGTGGTGTGTGATTTATTATTATTGTTGGTTGGTTATTTTTGCTTGCCACAGATTTAATTTTTGGGAAAGATTTATTCGCTGTGTTAGTTGTCTTGTTACTTTCCCAACAAGTGATATCAGAGATAGGTTCATATAAAATATGGAAGACAAAGACAACGTAGGTACTATGTGCAAGCTCACAGCTTCAAATTATTCAATTTGGAAACCAAAGATGGAGGATATTCTTTATTGTAAGGATTTATTTGATCCGATTGAGTTGGGTAACGATAAGCCGAAAAACAAACTAAAGCTGATTGGAAGAAAATGCATAGGAAAGCAATTGGCACAATCAGACAGTGGATGGATAATAGTGTTTTTCATCATGTTGCTCAAGAGACAGATGCCCAAATACTTTGGAAGAAGTTGGAGAGTCTTTATGAGAGAAAGACTGCTCACAACAAAGCTTTTGCAATTAGAAAGCTTGTAAATTTGAAGCTTAGAGAAGGAAAATCTGTTACTGAGCATTTGAGCAATTTCCAGAATTTGGTAAACCAGTTAACCAACATGAAGATAATTTTAGATGACGAACTATAAGTTTTGTTGCTATTAAGTTCTTTACCAGATAGTTAGGAGACTCTTGTAGTATCTCTTAGCAACTCTGGCCCAAACATTGTGTTGACCCTGTCATTTGCTAAAAATAGCTTGTTTAATGAAGAGACCAGAAGGAAAGAAATGGGTACAGATAATACCCAGGTACTTGTTACAGAAGATGGGGGGAGAAGTCGATACAAAAATGAAAGGGGTAGAAGTAAAAGTATAAGTAAATCAAGGTCAAGACTCAAGATTTAAAAATCTTGAGTGTCATTATTATGGTAAAATGGTCATATTAAGAAGTACTGTTACAAGTGGAAGAGAGAAAATAAAAGTAACAGTGACAAGTAAGAAAAGAAGGATCAGGATAAAAATGATCGTGTTGCCATTACTGTTGCAGATGATTTGGTTCTTGCTTATGATGATAATGTAATTAGCGTTGCCTGTAATGAAATTAATTGGGTGGTTGACAGCGGTGCCTCTTTTCATGTGACATCAAGGAAGGATTTCTTCAGTTCATATACTTCAGGTGACTTTGGAGTTTTGAAGATGGGAAACAATGTTGTGGTACTGATAGTTGGCACTAGAACTGTTTGCATAAAGACCAGCAATGGAACAGAATTGGTACTCAATAATGTCATGCATGCTCCTAGTTTTCGTCTGTATATGATCTCTGCTGTAAGACTTGATGATGATGGATATTGTAACTTATTTGGTAATGGACAATGGAGACTTACCAAAGGAAATTTAATTGTGGCCTGAGGTAACAAATTTTCTAATTTATATCTTATGAATGCTTCTATTTGCTTGAATTTTGTGAATGCAGTTGATAGCGATATCACATCTGTGATACTCCATGGATGAAAGGCTTAAAAAACTAGATGTTACTACGCATATCAACAAGGTGCACCTTTCTTTTCGGGAGCCTTCCCATAAAAATTTCATAGTTAAGCGTGTTTGGCTTGGAGCAATCTTGGGATGGGTGACCACCTGAGAAGTTTTCTCAGGAAGTGTGTGAGTGAGGACAAAAATACACTAAAAAGGACATGTGTTGGTTTGTGTGACCAGTCATTAGTCCGATAAGGCTCACCCCCCTGTTGTCTGGTCCAGGTGGAGGAGGAGAGACACAGTGCTCCCTGGCAGACTCAGGTTGGGGTGTTACAAATGGTATCAGAGCAATGTCCAGCCGAAAGTGTGATTAGATTCACATCGCCTGGATAAGGAAATATTAGAGTATTAGGTAAGGAATGATTTATACCAGAGTATAGGATTGAGTTGCGATAAGGATATGAATAGGTAGATTAAGATACCGTTAGGAATTCTGAGTTGTGTTTCCTAAGCTTGGGGGCAGAAATCCCTTGATGGTCTTCTGTGTTTTTCTAAAGAAGTAACTAACTTTAAAAAATCATGGTAAATCCATCGATGGTGATGTTTCCGAGCAGAAAAATTCGAACTTGAGATTTGAACTCGATGGTGAGGTTAATTGATTTTAGAGATTATGGTATCGAGGGAAATCAGCAAATACCACTAGGTAGAGGTGGACGAGCACGTGGTTATACGATGGTCCTGAATGAGACAGATAAAGCTAAGAGGGCAGGTATGAATTTATGTTGAAGATGATGATGATTTTATTTAATTATGGATGATGCAAAAATTTATTTGGGAGACATATTTATTGAATGGTATAAGGTATAGTAAATCGTAGAATTATGGAGATGAAAGATTAGGTAACAAATTTCGAGGACGAAATTTCTTAAAGGAGAGAAGAATGTAATAACCTGAAAAAAAAATTAAAAAAATTATTAATTAAAATTATTAATTAATTAAGTGGTTAAACACTATTAAATTAATGTATTAAATAAACGAATAAAAAAATAGTATGAAAAAAAAAGTAATTATTAATTAATTAATTAAATATTATTAAATTAAATAAATAAATAAAATAGTAAAAAAAATGGAATAAAGATATATATATATATATATATGTAAGCTTAATATATATATATATATATATAAAAGTTAAAGTATAAGTTATATATATATATATAAGTTATGTTAAGTAAGTTAGTAAGGTTAAAAAAAAAAAAAAAAGATGAATCATCTTCTCAGCGTCTCCCTCTCTCAATCTCTCTCTGCAACTCTCTCAGGTTCTCTCGCGGTCTCCGTCTCCGTCTCTCTCATTCTCTCAATTTCTCGACTAGTTTGCGGCGAATCGGGAAACGGAAGGTGCCGTTGAGTTCCTAACTCCGCCACCGACATTTCTACTAGAGCAGATTTGTCGTGGGAACGGCTTAGGCACTACTCCTGGGGAAAGGTAATTTTTTCCCATTTTCTCAATTTCGCTGTTAATCTGCTGTTGAATCGACGATCAGGCACCACCACGAGGTCCTAATCGTCGTTGTCATCATTTTGACGTGAGTAATTTTTCAATTGAAATTTTTTAGGCCCTACTCCAAAACGAGAATGGGATTTGAGAAATTTAGCAATTTGGCTAAATTTAAGGATATATTTATTTATTAGGTATTTATGACCCTAGAAAATATTTAAATATTATTTTATTTAAGATTAATTTAATGAAATTAGGATTTTTGATTCAGGGTCCGAGTGAGCGCCGCAGGCATTTTTCGGGATCCCTGTTAGCGTAGTTTAAGAAATCAGATAAGAGGAAATTATATATTAAATCAGATTTTATGAAATTAAAGGCAATAATTTATGTTATATTTTATGTATGTTTTGGTGTGAATTATTAAAATGTCAGCCATGAAATTTCTGTTTTCTGAGCCTAAAATTGTCGATATAGTTATGTAGATGTGAAAGTGAACAAATGAAAGTGAAAAGAATTTTCTGATAAATTAAATAAGAAATGAAATGTATTTTGAGCACGTAAATGTTAAATGTGGGTTGGCCTATTTTACAGGAATATGTATGAATTTTACTGTTAAATTGCGTGGCATGAGATTCTGTGCAAATATATGTTAAATGTATGAGATGCAGGCTAAGTAAGTAAAGGAATGTGAATAAAATATGATATAGACAATGTTGCCTGTATATGTTAAATGCAACCATGTAAAGGTACAACAGCTGAAAACCGGGTTAGCAGATCTAGTTCATTTCTATGTGGACTAACTGATGACAGCTAAAAGGAGTTGTGTTAGATTCTAGCGTATTTCTATGTGGACTAACAAATGACGGCTAAAGAGCGGCTGTAGTACAAAGGAATGAAATGAAAATGTTATGAAATGAAATGACGAGGAATGAGAATGCAATGAAATGAAATGTGAAATGTGAATGATATAAATGGGAAAGAATCACTTAAAGTGAAACGCAAGGAAATGTTAAGTTATGAACATGAAAGAATGTGAATGATTGAATAACGATGGAAAGAATGATGTATTATGATATTAGAAGTATCTACGTATGTAAAATATGTTACGATTGAACGAGGCATACTCTTCGCCTGAAGACTTGCTGAGTAAGGCGAGTGCACTTGTAGTTTCAAATGTAGCAGTAGCTGCATAACGCACTAGGGCAGAGGGAACCTACTTGTATGGGCGGGTAAAATTCCCTATCCTTAGGACCTTTGCCGGTAAACTATTGTTGAATTGTGTGAGTACAAGATTAATTTTATACTTGAGGGCTTACTGCTTACTGAGTAAGGTAAGTGCTCTGGTATGTTTTAATTATGACCTTAGGGTTACCTAAGTATCAGAGCAGAGGGGTGCTACTTGTATGCGCGGGTAATCACCCCTATCCTTGGGTAATCTCGTGGGTTAAACATTTGCATGTGTTTGATTAGGATTAGAAAATGGTTTCAGGAAATTATGTTAATGATTTGCAAATATTATAAAATGATATGTATAATCTCATGATGGCCACACGCCGAGTTTAATATATTGTTTCTTCCCTTACTGAGATGTGTCTCACCCGAATATGAATTCATCTTTTTCAGGATTTCTCAGGATCGAGCTTTGAGAGCTCGAGATTTAATAACATTTTTTTTAGAAGATATAAGAAAAAGGGTATATTTTTATGTTAATTTTGATATGTATATTTTACGTTTTATAATTTATGTTTTATGTTTTATAAGATATGGATGATTGTGAAATATACTGGTATTAGTGGATAATGTTTTAGAGACATGTATATATTTGAATACAGGTGGATGATTAATTTATTATGGTTGGTAGTTAGAATTAGTAAACTCTGGTATTATGTTATATGGAGATTATGTTTATGTTTTCCGCTGCGTATGTTATAGATTATGATCTATCAAGATATTATCAGGTATAACGCGTCGGACCCGGATTTTAGGGTTCGGGGCTTTACAAATGGTATCAGAGCCAACACCCAACTGGAAGTGTAATGAGATTCACATCACCTGAGTTTGGAAATGTGGGTTTGCAACGAAGACGTTGCGTTCTATAAGTGGGGGAAAATGTGATACCCCATGGATGAAAGGCTTAAAAGACTAGATGTTACTACCTATATCAACAAAGTGCACCTTTCTTTTCAGGAGTCTTCCCATAAGAACTTCATAGTTAAGCGTACTTAGCTTGGAGCAATCTTGAGATGGGTAACCACCTAGGAAGTTTTCTCAGGAAGTGTGCGAGTGAGGACAAAAACACACTGAAAAGGACATGTGTTGGTTTGTACGGCCAGTCATTAATCCGATAAGGCCCCCCCCTGTCGTCTGGTCTAGGTGGAGGAGAAGAGAAGCAGTGCTCCCTGGCAGACCCAAGTTGGGGTGTTACAACATCAGAGTTATGGCACAAGCGACTCAGTCACGTAAGTGAGAAAGGACTCGATTGCTTGGCCAAGAAGAATTTGCTGTCGGACTTAAATGGTGCAAAACTAAAAAAATGTGTTCACTGTTTGGCCGAGAAGCAGAAAAGGGTTTCATTTAAGAGTCATCCTCCTTCCAGAAAAACAGAGGTACTTGAGTTGATTCATTCAAATGTTTGTGGCCTAATGAAGGTAAGGACACTTCGTGGTGCACTTTATTTTGTTACTTTTATTGATGATCATTCAAGCAAACTCTAGGTTTATGTTTTGAAATCCAAAGATCGGGTGCTTAATATGTTTTAAGATTTTCAGGCTTTAGTTGAGAGAGAAACAGGAAAGAAGATAAAATGTATTCGCACTAATAATGGTGGCGAGTATTGTGGTCCATTTGATGTGTACTGTAGACAATAGAGCATCCGACATCAGAAGATACCTCCTAAGACTCCTCAGTTGAATGGTTTGGCAGAAAGGATGAACGGAACACTGGTAGAGAGAGTCAGATGTTTGCTTTCAAAAGCAAAACTACCAAGATCATTTTGGGGTGAGGCATTATATACTGTTGTTCATGTAATTAACTTGTCTCCTATTGTTGCATTGCAGACTGATGTCCCTAACAGAATCTGGTATGGGAAGGATGTTCCATATGACCATCTACGTGTGTTTGGTTGCAAAGCCTTTATTCATGTGCTTAAAGATGAAAGGTCCAAGTTAGATGTCAAGGCAAGGCAGTGCATTTTTATTGGGTATGGTCAGGATGAGTTTGGCTACAGGTTTTATGATCCAATGGAAAAGAAACTTGTGAGAAGTCGTGATGTAGTCTTCATGGAGGATCAAACCATTGAAGACATAGGCAAGACAAAAAATTCTCAATTTCAAGATAGTGATGGCTTAGTTGACTTGGATCCGATTCCTTCTGAAAATTTTCCTGATATAGTTGAGATTGGCAATCAGTATGACATAGAGGCAGATGTTCAGAATGATCATGTGGTGGAAGATCACGAAACTATTGATGAGAAAGGTACTTCAAATATTGAACCACCTAAGCTTCACTCAGGAGGTCTACCAGAGACCGACAGCCCTCCACGAGATATCCTATAGATGAGTATGTTTTTCTAACTGATGAGGGAGAACCAGAGTGTTATAAAGAAGCCATTGAAAGTGAGTAGAAGCAATAATGGTTTAGTGCAATGGAAGATGAAATGAAATCTCTACATGACAACCACACTTTTGAGCTGGTAAAATTACCTAAAGGTAAGAGAGCTTTGAAAAATCGGTGGGTCTATAGATTAAAACAGGAAGAGAATTCTTCACTCCTACGGTACAATGCTAGATTAGTTGTCAAAGGCTTTAGTCAGAAAAAGGGGATTGATTTTGGGGAGATTTTCTCACCGATAATGAAAATGTCGTCAATCCGTGTTGTTTTGGGCTTGGCTACTAATCTTGATTTGGAGGTTGAGCAGATAGATGTGAAAACTGATTTCCTCCATGGCGATCTCGAGGAAGAAATTTATATGAAGCAGCCTGAGGGTTTTGTGGTGAAAGGTAAGGAGAATTATGTTTGCAGATTAAAGAAGAGCTTGTATGGCCTGAAACAAGCTCCTAGACAGTGGTAGAAGAAGTTCGAGTCTGTCATGGTTCAACAAGGCTACAGGAAGACGACTTAGACCATTGTGTATTTGTTCAAAAATTCTCTAATGATGATTTCATTATTTTGTTGCTTTACGTTGATGACATGCTCATTATTGGTCACAATGCTTCTAGAATTGGCAAGTTAAAGCACGTGTTGAGCAAGTCTTTTGCCATGAAAGACTTGGGACCAACAAAACAGATTCTTGGCATGAGAATCTCATGTGATAGAAGTGCTAAGAACTTATGGCTATTTCAGGAAAAGTATATAGAGAAGGTACTTCAACAGTTTCACATGGAGAAAGTCAAAGTGGTAAGTACTCCTCTTGCTACATATTTCAAGTTAAGTAGTAAACAGTCTCCTTCTAATGACAAAGAAAAGAGACACATGGAAAGTGTTCCATATGCATCTGCGGTTGGTAGCTTAATGTATGCCATGGTTTGCACAAGGTCAAATTTAGCTCATGCAGTTGGTGTAGTTAGTAGATTTCTCTCTAATCCAAGTAAAGAGCATTGGAATGCTGTGAAATGGATTATGAGGTGTCTCCGTGGTACAGCTAATTGAAACTCTGTTTTAGTTCTGACAAACTTGTTATGGTTAGCTATACAGATTCGGACATGGCTGGAGATTCGAACTCGAGGAAATCTACTTCAAGTTATTTGATTACCTTTGCAGGGGGAGCTGTGTCTTGGTAATCCAGGTTACAAAAATGTGTTGCTTTGTCCACTACAGAAGTTGAGTTCATTGCAACTACTAAAGCATGTAAAGAGTTATTGTGGATGAAGAAATTGGTTCGTGAACTTGGATTCACTCAGAAGAGGGATGTGTTATTTTGTGATAACCAAAGTGCGATTCATCTCAGTAAGAATTCAACTTTTCATGGTAAATCAAAGCATATTGATGTGAGATATCATTGGATTCGAGATGTTTTGGATTCTAAGTTACTTGAACTTGAGAAGATCCACACTGATAAGAATGTTGCTAATATGATGACGAAGGCGGTGCCTCATGCGAAGCTTGAGTTGTGTGCCAAGGCAGCCGGTATCAAAATTGTTTGATAATTCTAATGAATGGCCCCTTCCTCTTATGGGCTGGAGGGGGAGATTTGTTGGGTCCAGCCCACATAAGAAATTTAAAAAAAAAAAAAAAAAAAGGAGGAAGGCCATTAGGGCAAAAGATTAAAAGTGACAGTGTGTGTGAGGCGCCGCAGCAGACATAGAGGAAAAAGGAAAATTTGAGCGCTGCACAATGTGCGAAATAGTGCGTGTAACAGTGTGTGAGGCATTGTGTAGTCTTCATCAACTCAACGATCAGAAGGTCTTTTGTGATTCGATTTTGCTGAAATTTGGACAGTACATTCGGGATTTTTCAACCTTCGATCTGGATGGTGGAGATCTGCTTCAGAGCTTTGGAGAACCTGATTTTGTAGTACTGACAGTAACTGCGTTCGGGTGACTTCTTTCCGCTCATTCTTATTTTATCGTGATTCTTTCGGGAATCATTTTTACTCTAAGTTTGTGAGCATTTTTGGTGATTGTACTGTTGTGATTTTTTGCCTCTATTATAGTGGAAATTTTATTGGGTCTCATAGGCCCCATGGTTTTTACCCTTCACATTGGAGGGGTTTTCCATGTTAAAATCGTGGTGTTCTTATTGTGGTGTGTGATTTATTATTATTGTTGATTGGTTATTTTTGCTCGACACAGATTTAAATTTTGGGAAAGATTTATCCGCTATGTTAGTTGTCTTGTTACTTTACCAACAAAGTCCGACTAGTTTATTACTACCCATAAGTTGGATTAGTCAATAAAAGATTTTTTTTTTCTCAAAAAGTAAAATAAATTCATTAACAGGAAAAAGAAGAATTTACAAGCGACAGAGGAAAAGAGATCTTCTTTCTGAGAAAAAAAAAAAAAAAAAGATTACAATAAAGCTCCCCTTTGAAGATCTAACAATAACAGTTCCAGGAAAGAAACAAAAGTGATTGCAAAAGAAAGCAAGGAAAACAACTCTATCCCAAAGAAGGCTAAAGAGAGTAGCATTGCCATTAAAAATCCCAGTGTTCCTTTCGCTCCAAAGGGCCCAAAAGAGAGCAAAGACAGCATATGTCCACAATGCCTACCCTTTCTTCTCTCAAAGCCTCTGTAGCGCACCATCAAGAAAGAATCAACCTTCTAGGGGAGCAGCACAGTCTCCCCAAAAACTGAAAACAAAATATCCACAGTGGCTTAGCCACCAGACAGCCAAGGAACAAATGGTCGGCGATTTCATTTGACTCAGAGCATATGAAGCACATATCCAAACAACGACAACAACAACAACAAGCCTTTAGTCTCAATAGGTGAGATTGGCTACATGAATCCTTTTCCGCCAATTCACCTGATTGAGAGCACTTTCCTCTATTAGATTAAGAGTTATTAAATCCTTCATTACTACCTCATTTCAAGTTATTTTACCTTTTCATGTCAGAAACAATAACTTACTCTTCCTCATAGTTGCTCTACTAGGTCTATGTTTCAAATGCTCAAACCATCTAAGCCGCCCCACCTTATACTGTCTTTGATGGGTGCTATGCCTAAATTATTGCGTATATGCTCATTTTTCACTTTATTTTTTAATGTTATACCACTCATCTACCTTAGCATTCGCATTTAAGCAACTTTTACATTTTGTACATGTTTCCTAATTGCCTAAAATTCTGAATCATAAAGCATAGCCGGCCTTATAGCTATCTTATAAAACTTTCCTTTTAATTTTAGGGGTATTCTACAATCACACAATACATCTGATGCACTCCTCCATTTAACCCAACCTATTTTAATTCTATGAACTACATCTTCTTCAATTTCCCCTTCCTCTTGTATAATAGATCTAAGATATCCAAATCTATTAGTGCTATTAATCTCTTGATTATCATGTTTAATCTTATCTCCACTACTACTCCTTACATTACTGAAATTACATTTCATATTTTGTGACTTTTGTCTTATTTCTACTTATCCTAAACCCTTTAGATTCTAATGTAGCACTCCAAAGTTCCAACTTAGATTCCAATTTGCTCCCACTATCATCAATCAACACGATATCATCTGCAAACAATATACATCAAGGGGTCTCATTTTGAATATTCCAATTAAATTCATCAATCATTAAAGTGAAAAGATAAGGACTCAAAGTAAAACCTTGATGTACACCTATTGTGCTTGAAAAATCTCTACATTCCCCTCATACAATCCTAACATTAGTCACTACTCTATTATCCATATCCTTAATGATCTCAGTATATTTACTACAAACCCCTTTCTTTTCTAAGACCCACCAAAGAACTTCCCTAGGTACTCTATCATAAGCTTTCTCTAGGTCAATGAAAACCATATGCAAGTCTCTTTTCTTTTCCCTAAACTTTTCCATTTGATCACTTAGGCATAAAACCAAATTAATTTTTAGAAATTCTTGTTTCTAGTCTTATTCTATGTTCAATTACCCTTTCACATAATTTCATTGTATATCTCATAATCTTAATTCCACGATAATTATTACAATTTTGACTATCACCTTTGTTTTAGTATAAAATTACTAACATATTTTCCTCCATTCTTCTGACATTTTCTTAGTTTTTATAATAATGTTGAATAGATTAGTTAACCAATTATTTCCTTTATCCCCTAAACATTTCCAAACTTCAACGGGTATTTTATTTGGTCCTATAGATTTCTTATTTTTCATCCTTTTTAATGTCATCTTAACTTCAAGAACTCTAATTTTGTGAATAAATCCCCTATTTTTAGTCTTCTCCCAATTTGTCACATTTAAGTTCAATCTTTCATTTTCGTTTTCATTAAACAACTTATCAAAGTATCTTCACCACCTCTCTTTTATGTCTTCTTCTCTATTTAAGATATTATCATTCTCGTCCTTTATACATTTTACATCACCTAAATCTTTGCATTATCTTTCTCTAACTCTAGAAATTTATAAATGTTTTTTCTCCTTCTTTTGTATCTACTCTAGTACATAAAGTATCATAAGCTCTATGTTTAGCTTCAGTATTTTTTTTTTTTTTTTTTGCATTTTTTCTCGTCTCTTTATATTTTTCAAAATTTTCAAAATTTTTACAATTTTCCCATATTTTATACCAAATTATTTTTGTCTTGACGACTTTTTGGACTTCTTAATCTCATCACCAACTTTCTTTACTACCCGAATATCTTCCTTTGGACTCCCCTAAAACCTCTTTTGCTATCATTACGAAGGGAATTAGCCATTTTATTCCAAACAGTATTTGCATCTACCTTATCCCCTACAATCCAATAAAGGGGAGCCCGGTGCACAAAGCTCTCGCGTATGCGGGGTCCGGGAAAGGGGCAAACCACAATGGGTCTATAGTACGCAGCCTTACCTTGTATTTTTGCAAGAGACTGTTTCCATGCCTTGAACCCGTCCAATCACACTCTTAAATCATTTTATCTTTGAATTTTCCTATACTATCTCCTCAAACTCCACCATCTAATCCTTTTGTGTTGATTTATATTACTCTTTTTCTTCCATTTTTTAAAATATATATCTAATACTACGACTATATGGTGTGTTGGCCAAACTTTCACCTGAGATAACTTTACAATTCTTACAAGATAGATGATCCCCGATCCTACTTAAGAAGAAATCTATTTGACTTTTATTATGCCCACTCTTGAAAGTTATTAAGTGTTCTTCTCTTTTTATAAAATAAGTATTCAATATAATCAAACAATAAGACATGGAAAAATTAAAAAATGTATCACCGGCCACATTTTTATCTTCATATCCATGGACTCAATATATCCTCTCATAGCTTATATTATCCTTTCCAATATATCCATTCAAATCAACTTCTATGAATATCTTTTTAGATGTTGATGTCCCTTCTAAAATACAATCAAATCTTTCCAAAATTGTTAAGATTTTTTGCTAAGCCTATTTGGATAGCATATGCGCTAATGACATTCACTATTTCCAGGCCTAAAGCTATATTGATTTTAATGATTCTATTCCAAATTCTTTTAAATCTACTACATTATCTTTTATGTCTTTGTTTACAATCATTCCCACCTCATTCTTATGTTTCTCTTTTCTAGTGTACCAAAGTTTAAACCCTAATTTTTCAAATTCTCTAGCTTTCTCTCCTACCCATTTCATTTCTTGAAGGCAAATTAAGTTAATTTTCCTTCTAAACATTATTTCCACTATGTCCATACTTTTGCCCGTAAGAGTCCCTATATTCCAAGTTGCTAATCTAATTTTAGTTTCTTGTACTAACATATTAGCCCTCTCCCTTCTATACTGACTCGGTCTATTCCCTTGAACTAGGTGAATTTGGTAAGAATTCATGATAATAAGATCTTAACAAAGTTTTATGCAGATTGTCAGCTACTTAACACAACCCTACTTCTTTATCCAGGCTTGGGACTGACTATGTGTACAAAGATAATTTGCGTTCCAAAAGCAAAGTACACGTTTGAATTTTTTTTTTTTTTTTTTTCAAACTTGTTTCACATAGACAATTTTCTAAATCACACCCGACAACTAGACTAACAGTTTTATAAGGTCTCCTTATTTGCAACAAATTCTTGGTATGAATCCTGCAAGGACCAAAGTTCACATGAGAGCTCTGATTTTAAAAGGAACCTTTGCCATTCAAGGGGAAGGGATTAGGACTTGAAGATTTCATAAGCTGAGATAAGAAGGGTTTCTAAGAAAGAATCAGACTTGTCCCCAATCCAAATCCTCTAAAGAGACAGGGGACAAGAAACTCTAATGAAACCTCTCCCCCACTCAAACATTTTCTTAGAAGTTTAGAACTGGATTTCCATTTTCAACGTGGAAGCGAGTAAGAGGATAGAATAAGTGGGTTGTCTGAGACATGAATTTCCAAGGACTTGTTTGAGAAGCATTGCCACTTCCTCTAGTATCCACCCATTCTTAGGCATATAATAATTCGAAATTTTGTTATTAAAGAATTATTTTACCATAAATAAACATGTAACCATATTTTTGCACGTATATAACACATCAAATATATGTATATATAACTTATATTATTAGTAAATTTGGTTTTTGGTTTTTGTGGTTTAGTTCTTGGTTAGAAACCGAAACCGAAATTGATTTATTCTTAAGAACCACAGCCGAAACCAAAAATCAAAAAACTCAACCAAAACGTATTTCGGTCCAATTTTGGGTTGGTTTTCGATTTTTTTGGTAATTTTCATACATCCCCATTCCTGAGGCCCAAACCCCCTTCAGACTGCTGCCTCCTAATACTTTATTAGCTAACAAGATGGTCTCTTTTACCCTCCCCTACTCTGGACCACAAGAAATCCCTCATAATCCTCTCCATGACCTCTGTCACCCTAGCTAGGATTTGAAAAGAGAAAGCAAATAAATGGGAATGTTGGAAAGAGCCGCACTACGAACGGTTCCCGGCTACTCACTCTCTCCACCAATGGGTCCCAAAACAAAATCCAAGATGTTTTAGCATGCATGTACATGATCTCTATTTGGGGCTTGGGTGTCCTATCTTCTGCATGAACGAAACAACTCAAGGCTTAAATAAGCTTAGGTATTTGGGGTTCTAGGATTTGCCTATATATGTTTCGCAAAAAGTAATTGCCTTGGTGCCAAAAAGAATTGGCTCTAAGACCCACAATGAACTCAGGGCTCGAAGTTCTGTTTCTTTGATTAATGGGTGAGCTTAAGGCTGAGATTGTCATATTTCCTCTTGGTTGTTCTTGGTGGGCATGTTTAGGGCTCAAAAAGTTTTTGAGAGCTAGGCATTCAAAACTCCTTCGTGAGCTTGGTGCCCCATATCTCTTTTCTTTCTCTACACAGAGAATGGTCTCAAAGCTCAAATGATTTTAAGGGCACTATTAGTCTTTGCTTCAGGTTCAATTCCTTCTCTTTTTTTCCCCCCTTTTCGCAAATTGACTTCTTGCACCCACAAAGGGGAGACTTGAGTTACCTGCATTTCATCCAAGTGATTCTTGCCAATTTTAAAGCTCCTTAGGTAGTTCATTGTAGCTTCAAATCACAGTGGTACCATTACAACTTGCTTCACCTTGCAAGCTTTATGAAGTAACAAGACCCAATGGAGTGGGAAACAAGAAAAATCTACAAAGATTTCACACTTGAACGATGATTTTGAAGGAATTACATGAATTTTTGATAGCTACCTAAAAAAAGTGATAAAAGACTAATGGTGATAAAAGAGGATTTCGCCCTCATTTCCTTTTACCTTAAATTAGGACTCTTACCATGAAACCAGAGTTTTTTTATAAAAAAAAAATAGGAAAAGAAGAGATTTCATTAGAAAGAGAAAAATTTACAAGGAGGAGAATAAGACAACTCCCAAAAATATTGTGGAAAAATCCATAAAAAAGAAAGAAATTAAAAACGCAAAAAGATAATTTGGAATATCAAAGCAAAGAATTTCTCCAATCTCGCTGAATTTCCGAAAAGCTTGCTCAGCTAAAGCAACCAGAGCCAATGCACCATAAAGAAGCTCACCCCCTTAAAGCAACCAAGTCTAATTCTAACTATTCAATGAAATTCTCTTCCTCCTCCTCCTCCGCCTCCTCCTATTAGCCACCAAATAAAACAATTTGGAGTTACAATCCCCCACCTTAACCCATTTTAATTTAGAATCCTGTCTCCAACTAATGTCCTCCCACATGACAGTCTTCTCCAATTCATTACTCAAGTGATCTCTTCTTGCCCTATCCTATTCATCCAACAACACACACTACTCCAGTCAATCAAAACCTTCGATCTCCAATTTTTCCTCTATTTTATACCTCCAAAAGTCTCCTCGTCCCAAATTTTCAATTTATGTTTTACAAATTCCAACTTTTTCATGAATTTATTCCCAATCTTGAACCTAACACTCACTTCACCAAGTCTCAACATTAACCCCAAAGGATAAATGGGTCAGCCATTGGACAAAGGGGGGGGGGGGGGCGCTTTGGGAGGCAATCCTCCCCCTCCCCAAAAAAAAAAAAGGAAATTCCATTGCGTATCCCATAAGTTTTAAAATATTTTTAATCTAAAATCTAAAATCACACCCAACCCCATAATTTGAGGTATTTTACTTTGCCCCTCCTAGAGAATCATGCTCGAGTCCATAACATTTTGGATATATATGTAGTGATTTTATTTTGTCACCCCAAACAAAAATTTTTGGCTCTACCACTAGTGATGAGCCACATATTCTCAAATCTACATTATAGAGCCCCACTGAAATGGATTTATCAAACAACATCAAACAACAACCAGAAATAAGCCTAGCCAGGAACAATGTTTGGAAATATATCTTTCCATATGGGGAGTAAAAGCTCCTGCTTATCCCAAAAAATTAGAAAATTTCTTGTACAACTGGTATTTAAAGTCCCCGTTCAAATTTTCACCGGAAGTTTCAAATGCCATTGAAATCTCTCTCTCCCCTCTTCCCTTATGGACACTACCTCGGACTGCAACAACAAAAAAGCTTGACCACCTCATCCAAAAAATATTCCAAATTGACAGTGTGGCCCACAAACTGACATACTCCACCAGTCCTCTAGAACCCTTATGTGGAAAAGAAATCATGAATACTAGCAAACCTAGTGTCCCACAAATCACAAAACCCTGTTAACGCCCAATACAAGGAAGGGAAATCCAATACCTGTGCTATACTCCTCGATACTTCTAACTAAAGATGCCTCCTCATCTTCCAAGTGGACTCTTGAATCAAAATCTCTGTAGCAACCTACCTACCAATTTCTTGATCGTTATCCTCTTACCCTCTTCTCAACATCACAGTAGAGTCAACATTCTGTGGATCCCACCCTTATGACCCATCAAAGATACTCAATTTAGGTTTTATTTTCAGAAAGTTCCACAAACATTAGTTTTTTTTTTTTTTTTCCAGTATATGTATATATATTGGAGATATTTCCCTCGAACATCCTTTCTCTTAAATTGGACTTAAAAAGTTAAGATTCCTTTCCAAATGTGTTAGGTTAATGGTAGCCACCATCCCTAGATTAAAAACACCAAGACATAGGAAACTTAGACTGGAATCGAATCATCAAATCCAACCAATTTAATTCGAATGATAGGAACTTCATTAGCTTGAACTCTCAAGGACCATCACTCCTAAGTAATGAAAACCTAGTGGTAGAAACCCTAGGCATAGCCCACTACTACTAATTGTGATAGGATTTCTTATTTCATCCATGGACCATTATCTCCAAGATTATGCAATTTAAATGATAGGAATCATGATGACAGCCCTAACAAACATAATTTAGGGAATGGGAATCCATATAAAGAATGGAGTTGCCCTGTTGAATACATTTTGACTCCAATACTAGGAAAGAAATCCTATTGGAAAGTCTAGGATTTGGGAATTCACAAATTGAAAATGTCAATAAACCTTGAAAAAAACTATTAAACACAAAAATTTACACTTTCAGCCTTCATGACGGAAAGTCAATATTTTCAATCCTATGCAAACATTCAAAACTGACATAGGAAATTTATTTAAGATAAAGCATCAATTCAATCCATTCATGAACTCACTTTCAAACATGTAGTTTTTGCTCAAACCAAAGCATGCAAACAAACTCAAAGATAACCCAACCCTTGCAATATTTTTTTAATTCCAAAAGGGTTTCTATTGAGTTACAAAAGTGGGTCATAAGGTGATTATTGATTGTGTTTAGAATTATGCAAATAGAATATGGGCCCTTAAATTTAGAGTCACTATGCATGTGGACTTGAAAAATAATGAGCAAATATAATATAGGTAAAAAGAAAGGGGCCAAAATGGGGTGTCTACGAGGGTCAGAAAATGCATTCCTTGAAAAAAAAAAAAAATTAGTTTCTTAATATAATTAAAAATTAAAAGTGTTGCAATGACAATAAAAAAGTCATGCATTTGTAAGTCATATCAAGCAAAAGATTGTTTAGAAAAATTGAGCTATATGATCAAAATGACAAAAAAAAAAAAAAAGATGAAGTCTGAATTGTGCTAAGAAAGTGGAATGCACTTTTTAAAAAATAATTATAGGAGAAGAGATATTATAATTTTTTTTTTTTTTTTAAAAAAAAGGAAACCCCACAAAGGCAGCACTATCGTTGGTTTGGTTATATTCACAACCCAAAGAAATTATTTGGTGCTGTCAGTCTTGTGACTGCCAAAATAACGAGAATCTGGCTTTGAGTCTTGGCATTAAGTTTCAACTCTTTTTGTCGCCATGACACAAATATATATAAAAAAAAAAAAAGCTGCTAAATTTGACAGGAGAGAATTATGGCGGTGACTCTCTGATTACTACTAGGCCTTTCTGTTTTTGTTAACCTTTTAAAGAATTCTGCAATCAAATAATTATCATATAATATCATTTTTTATGTCCTCTTCATAAGCATTGAATTCATGTTCTCCTGATATAAAGGATGCAAGATTGACAATTTCATCTTGAAGTAAGTGTTCATAGACGGAATAAAAATTCAAAAAAGGAAAAGAAAATAGACTCTATGTTACCAACCTGCAGCCTTAGACAGCACCCAATTATAATCTTGGGAGATTTCAAACATAATGTAGCCAAGTAGCCCCTTCTCTCTTGCGTAGGAGACCTTAGTTTTGATGGCTTCAACATCATCAAAAGCAATCCAAATTGATCCTTGGGTGCAGTAGTTTACCACATAGGTTGAATTGTACACCAACGTGGCTCTGTAATTTTGAATGAACTGCTTGATGTCTTTATAGCCGACATATCCATCTTGTGTAATTGCTGGAACTCCTGATGCAGGCGCCCCAATACCATTGTCTTTAGGGTTCATAAGCGTCCATGCAGAACCAAAATAATATAATGCCAGAACCAGCTTGTTTGCAGGTAGCCCTCTACTAATCCATTCTTTTATACAAATATCAGTGCTAACATTGCCGGAAGGGTCATATAACGCAGCAGGAGGTGCTGTGAAACTATCCCAAGGTCCATGATAGTTAACTGCCTTAATTATCACCCAATCCAAATTCCTCCGCAAGGAGGCCACTGGATAATTCCCAGACTTATAAGTTGGCAGGTAGTGAGCGGTCATTGTCAGTATCAGTTGTGGCTTGCTAGAGTTTGACGATTCAAGTTTTACAGCAGCTCGCCACTCATCAAGGAGGGTTCCCAAATCAGTCATGTTGGAGGCTGTGGATGGCGCAAACCCAGAAATATCTAAACCATGAAACCCATAAAGCCTAGCTGTTTTAATGGAAGATTCAATGAAAGCCTTTCTGTGAGAAGGGTGGCTGATCATTGAAGAAAAGGCCGAAGAAGAGTTAATTTCTCCACCCCAGATGGCTAGCAGAGTTGTAATTGATGGATTCTTTTGCTTAACGACTTCAGTGAAAGTAGAGATATAATTTTCATTGGAGGAGCGAATGGACAGCTGGTAGGTGGAAGAGTTGAGATCAATATAAGCACAAATGAGGTGAGTAAAGAGAGATGAATTTATGTCGGAAACCAGAGATCCAAATCCAGAATACCAGTAACCTGCTCTTATCCAGGCTTGTGCATTTCCAAAGTGCAGTTCCAAACAGAGAACGAAAATAATAAGGGCGATAATTTTGAACACTGCTGAAGAAAGGTAGACCATGCTTGGCATGCGGTAATGTATCTATTGCATTTTTTTTTCCTGCAAAATGGAGCAATTTACTCATGTAAACTGTCTTATTCCATTTTTTACCAACCAAAATAGAAAACCTAAAACTAGAAGCAAGAGAACTAGCTCTCCAGCAACAAAAGCATGAAACAACACCCCTTGCAGCCTCTCAAGAAAATTAGAAAACACCCAAAAACTAAGGTTCAGGCTGCAAAACCATAGGTAAGAACTTGCCTATATATATCAAGAACCACCAACTTAAAAGGCGGAATTCTGAATTCACATCATAACAGATGCAGTTGGAAACCAGATACCAACTAAAAATTGGGCTACTACACAACCCCTGGCCTCCCCTTTTCCAAAATCTGTGTTCGAACAAATGCACAATCTCTTTTCAAAGCAAACTACAAAGAGATTTGAAACTAAAGACCTCCATGTTCCCCAAACAGTACACCAAAATGCCCGAAAGCACACACATCAATCCAAAAAGTCCTTCAGAGAAAAAATGTCGAGCACTTTCCTGCATGAGAAACAAATGAAGTTACATGTACCGGCACATCACAATCGGCAAACTACACGCCCAGCCAACTGCAGGAGCAAGCACAAAAGATTGACACAACCCCCCAACCTGGCAGCAAAATCACAAGACCCATCTGCGAAACAAACCGAAAACAGAAAGTATCTCCTTAGCGAACCACCACGCAGAGATTGTTTGAATATTGTAGCAGAAAATGGGTATGAGTGCAACCAAAATTAAGCATTTTGAAATTACAGAAGAGGCTCGAATATTAACATTCAAGCATTGCTTTTTCCTGAAATAGCAAGATTTCAATTATTATACTCTAGAAACACGATTTTAAGTCGATTTTAAGTTATTTCAGCAGTGGGTCATGAAAATAAAACAATTTAAGATTACCCAAAAGAGAAAATCAGATGCTGATGCTTATGTTATGATGCTGTGAGGATCTAAAAGGAAAAGGATGCATTTACCGAATAGACACTGTTTTCCTCGTGTGAAAATGGAAGAAAAATCCAGTTCCCACTTCCTCCTGCATCTTGTTGAACAAGAAAGGGAAAAATTCTTGCTCTACAGCTTATCCTGACAAACGAACCGTACGAAATGAAATCAGGAAGAAGTCTATGAAGAGTGATTTTCAAGAACAAAGCTTCAGTAGCTCACAGAAGACAAGAAGGGCCTGCGTTGATTATTACGTTCCAATGGGCTCTGAAGCTTTCTTCTCAGACTGATATAAGGGCACGTGAGCATTCGGGAAGTCTACGTTGGCGGTTGGTACCGTGCACTTGAAGACAAAACTGGCGGCGTCCCCGTATGTTTTAAAAAATTTTATTTCAGCCTTTATTATAAAATATAAGGATTGAATTTTTATTTTTATTTTTGGGTTATACAAGTGTTATTAATTAACTACTAAAAACTAATTAATTTCATTAATCACGTGTTTAGTGAAGATAAAAAATGTTTTTTTTGGGCTAACGAGATAAATTGCTTCACCTATGGCTTTTGTGGATCCAAAGGTCAGAATAGAGATTTTAAACTAATTAAATGGTTGGTGATCAGATAATTAAATAAATAATTTTTACTTTTGTTTTCAATTATGGACAATGGTAGGTCAAACAAGAGATTTTAAGTAATTTTAATGGAGAAAAGGAAAGTACATCAACATCAATATATATTTTTTATTCTTACTCTTTTTTTATGAACCAAAACCTAATAATAGAGGGACTACAACAGTGACCAAAAGTTGAATTTTCTTTAGATGTTAAATTACTAATTAACATGATTTGATGTACCAAAAATCGTCAATTAGTTGAAAACTTTTATATAAAGTTGCTTTTTCAGCCTTTTAAACATTTTATTAATTCTCTATCTAATTATGAAAATGATATTAATACTAGTTAATGAGTACATGAGATTCGTCGACGAGTCAAAGAAGTCCACTTGTCGACTAATCTATCCTCTCGTCGACGAGTCTTCAACTTTGAGAATTTCTGACTCTCGGTATCTACCTGTCGACAACGTCGACGAGCACAAGGTACTTGTCGACGAGTCCCCACAACTACACCACATCAATAAGCATTCAATTTGTATGTGGAAGTCTTGGTTCGCTTGTCTTCCGGTTGATACTCGTATTAAAGAAGTAGGTGTCCAGATGGCCTCTCGATATGATTGTTGTTCAAATGCCAAGATTGAATCTCTAGACCATGTGTTTTGCACCAGATCTTTTGCTCAGGAGGTATGGAAAAAAGCAACAATGGCGTTGGGTGTTAGTTGTATGACAACAAGTACTTGGAAAGATAGAGTCAATGTCTAGTTTAGTTGTGCAAGACAGGCCTCACAGTTAGGCATTTTGGTAGGTCTTATACCTAGTCTCATCATTTGGAGACTTTGAACTCGTCGATGTAAAGCCAAGATGGAATCAATTCATGATTCGGTGAGAACTGTGTGGCTTGATATTAAATATTGGCTGAGATCCATTTTAGACAAGTTAAATAAATGTGCACCTGCTTCTTGTACGGATATTGCAGACCTTCATGCTTTGGATATTTAAGTAAAAAATGTTGGGGTTCGTCTTCCTCGTGTAGTCAGATGGTGTAAACCTGGGATAGGTTGGGTTAAACTGAATGTGGATGGGAGCTGTAGAGGTAACCCAGGGAATTGTGGTGGTGGAGGCGTGATAAGAGATGAAAAGGGTTTATTTAAAGCATATTTTTCCTCATTATTGGGTTATGGAACAAATAACATGGCTGAATTGAAGGCGATTATTTTAGGGATTAATCTATGCAAAGATCTCGGACTTGATCAAGTGGAAATTGCATGTGACTCTGCTTTATTGATTTAGTGGATAAATTCTGGGAAGTGCTCGGTTTGGAACTTATGGCATTTGTGGGAAGAACTTTTGCTAGCATTAAGAGGCATACAGTTCAAAGTGGAGCATGTTTACAGGGAGGCGAATAAAAGTGCAGATTTCTTTGCCAAACAGTGTGAATCTGGTATTTCTCGATCATATAGTTGCCAAGATGATCTTCCTCAACAAGTCAGCGGAATGATTCGATTGGACTTGTTGGGTTTTCCTTCTTTGCGTTCATGATGTTTTGTATTAATTCACTTTTAGTGATTTAGTTTCTTAGTTTTTTTGGTTGCTGGTGTTTGGTTTAGGTTGGTTAAGTTAGTTTTAGGGTCTTGGAATTTTGTTTTTATTGTCCTAAAGTCTCAAAATTGTAACCACTGTTTTCCTCTACCATAAGTGAGGGGTTTTCTAATAAAGTTTAGGAGGTGCCACCCTCTTTTTCCAAAAAAAAAATGTTTTTCCTTCTCTTTGTTTATAAATCCCAAGTATAAAAGTCAAAACATAAACAACAATCTCCACCTTGACGATTATACGCCCATTAAGAGAATCTTGAAAAACATGTCCAAATGCTCCACCTTGAACTTGAATCGCTCGACTGGGTTTGTCTCCCTTCTATCAATTGGAGACATGGAGTAAGTCCAAGTAATGTTTGAACTTCTTAGAAGTAACCGATTTTGTCACAGCCAGAAAATTTTGCTATATAAATTTTTTTTTCATACTGCTAAAAATATAAAATTACTCTGGTACCGATAATAACATCCACAATGTCATCCCGGACCCAAAGTGGGGTACCGAGGATAAACCTGTCCATAAATACCTACTATCTTTGCAGTGAAAAATGTAAAATACCCAAACCTTATATATAATACCAGAATGCTATAACCTCCATACATATCCATATACATCATCAACAATCCATAAAATACCCTAGGGATTATACAAAAACATATATCCCAACTCAAATACTTACCCTAAAACTAGGGTAGTACCACAACCTTCTCTACCTCGGAGCTCACTCCGCCTGTCTGCCTATATCTCCTAAAATGTTTGAATTCTTGGGGTGAGACACATCTTAGTGAGTGAGAATAAGTTAATATCAGTGTGGCAGATGAGTTTTATATAATCAATACATAGATATTAATTCAACTGTAACTAAAAAGGCATCTCTGTATATATATCATAACTCACACCTATGTCATTTAAAATACATATTTTCTATTAGAACATACTTTTAATTATGATAAATAATTCTACTTTCGTGAATCTATGTATATATATAACTGTGAAAACTTCCCTGAATGGATAACTATAATCATGAATTAATCTCACTTGATCGGGTTGTGCAGCTCGTAAGGTGGACTTAATCGTGGTTGGCATACTAGGTTAAGTCAAACTGTTACTGTATCTATGAGTATGATTGGCCTACCTAGCTTGGTCCGGACTCCAGGGGGATCATCTACTCTCCTTTGGCCCAATCGATTGATTTACCAACACTTTATCTGAAAGTGTGGCTGCACTACTATAACTATATAGCAATGGTACTATACTCTCTGTAAATCTCTGGACCATTAGGGTTTTGATACTATATAATACTATTTATTAATATTACCACTGTATAAACTGTAATACCATGATTCTGTATAAATCAATAATATTATGGTTCTGTATAAATCTATAATATCATGATTCTGTATAAATCTCTAATATCATGGTTCTATATAAAACCACAGTACTATGAATCTATATGAAACTTTAATACTATGAATCTGTATAAAACTATAATACTATGAATCTGCATAAACTGTATATCATGGTTCTGAATAAACTTTAATTTTATGACTCTGTAAAATACTATATATAAACTATGTATTTAAAACTATCGTTTCTCATGCCACACAATTTAAGCAATATTCATAATATAATAATCTGTATAGGAAAAAATGTATTTCCCTATTGTACAATATAAACTATAATTTTTTGCTGGAAAATAATAATATATTCATCTCTAGGGTTTATCTGAATTCCAAATGCTAGGCTTTTCCCAAAATACGTATATATACATAAAACTATAATTTTCATACCCATAACTTTCATACTTTGTATCATTCAGACATTTATACTATATAATCCTGTAATCACATGCTATATTTTAATCAGTACAATTTTCTAAAATAACTGACATAACTTATTACGCTTACCTGTTTCCTGGAGTTATGCCTGTAGGGAACCCAAAACTGTGCCTACGACACTCACACAAATCCTGTATCCAAATATCCTAATTCAATCAGCTCAACCTCATAATATTTACCCTTTTAATACTCTTAAACCCATATTCTTCCAATAACCAATTAAACTTGGAAAAACAACTTCCTTACCATAGTTTTGAAGTGGTGTCTAGGAAGTTTGAACAGCAAAATCGCTCTAGTTAACTAGCGGAGAATCATAGTAGGGATCCCAAAATCACGTTAATTCTTCAATTCAGGCTGAAATTGGGCCAAAATCGAAGAGAGGAAGGGAGATGGCCGTAGCCCTAAGAGAGAGAGAGAGAGAGAGAGAGATGTGAACTTTCTCCAACACAATTTCACTCGAAGTAATCAATTCCCCATCTCTGTGGAACCTCACATCAATGTGCTTGGTTCTAGCATTATATATCTAATTCTTACCAAGTAAATGACACTCTAACTATCACAATGTAGCACCACTCCATCTTGTTGTAACCCCAGCTCTCTGACTATACCAGTAAGCTATAAGGTTTCCTTTGTAGTTTTGGCAACAGCTATATATTCCACCTCAGTCGTGGATAATGCTACCAGAGACTGTACCATGGATCTCCAACATACTGGTCCTCCTACAAGGGTAAATACATATCCTGTTGTAAACCTTCTGTCATCCATATCTCCAGCATAATCAGCATTTACAAATCCCATAACTGAAGGACAACCTTGTTGCTTGCCGAACATGATGCCATATGTAACAACTCGGAGAATTTTTAATTATTTAAAATAATAAGAAAGATAATAAAAGAAAAAGGAGAAATAGAAGAAAGGGAAAAAGAAATATTATAATGGGTAACCAGTAGGTGCTCGTCGACGAGTAGGATGTTCTCATCAACAAGAGATTTTGTGAGCCTCGTCGCCGAGTATGCATGTCTC
Organism: Malania oleifera; assembly: GCF_029873635.1. Classification (NCBI taxonomy): domain Eukaryota; kingdom Viridiplantae; phylum Streptophyta; class Magnoliopsida; order Santalales; family Ximeniaceae; genus Malania; species Malania oleifera. The sequence goes on from NC_080422.1 coordinate 109,694,369, forward strand.
GTCAATGAGGATTAACCAAGAGGGTTTGTGATGTTTTAAAACTCGTCGATGAGCTCACGACCTTGTCGACGAGTGTTCTTCAGTGGTTCGTTGAAGAGTCCTATCTTCTCGTCGACAAGTCCACGTGGCAACAACGATATATAAGGATCTAAGGTAGCTTCTCTGCAAAGGAAATCATTTTTCCTTCATTTTTCTCTCTCTAAAATGTCTTCTTTCCCTTATCTCTAACTTTTCAGCCTAGATTTAGCCCAAATTGATGATCGGAGGTCGCTACAGTGTTCTAAAGAAGATTCTCTACACATATAGTGGATCAATTTTCTAAATTGAACCTTTCGGGAAACGCTCCTAAGTTGAGGTAAGGGTTAGGATTCCTAGTTTTTGGGTTTTAAAAGGTTTAATTGAAGTTTATAAGTTGAGAAATTGCTGAAATAATAGGTTATTTGGGGTTTATCTCATTAAATTAGGGGTTTTGAATCAGGATCTGAGTGAGCATCACAGGCATCAGTTTGGGATACCTGTTGGTGTAGTTCAAGGATTCAAGTAAGGGGGAATTTATATATTAAATCAGGTTTTCATGAATTAAATAAAAATGGACTATGTTATATATGTATGTATATATGTTTTCATAAGGGTATAAAATGTCAACTATGTAAATTATGTTTTCTAAGCTTAGGACTGCTTATTTAGCTATGTATTTGTGAAAATGAACTGATGAAAATGGAAAATATTTTCAGAATAATTATGTAAAAAATGAATTTATATTTTCAGTATATAAACGTTAAATGTTGGTTGACTTATTTTACATGCAATGTTTGAATTTTACTGCAAAATTGTGTGACATGAGTGGATGGTAATGCAATGTAAACATATGTTATATGTATGAGATACAGGCTATGTAAGAATTGCATTGATAATGAAATGTTATAAGGATTACGTTGTTTGTATTCAATAATGCAACCATGTATACAATGATAGTTAAAAGAAGTTGTAGACTAATTGATGACAACTAAAAGGAGCTGTGTTAGCAGATTCTAGCACATATCTATGTGAACTAACTGATGTATAGTTAAAAGGAGCTGCAATACGAATGAAAATGAAATGAAATGGAAATGTGAATGAAATGGATATGAAATGCGAAATGTGAACGATGTAAAATATGAAAGGTTGCGTAAAGTGAAATGTTATGAAATGCTAAAGTTATGAACATGAACAAATATGTATGGTTGAATAATGACGAACAGAATAGTGTATTATTGTATTATCAAGTATTTATGTTAGTAGAACATGTTACGTTAAGGCGGGGCAAACTCTTCGCATGAGGGCTTGCGGAGAAAGGCGAGTGCACTAGTAGTATCAGATGTAGTAGTAGGCTGCATAATGCACTAGGGTAGAGGAAAACTATTTGTATGGGTGGGTAGATTTCTCTATTCTTAGGAGTCTTCACTGATAAACTTTTGTATGAACTGTGTGAGTACGATATTAATCTATCACTTGAGGGCTTACTGAGTAAGGTGAGTGCCCTGGTATGCTTCAGTTGTGACCTTTGGGTTACCTAATGTATCATAGCAGAGGGGTGTTACTTGTATGGGTGAGTAATTACCCCTATCCTTGGGTAGTCTCATAGGTCAGGATTTTGCATGTGTTTGAATAAGATCAGAAAATGATTTCAAGATTATGTTAATGGTTTGCAAATGGTATTAATATCTTATTTATAAATCTCATGTGTACCACACGCTGTTTTAATATATATTAATAGCATTTTTGGGTTATAGATAGAGAAAGGGTATAAACATTTTGATGATATTTGGAATGTATATAAGTTATGTTTTATGTTTTATGTTTTAAGTCTTCTTGATTTTATGGATGGTTGTGGAACATATTGGTGTTTGTGAATACTGAATGTTTTTGAAGATATGTGTATATATGAGAATACAGGTGATGAATGGTTATTATGGATTATGGATAAAAATAGTAAACTCAGGTATTATTTTTATGATTGAGGATCATAGTTATATTTTCCATCGCGCCCCGAACCCAGAAATGGGACCTAGGGGTGATTTAGTAACCTAGCCTATCCCTGTTTCATACAAATAACCAATGACACAACATAATGAATGAGGGTCCGATCCCGTGGGGTTCCCAAGCACCCTATACACATTCATATACAAATCATATACACAGCGAAAAAAGGTCTTTTTATATATATACTGTACCATACCAGAGTCTATACAAAATAGAGTCTAGGCTCCATACATACAAAACGTACATCCGGGTGCCAAACATATCCCAAAACGGAAACCCGCGAAACAAAAGTCCTAGCACTTACCCAAGCGCTACCCGTAGTACACCGGCTACTACGCTTCCTACACCAGGACGCTAGTTCTAATTACTTAAAGGACCTGTAAAACATGTACGAATAGTAGGGGTGAGACACATCTTAATAAGACAAACACAGGTTATATTGGTGTGCGGCATTCGAGTGTTATCATGATAGCAAAATATACACAGTTAAATTCAATTCTAGTATTTTCACAATACAGTTCCAGTACAGTGCATACACACACACACACGCATATGCACGCCCATGATCTACACGGTGTTATCACACCCCTCGTGTGATGACCCGAATAATAATATTGTAATTTAAATAAAGAGGAAGGGGAAATTATCAGGGCCTCGTCGATGAACACAGGAGATTCGTCAACGAGAGAATAAGAGGACCTCATCGAGGAAGACAAGATTCGTCGATGAGAAGATACCGAAAGAGGGTTTTTGGGAATACTGAAATTTGTTGACGAAGGTGTAGGTTCGTCGACGAACTTTCTACAGGACTCGTCAATGAGGTGACGTGTCTCATCGACGAATCCAGTCCTATAAATATCAAAAACCTGGATTTAAACTTCACAATTAAGGAATTTCTCTCTCTCTCTCTCTCTCTCTCTCTCTCTCTCTCTCTCTCTCTCTCTCTCCCTTCGGCTCCCTCTCCTTCTTTCTTCGATTTCGGGCTGGATTTACGCCGGTTCGACGATCTGGAGTCACTACGACGCTCCTGGAGATGTTCTCTCCATATCTTCTGGAGCAGACTGTCAGTAAAGCTAAGTTGAAATTCATCCCTAAGTTGAGGTAAGACTTTTTATGCCAAATTTGGTCTTACCATAGTTGTAGGAAATGATATTTACGAAAAAATACTAATGTTTAATTCTAGGGATTGTCGTTTTTAGGGCATTGATCAGGAAACCCTACGGGTGTTAGACCAAGATTTTTAGGGGCTTTCTCAGTAGCTAGGTAAGGGAATAAACTAAAACAGTTATTTTTCCATGCAAATTACCATTATTTCTCAACAAATTGATTTTCAGAAAAACATGGATTATGTATGAATATTATTGAATAAATGTATATTTGGGAAAATACTGATATATACAGGAATTACTATTTTAGATGGAACATACGATTTAATTCAGCATTGTGTGCCATGAGCATTATTTTTCATGAAATGTATTATGTTACGACAATTTTACGAATAAGCATGTTTTCGGGAATTACATAATAATGCAGTATATGATGATTTTGAAATACATGACAATTGATTTATTTTCAGAATGATATGTATGAAATGTTCGGCACGAGGCCGTATTTATGAAATGTTCGGAACGAGGTTGTATTTATAAAATGTTCGGCACGAGACCGTATTTATGAAATGTTCGGCACGAGGCCATATTTATGAAATGTTCGCCACAAGGCCGTATTTATGAAATGTTCGGCACGAGGCTGTATTTATGAAATTATGAAAAGGATACGATAATATCATGTATTATATGTTATCAGAACTCGGATATTAGTTTAGTTCAGTTTCAGGAGCTCGATACCGTAACTATGTACATCAGATATCTATGTTCAGACTTGTGGTAACCACCCGACGAGGGGGGGGAGATGGATAGTCGATGTGGCTTTCAATGTAGAGTTGTAGACGTCCACCTGGCAGTTTAGACTAGGGTGCGGCATATTGGACTTGGCAGTGGTAGGCCAGCCATTGTTGGGTCCCGTTTTCGGACTGCACAACCCATCATGGGGGGTAATACATGACATCAACTAACTATTCATCCTGAGTATATTTTTTTTTTTGATCAATTGGGTAAATATATTGATTGAGTGAAAATATATACAACTACGCTAGGCATTCCCAGGTCATCTTGATACCACAATGACAATACAAGTCAAAAGTCCTGAAATACATCAAACCTGGGCATACCCAGGGGCAAAGGAACTGGCCAATCACACTATCAATACTCAGAGATATCCCAAGGACATCAATACATGCCCTATAATATCAAACTGAGAACATGTCAAATTTATTAAAAACCGCCCTATAGATATGTCTTTGTATGAAAAATCTATAGGAGGAATTACATGATTATCGAATCTTTTTCTATTCCTAGAGTGCCAAATAAAATACACAGAAGTTGCCAAGCCAATTTTCTTCCCAGCAGAGTGAACTCCATTGCCTTTTGCTTCTTTATATAACCATTTCACTGTTGCCTTTATTGAAGTCATGGCCCTTTTAATTCCAATCCACTTCCTTATGCTACCCCACACTTCAGCCGAGAATTTACAACCGAATAAAAGGTGTTCAAGTGTCTCTATATCGCTATTATAGAAGGTACATCTTAAGTCAATCTCTACTCCTTTTATCTTGTGACAAATTGGAAGCTTTCCCTTCCAACCCAGTCACAAGCAGAAAGCATACTTCGGGGAAATTCCATTATACCAGATAGACTTTGTCCATGGCATTATTTAACTCTTCTCCCTCCAGAAATCATAGAGTGTATGCGAACCACTTCCCATTCTTTCCATAATTCCTATGGTAGCAGCCACATTCCCATAATTCAACACCAACTGGTCCTTGATTTCAACCAAAATTTTGAATAGGGGGGAGTCATCTTTTTTAGCTACAGCATACCAGATTTCACCCTCCTTCAAGTAGAACTGATGGATCCATTTTGTCCATAAACTATCCTTTTTTGCTTGAACATTCCACAACACTTTAGACAACAGAGCTCTGTTCCATGTCTTAAGGTCAACCACTCCCAAGCCACCTTTTTGTTTTGGCTTGCAGATTTCCCTCCAAGCAACCAAGGCCCTCCTCCTACCACCCCATAGGAATACACGACATAGCTTAATTACTTCATTTAGAACATTCCCTGGAATTGGAAAAATGGCAAGCCAAAAGCATTCTATCCCTTGGATAATTAAATTAATTATTTCTAATCTACTAGCATACGTTAAAGTGTGCCCAGGCCACCCTTTAAACAACCCAACAATTCTATCAATCAAGGGCCTGTAGTGGGCAGCATTCGGTTTAGATGACAGTAGTGGGACTCCCAGGTATTTGAAAGGAAATTCACCCTTTTTGAATCCTGTTTGATTTAAAATAATCTCCAAGTCTCGTGGTTTCATGCCAACCTGATACAGGTTTGATTTCAAGCAATTTCCTGAGAGACCAGAGCACTAAGAGAATTCTTTCAAGCACTCCATTAGGTAGCCTACTGAGACAACATCACCCCTAGAGAACAGCATGAGATCATCAACAAAGGCCAAGTGTGTAATCTTTAGTTCAACACATTTGGGATGAAATTTAAATCTAAATTTACCCTCCAATGATTTGAGTAGCCTTGACAAGTACTCCACACAAATAACAAACAGCAGGGGTGACAAAGGATCACCCACCTAAGCCCCTTCCTCCACTTGAAAAATCCATTTAGCCTTCCATTCAGCGATACAGAGAAGGAAGCAGTCGAGATACACTCCATAATCCAAGTGATCATTTGAGTAGGGAAATTTAAATTCACCAACATATCCTTCGGGAAGGCCCACGAAATAGAGTCATAAGCCTTTTTCAAATCAATTTTCAATAGGCATCGAGGGGATATTCTTTTCCTTTTGTACCATCTTATCAGTTCTTGCACCAGGTATATATTTTCCACCATATTTCTCCCTTTGAAAAATGCAGCTTGGGCTGGGTTTATCAAGTCTTCCAGGCATGGTTTAATTCTACCAGAAATCAATTTAGCAATGACTTTATACAGAATATTGCAGCAGGATATTGGACGATAACCACTTACTGTACAGGCATGACTACTCTTAGGAATTAAAACAATAACAGTATGATTTATCTGTTTTAAGAGTTTGCCACTCTGAAAGAACTCCTTTACTACTAAACAAAATTCATGACCAATGGTACTCCAAGCCTTCTTATAGAAACCTGCAGAGTAACCACCAGGAACTGGAGTTTTATCATTCCCAATACTGAACAAAGCCACTTTTATCTCCTCTTCTGATATAGGTCTTAACATGTCATTTCTTCTTGAATCATTCAACACAACTCCCCTATTTACTTCCTGGGTATTTAACTTTGAATAACTCTCTTCAATACCCAAAAACTGAGAGTAGAAAGTCCCAAACTTAAATGCCACCTGATCATATGACTTTGTAAGCTCACCATTTTGATTCATAACAGCAGATATATGATTCCTGCATTTGTTCCTTCACAACAGAGCATGGAAGAAAGAAGAGTTCCTATCACTGTACCTCAAGAACTTACACTTAGCTACTTGGGATAAGAACATCCTGTTAGCATTTTCCAACCTTACTGCTACACCTTTCTTATAATGCAACTCCTTTTGCAATTGGAGGCAAGTAGGGTCATCATGTAACTTACTCTGAATTTCCAGGAGTTCATTACTTGCCTTCTTGGCACGTACTGAGATATGGGAGAAGTGGCAAGCATTCAGGGATCTTAAAGGCTTCTTCAAAGCCAAACAAAACTGCCTGCACCCATCATAGCTTCCCTGCCAAACTTCTCTAACTCTCTCCTGGAACTCAGGGTGGATTGTTTTCAGTATTATGAGATATAACAGACGATTTATGAATGATATGAATTACTAGAAAAATATGAAAGTATATGATGATTCAGTATGTTATGACGAATGTTTACAGATATATGAAATATATTGTATATGTATAACTGGATTATATATTCATGTTGTCGCACAACTGCATTTAGTTTATTTTTCATTATTGAGATGTGTCTCACCCCCGAACTTAATTAATTTTTCAGGAGATCCTGAGAGACCAGTGGATCGTGGTCGGCGTTGAGTGAGTTGAGCTTCCTTGCTAGAAGGGTAAGCTTTGATCTAGGATCAAGAGATTTTTGTTATAAAATCCTAGGTCTATTTTGATGTTTTGGAGATTGTATTCAAATATTGTATTTTGGGAATGTAGTTGACTCTTGTATTATATAATTAATGGTTTGATGGATGTAATTTATTTTTACAACTGCTTAAGTTTCCGCTATTTATGTCAGGCTATCCCCGCTACCCACGGATTCGGGTTGATGTTATTATTATTTATATTTATTATGTGATGAGTTGAGCAGGTCGTCATAGTTCAACCCATAGCCGGTCCGCGATATTCGGCGTTGGCCCATAGCCAACCCACAATACACGACTCCACCGGCAAATAGCGAACCCCAGACTCCCATGGCATCATACTGGAGCAAACTGGTGGACTCACACCCTTCGGTGATCAGCCAGTAAGGCTCACGCCCTCGGATATAAGTTCGGACACTCTTGCCAACCATGTTCTAGTGATTTCATACGCCCATGGATATAGAGTTAGACACTTTTTCAGTACCTGGAACAACTCGAAACCCAGTTCCCATTACATTTCAACAAAAACATAACCATGCATGCTCATATAACCAAACAAACCACACCCATTTGATAATCTGAAAATCATGTTTTCCAATCATATACAATTTAAAACAAATTCAAGGCATGTCCATCCCTATTACTCAGTATAAATCACAATATACAAACGGTTTCAACAAAACCAAGGATGCAACCCAATACCCCCTTTTTCCAAAATTGTAACATGAAAAACCCATAATTTTACCCATCAGATTCCCCCAAATGAGTAACCAAAATGCACACAGGACCATGAACCACAGTTCTACCAAGTACGATTGCAAAAATAACCAATATAAACTGTATTCCCTTACCTTTCCCCCAAAAGACCAATCCCAAACTCTACAGCTCCTAAACAGTGAACCGAGTTCTCAAAACCTATAAAACACAGTATAGAATATACTCACGACTCCATACTCTACCAAACTACCGGATCAGAAAAGCAAACTAAGCCTTATCTCGATTTTAAGCTGAAACCTGAAAATGCCCGGAATGAGTTTCTGATCCATAGGTTTTGTAAAGAATCCTTCCCTGATCCTCATGTAACGTCGGATTATCGAATCAAATGATGAACGAAGAAGAAATCTAGAAAGAGAGAGTGCCCTTTGAGTTCTAGAGAGAGAGGGAGAGAAATGTGACAACTCGTATAAAAATGGAATTTAAATAATAAAGAGGAAGGGAAATGGAAACAATAACAGAAGGAGGAAGTCAAGACATTGCACTTTAGAAGGAATAACCGAGGGGAATCGGTAAGGCTTCGTCAATGAATACAGCGGATTCGTCGATGAGGGTTTAAGAGAATTCGTCGATGAAGACTGAATTTCGTCGTCAATGAAGAAATACCGAGAGAGTTTTGAGCCGACTGAATTTCGTCGAAGAAATTAATGAAGGATTCATCAACGAATGATGTGGCTCGTTGACGAATCCAGTTCTATAAATATGGAAAAATCCATATTTTACTTCACAGTTAAGCAAACTCTCTCCTCTCTCTCTCCTCTTCGGTTCTCCCTCTCTCTCTCTCTCTCTCTCTCTTCGTTTTTGGGCCAAATTTATGCCGGATTGATAATCTGAAGCCGCTAGGACGCTCTTGGGGAAATTCTCTCCAAATCTGCCGGAGCGGATCGTTGGTGAAAGCAAGTTGGAAATCATCCCTGAGTTGAGGTAAGACTTTTTAAGCCAAATTTGGTCTTGCGGTAGTTATAGGAAATGATGTACGTGTGAGAATACTGAAGTTTAATACTAGAAGTTTTCAGTTTCAGGGTATTGATTAGGAAATCCTACGGGGGTTAGACTAGGATATTTTAGGGGCTTTCTCAGAAGCCAGGTAAGGGAATAAACTAAAGTAGTTATTTTCCATGCAAATTACTACTATGTATGAGTAAGTTTATTTTCAAAAAAACATATATTATATATGAATATTAGAGAAAATGTATGTTATTGGGAAAATACTGCTGTTATACAGGAATGTGATTTTAGAACGAAATGTATGGATTTACTCAGTTTTGTGTGGCATGAATATTATTTTTGCATGAATGTATTATGATATGGAAACTTTACGAGAAAAGCATATTTTCAGGAATTATGAAATAATGCAGTATATAATGACTTTGAATTAAATGATAATTAATTTATTTTCAGAATATTATATGTGAAATGTTCGGCACGAGGCTGTAATTATGAAATATTCGGCACGAGGCCGTAATTATGAAATGTTCGGCATGAGGCCGTAATTATGAAATTATGAAAGATGTTATAATATCATGTGTTATATGTTATCAGAACCTGGATGTTAGTTTAGTTTAGTTTTAGGAGCTCAGTACCGTAACTATATAGATTAGATATCTATGTTCAGACTTGTGCTAACCACCTCACGAGGGGGTTAGAGATTGATAGTCGATGTGGCTTTTAGTTGTAGAGTTGTAAACGTCCACCTGGCAATCCAGACCAGGGTGCGGCAGGCCCATCGTACTTACAGACATATTTGGCTCGGCAGTGGTCGGCCAGCCATTGTCGGATCCTGCCTTCGGGCTGCACAACTTGTCATGGGGGGTAATACATGACATCAGCTAACTATTCATTTTGGGTATGTTTTTAGTATTATCAGATATAATAGACGGTTTATGAATGATATCAGTTACTAGAATAATATGAAAGTATTTGATGAATCAGCATGTTTTGACGTATATTCACTAATATATGAAATGTATTATATATGTATAACTACATTATATATATTCATGTTGCCACAAACCTGTATTTAGTTTATTTTCTCTTACTGAGAAGTGTCTCACCCTCGAATATTAAATGATTTTCAAGAAACCCAAAGGGACTGGTGGGTCAAGGCCGCCGTTGAGTGGGTTTAGCTTCCCTACTAGAAGGGTAAGCGTGGAACTAGGATCAGGAGATTTTTGTTGTATGATCCTAGTGTTATTTTGACCTTTTGGAGGTTGTATATAGCAACAATATTTTGATGATATAGTAAACTCTGGTATTATGTTTTATGGTTGGATGTTTGAGATTTTATATTTACTGCTGCTTAGGTTTCCGCTGTGATTGACAGGTGTCCCCATTACCCACGGGTTCGGGTCGACTCTTCCATTTATTATGTTACATTTTATATTAAGAAATTGAGGTTGTTACAAGAAAAGTTGCTAACTTTGCATCTAAGCAACCCAAAAATATCTTTTATAGCACCTTTGACTCAGCTGCCCTCATCGATGAATGGAGACCTCGTCGACGAGCTTGAGATTTCGGATTTCCCCAAAACCCCTCGGCTTCTCCTCATCAACGAGCCTCTAAACTTCGTCGACGAGGAGTAGAGGGTCTTCGTCGACGAACGCTGGCCTCGTTGACGAAGCCTGCTTAATTACCATTTTACCCCTCTCTTTATTTACTTATATTATGGTTTGAGTTCTTATATTTTTCGCTGCATATATGGTATTTATTTATGGATTTTCAGGATTTAATCTAGTATAACGCACCGAACCGGGTTTAAGGGTTTGGGGCATTACACCATATCCATATGTACCCCGTAAGAATCTGAGTATCCATTTGACGACTTCCCAATGCTGCCTTCTTTGATTAAAGAAAAACTTACTTACCACGCTCACAATATGAGCCAAATTTTGCCTCGTACACACCATGGTATACATTAAACTCCCCGTAGCACTAGCATAGGGGACCTTTGACATGTCTCGGATTTCCTCATCCATACTTGGGCAACCTGCAGCAAATAACTTAAAATGATTCGCTAGAGGTGTACACACCGGTTTTGCATCATCCATGCTAAACCTCTCCAACACCTTGTGCACATAACCGCCCTAAGATAACCATAATCTCCCAGCAGTTCTATCTCGGCGAATCTCCATCCCAAGTATTTTCTTGGTCGAGTTAAGATCCTTCATGTCAAATTCCTTATACAATAGGCCCTTTAACTGATTCACCTCAGTTAAATCTTTTGCATCTATCAACATGTTATCGACATACAATAACAAGAAAATAAAAGAACCATCCTTAAGCTTGTTCACATATACGCAGCAGTCATACTCACACCTTTTGTAGCCAATCTTGATCATGTAAGAATCAAATCGTTTATACCATTGCCTTGGAGACTATTTTAGCCCATAAAGAGATTTCTTCAACCTGCAAACTAAATTTTCTTTTCCCAATTCAATGAATCCCTCCAACTGTACCATGTAGATTTATTCCTATAAGTCATCATGAAAAAACACTGTCTTCACATCCATTTGTTCCAAATGAAAATCATAATGGGCTACCAACCCCAACACAATTCTGATAGAAGTATGTCGAACCATTGGAGAAAAGATCTCATCATAATCTATCCCCTTCTTCCTTTTTCCACCAATCGTGCCTTGACTTTCTCTCCTTCCTTTTCTGAAATTGTCTCCTTCTTCCTATATACCCATTTGCAAACTATCGGTTTCTTCCCATCTGGAAGCTCCACTAAATCCCAAGTTTGGTTCTTATGTAGTGATTCCATTTCCTCAATCATCGCACCCATCCACCTATCTTTCTCCTGGTCGTGCACTGCCTATTGAAATGTAGTTGGATCATTACAACTAGTAAGGAAAGCATAAGATACTAACTCTTCAAATTCATACCTTGGTGGAGGTCTAATAGTGTGTCTGGATCTCCATATATGAATATCATCGACTTGCTAGTTTCCTGAGCTAGAGCTCCCTACAACCATAGGACCATGATCATTTTCGTTGGCCTGAGCTTCCAATTCCACCAGCACAACATGTTTATCACTGCCCCAGCTTTCTGTCTCTTATTTCTATTCATCACACTCTTGAGTACGCTTCACCATAGCCTTTTCATCAAAGACTAAATACCTACAGATCACCACCTTGTTTGCCATAGGGTCCCACAACTTGTACCCTTTTACACCCTTTGGATATCCTAAAAAAAAAAAAAAGCAATGATGAGACTTCGGGTCAAGCTTACACCTCTCCTCACTAAGTATGTGAACATAAGCTGGACACCTAAATACCTTCAATCTGAAGTAGTTTATTGCATTTCCTATCCAAACATCTTCTACCACTCTACCCTTTAATGATGCCCTAAGTGATTAGGTTATCAAAAAACAAGTCATACTTACTGCCTTGGCCGAAAAGTTCTTTGGTAGCTCTACATTTAATCTGAGACATTGAGCCCTTTCAGCAAGATTCCGGTTCATCCGTTCTGGTACACCATTTTGCTGAGGTGTCTGACGAACTATAAAGTGTCTCTTGAGGTCTTGCTCCGCACAAAACTTCATAAACCGAGAATCAGCGTACTCGGTCCCATAATCTGACTTTAAGTATTTGATTCTCCTCCCTATCAGGTCTTCCACTTTAGCCTTCTAAATCTTAAATTGTTAGAATTGGTGTATTACCAAGAGGGGGGTGAATTGGGTATTTAAAATTTATTTCTAGGTTTAGCTAATTCAACAGCAGTATTTCACAACCTAGGGTCTTTTTATATACATATAAACCCAAATGCGCAGATAATGTGCAAAAATTAAATCATGCGCTATATTCACAATATAACATACATGCGCAATAAATAAATTACGAAAAAAATAAAAGACACATACGATATGTTATCGGGGTTCGGCCAATACTGCCTACGTCCCTACCTCTAGTTCGCAAACCCGAGGATTCCACTAATGGCACACTTCACAGATGGAGCAGCACCAGTTACAATTAGGTCAATTCAAGGGGCTAACCTCAACCAACACGCCTTACCAGGATGTTGCACCTAACTTTCCTAACCGGATCTAAGCCAATCTAGGACTATTCAACAAGGCTAGTTTCCCTCTTCAGACCTGTGCCTGAAATACAACAAATGTGAAAATTTTGCGTACAAGAAAATGTTTCTTACACAAGTAAATATGTACCACTACGCACAATATCACAAATCAATGCATACTACCAAATGATAAGATATGATAAGCTCAATGTTGTCTTAGTATCTACTTTTAAAATTAATGCCAATAATGCAATTAGTACGTGAGAGTGTAAGTGATAGGATCTTTATGTCAAAATAATATTCTCAATCACAATGCACCAACAAGGATCACAAGTATACTTCAAATATCTCAATAGAAGTTTTTATCAAAATAAATCACAAGAGATATTCAACAATGGTTTATAAAATAGTTATTTGATCTTTGTATTAAAATGAAAATTTCAATCAAAGGTATAGCAACAAAGATCTTTTAGCACTCAAGCAAATATCTCAAAATATATATTTCTCAAATATAAGCACAAGAGATATTTTGAAAATGATTTGTACAATATTTTAGCAATCAAAATTCAATGTGAACTCCTGGAGTATTGCAATGACAATGCAAAACTCAAAGGCTCAATGAAGTATTCTTGGGAAAGACTTATTAACAAAGTCTCCTAGGGAAACTTTAAGCTTAGATCTCTAATAAAATAATATCAACCAACAAGAACAAGAGAGAGCTTAAGCCTAATGATAAGAACACTCAATCACACTTACAAAGAGATTTAAGCAATAAAATCTGGTAAGAATGAGAGTAGGAGGCTAAAAAATGAGTATAGGAGATTTTTGAATTAGAGGATTTTTCCTAATTAAAATTGCTAATTGGGTGCTAATCTTTTCAAATGAGGGGGTGTATATAGACTACCCCATGATTATAATCGTCCAAGACACATAGGGTATTATTAGTTTTATTTTAAAACATTTTAACCCAATTAACCCTATTTAAATATTTTAACCACGGTAAAAATAATATGGCAACCCGAGAACACTGGTCGACCAAAGGTGAGGTTCAGTTGACCGAGTGTCCAAGTTCGGTCAACCGAGTAAGATTTGAACTAGAAGTTTGGTTGACCAGACACAAGGGTTTCAAGGTGATTTTTCCATTTCCCCGCTGTTCGGTCGACCATGTGAATTTGAACTAAGTGGTTCGATCAGCTGGGCGGTTGGCCAAACACAAGTGGGAACTTGGTTGACCAGGTGGTTGACTTAAGCATTAGGTGTGGTCGACCGTATGGTCAAATGTTTGACCTAAAGAGAGTTTGGTCGACTGTGTAATGGTCAAATCGTTGACTCGGTGACCGATTTGGTCGATCGACATATTTATACTTATAAAGTACGGTCGACCGAACATATATGTTTGTGCATGTATGAGTGTCCTAGGGTCATTCTAGGTCTTTTTGAGGACACCGAAAAAATTTGGCATCGGTCGATTGAAGGTTGATCGAAGGGTGCCCTACGGTCATTTAGTTTCCCTATCGTCATTTGAGCTTATCTACCCTATCATGTAGGTATAGCATTGATTATTACAGACCATTTTTCCTAATTACTATTATAGACCCAAATTGAATAATAATGAATTACAACACAAAATGATCTTTAGGGTCTTCATGCTCTTCTTCATATGCCATCAAAGTATCTGTGAATATAGACCTACACACAAACTTGATAGCCATTAAATATTTAAGTATTTGTCATTATCAAAACTGGGATATGACCCATAGGGTCAACAAACCTGAAAAATGTATTTGATTTGTGACGCATGACGTAAACTCATACCTTCCGTGAGTAATTATTAATAAAACTCACATAATACACATTTCCACCCTTTGATGCAACTCTAACCGGGTCCCAAACATCTGAATGCACATAATCAAGAATACATTTTGCCTTGTGTATAGCTAATCTGAACTTTGCCCTATTTTGTTTTCCAAGAATTTAAATCCTAAAAAATTCTAGCTGACATGATTTCAAGCCCTTCAAAGGTTTCCTTTTGTGTAGTTCCTTTATGTCGTGTTCCCCATATGCCCAAGGTGTATATGCCACAAGACCATCTCATCTAATTCAGTATCTATGGCTGCAGCTCCACCTACAATGGTAGTTCCTTGCAATGTGTAGATATTCCCATCTACTTTATGCCTTTTCATTACAGTTAGATTTCCTTTCCATACTTTCATAACTCCACTTTCAGACTTGAAATTGAAATCATTACAATCCAAAGTTCCAAGTGATATCAAACTCTTCTTGAACTCTGATATATGTCTTACATTACACAACACTCTCACAGCACCGTCAAACATTTTTATCTTTACATTTCCTATGCCAATGATCTTGCAAGAAGTATCATTACCCATAAGAATTGATCTATAATTCACTAACATGTAAGTGTTGAACCACTCCTTGTTCGAAGTCATATGATAAGAACATGTTGAGTCAAGTATCCAAGAGTCCGTTAGATTATCCAACCCCACTGAAACTGATAGAACATCACCATCACTATACACTAAACCTCCTTCTTGAACAACATTCACAGATTTTGAAGTACCCTCATGTTTTTCAAAATTTCCCTTTTTCCAATTCGGACACTTCCATTTCACATGCCCCCTTTTATCACATTTATAACATCAGATTTCTTTCTTCTTCTAAGATTGATTGCGGGATTTCTGACTTGATCCATGTTTGGATTTTCCTTTGCCTCACTCATTATTACCCTTTCCCACAAGTCCTTCTCCTTCATCTCATATTTTCAATCTTTGATGAAAATTTAGCAAAACACTTGTTACCTCTTCAAGATCAAGAGTTTCTTTTCCCCATATAAGAGTGGTCACAAGATTTTCATAGGTATGAGTTGAGGGCAAAGAGTTTAACAACATCAAAGGCTTATCATCTTCATCAAACTATATATCAACTCTTATCAAATCACTAATGATTTGATTGAAGGCATTAATATGTTGATCTAAGTTTGATCCTTCAACCATCTTAAGTCACTACAAACGTTGTTTATAAAAAAGTTTATTATTTAAAGATTTGGACATATACCGGCTTTCTAACTTTCACCATATAGCCGTTGGAGAATTTTCCTTCATCACACGATATAATACTTCGTCAACCAAACACAAGCATATTGTAGAAGCGACTTTTACTTTCAAATCAACCCATGTTGCCTCATTCATTCTATAATAACCCGGAAAAAATTTAAAAAAAAAATTATTTAATAAATTAAAATTATTAATCAATTAATTAGTTAAATATTATTAAATTAATGTATTAAATAAAAAAATAAAAAGAAATAGTAGGAAAAAAAAGTTAAGAGTAAGTATTAATTAGTTAATTAGTTAATTAAATATTATTAAATTGAATTAATTAAATTAAGTAAAATGGTGGTTATATATATATATATATATATATATATATATATATATATAATGTTATAATATATATAAAGTAAGTAAAGGAAAACAAAAAACCAAAAAAAAGAAGCTTGTAGAGAAGCCCCCTGAATTCGTCTCTCTGTACTCTCCTTCACTCTGCGTCTTTCCTTTGTCTCCATCTCTATCTCCCCTCATTTCTCGATGGATATTTGGCCGATCGGGAAACGAAGTTGTCGTTGGATTCCTAGGTCCGCCACCGACATTTCTACTGAGCGGACTTGTCGTGGGAGCAGCATAGGCACCATTCTTGGGGTAAGGCAACCGTCCCCTATTTCCTCAATTTATTGTTAAATTTGCCGTTAAATCAACGATCAGGCACCACCACGGGGTCCTAATCGTGATCATCGTTATTTTGATCGGAGTAAATTTTTGATTGGGGTTTTCTAGGCCTCACTCCAAAACAAGAGTGGGATTTTGGAAAATTTGGTACATTGACTATATTTAAGGGTATAGTTATTTATTCAGAATTTATGGGTTTAGAAAATATTAAAATAATATTTTATTTTTGGTTTATTTAATGGAATTAAAATTTTTATTTCCGGGTCCAGGTGAGCACCGCAGGTGTAACGCCCCAACCTGGGTTTGCTAGGGAGCACTGCGTCTCTCCTCCTCCACCTAGACCAGACAATAGGGGGGTAGGCCTTATCAGACTAATGACTGGCCCCAAAAACTAATACATATCATTTTCAGTGTGTTTTTGTCACTCACACTCTTCTTGAGAAAACTTCCCAAGTGATCACCTATCCCGATATTGCTCCAAGCCAAGCACGCTTAACTATGAAGTTCTTATGGGAAGGCTCCCGAAATGAAAGGTGTACCTTGTTGATATGGGTAGTAACATCTAATATTTTAAGTCTTTTCATCCATGGGGTATCACATTCTCCCCCACTTATAGAACCAACATTCTCGTTGTGAACCCACATTTCCAAACTCAGGCGATGTGAATCTCATCACACTTCAGGCTAGGTGTTGGCGCTGTGATACCACAATGTAAAATCCTCAAAATCCATACCCCCTTTTGTGTATATATATATATATATATATATATATATATATATATATATATACATATATATAAATCTGTGTATCTACATCCATACCTAAGCAGCGGGAACATAAATCATACAACCATTCAAATATATACTATACAATACTAGAATTCAGCATATACAGACCATAGCTGTACAAAAATACCCTTCCCGTATCATCTACTCAAAAATATATACAACTCTGTCAAAAACTCACCCTATAATCAGGGTGATCAAACACTCTCTATCCACGAGCCTGATCTGCTCGCCTAACTAGCTCACCTGAAAAATATTAAAGTAATGGGGTGAGTCGACGCTCAGTAAGTGGAAATATGCTATTACTAGTGTGTGGCAACTAAGTTAAGGATACTTTTAAATAGTAACTAAACTGTAATGCAATAAACAATCTGTAAAACATATCTTTCTTTCACAATTTAAAATATACTGTATCATCTGTATTTTCTACTTTTCATACGAATAATATCATACTATACTCATCATATACTGTAAAGCTGTATACATATACATAACTGTACTTTATCCCTGGGACTCTGTACGTCATGATTTGACCCCTCATGACAAGGTTGCGCAGCCCGTAGGCAGGACTTCATCTGGTCGGCCCTTCAGATAAGTCAATGTACTCTACACTACCTCAGCCTGGCCAAATTGCGTCCACTCCTAGGCTTGGGACAGGCTACTACCTCATCAAACCCGGCCCCCTCCACCTAGTGAACTAGGGAGCTGCAACCTCTCTGAGCACGGCTGACAGTACCCACACACTATCTGAGATATGTGGTTGCACTCTATTTGTATATAGCAACGGTACTGTGCTCTGTAATCTATATCTGTACTGTATCCATCTATAATCTTTCCACAGGGATCTGATACATATATACATATATACATATATACTCTTTTACTGTTTTCATCATGTTTCCATAATTACCATAAGACTATCTTTGTATACTATAAATACTGTAATCTCTGTATACTGTATCTATAGCATCTTGTTGCTACCTCTGTATATCTATTTGTATACTCTATCTATATACTCTGTATGTATACTCTGTATGTTATGGTAATAGGAAACATGGTATGCTATAACATTGTACATACTATTCTGTATAAAGCTGTAATATATATACTGATCTGATTAAGACTGTATACATGTATATGTATATATATATATATATATATATATATATATATATATATATAAAACTATTCATATAAAAGTTGTATATGCATGTAAATTTCTCTGTATAATCTCTGTGAATATATATCTATATCTGTATATTCTATATAACTCCATATACTGGGAAAAACTATATAAATTGTATATACTGTCTATATTTGTGTATTTAGTATAGTATGATATATTATAAAAGCTATATAAATTTCTTCTTCTCATGAAAATCTACTCAAGCCACACAAGCATATAAACTTATATTCTGTAAATACTGTATAATAAATTGGTATAAATCTATGTCTATGAAATCTCTGATAGCATTATGAAAACTCTTAGCATAGCATATTTCCCTTACATTAACTTTGAAAAGTCCTTATAAAATTTTGGCTCTATACCCGCAGGGTTCCTAACTCAACATCTTAAAAAGAAAATTCCCCAGAATAAAATATCAGTATTTTCTTACCTACAACATTTCTTATAACTGAGGAAAGGACAAATACTGAATAAAATGCCTTACCCTGAGATTGGGACGAAATCCAACCCAACTTTTCCAATGATCAGCTCCGGCAGAATTGCAAAGAACTTTGCCCGGAGCGTCGTGGCGGCCTCGGATCTTCGATCCAGCGAGAAACGGACCAGAAATCAAAGAGAGAAGGGGAGGAAGTCGTAGGAGAGAGAGAGGAGAGATAGAGAAGCGCTGAAAGTGGATAAAAATCCGAGTTTTAGCTATTTATAGGACTGGATTCATCGATGAGACACGTCACCTCGTCGACGAGTCCTTCAATAATTTCATCAACAAACCTTGCACCCTCGTCAACGAAATTCAGGCTGCCCGAGAACCCCTCTCTGTATTTTCTCGTCGATGAGATGTGGCTTCGTTGACGAAATCCCTTATGCACTTGTCGACGAATCCCCTGTATTCGTCGATGAACCCTGTGCAAAAATCCCTGGTTGTTACAGCAGGTATCTTTTTGGGGTCCCCGTTGGCGTAGTTCAAGAAACTAGGTAAGGGAAAAAATATATATTAAACCAAAATTTTTATGAATTTAATGGAAAAAGAATTGTGTTATATATACATGTATATGTTTCGGTATGGGTTTAAAATGCCAACAATTTAAATTATGTTTTTTCGAGTTTAGGGTCGTTTATTAGATACGTATATGCGAAAATGAACTAATGAAAGTGGAAAATATTTTCAGGATAATTATGTAAGAAATGAAAGGTATTTTTAGTATATAAATGTTAAATGTTGGTTGACTTATTTTATTGGCAATGTATGAATTTTATTGCTAAATTGTATGGCATAAGTAAAATTAAGTTCTGTGCAAATATATGTTAAATGTATTAGATGCAGGTTAAGTAAGTAAAACATTAAGAATGAAATATTATATGAACTATGCTATTTGTGTGTGTTAATGCAATCATGTAAATAACAACGACTGAAAAGATGTTGAGATTAACCAACAATGACTGAGAAATGCAGACCACGGCTAAAAGGATGCCGAAGCTAACTAACCACGGCTAAAAAGATGCCGACCACGGCTGAAAGGGTGCCGAAGCTAACCAACCACGGCTGAAAAGATGCTGGGTATTTATGAATTAAAATAAAAATGAGTATGAAATGAAAATGAATAAAATTGTATGAAATGTGAAATGTGAACGATGTAAAAAGGGAAAGAGCCACGTAAAGTAAAACGCTATGAAATGTCAAGCCGAGAACATGAACAGATGAGAATTACAGAATAATGATCGAGAAAATAATGTATTATGATATTATCAGTATTTATGCTAGTAGAACATGTTACATTTGGGCAGGGCAAACTCTTCATCTGAGGGCTTGCTGAGAAAGGCGAGTGCACTGGTAAGTATCAGGTGTAATAGTAAGCTATATAACGTACAAGGGCGGAGGGAAACTACTTGCATAGACGGGCAGATTTCCTTATGTACATCTAAATACCATATACCACAATATGCCAGAGTTACTACAATCACTGTATTTTCATATATACATCCTAAAAATAAAACCTAGGGACATTTCCCACAAAATCTAACTGTCCCTACAAAACTTATCCTTCAAAAAGGGCAGATAGACCATACTATATCAGCGGGGCTTTTCCCGCTCTCCTATCCGGGGCTCCTGAAAAGTTAATAAGATTTAAGGGTGAGACACCTCTCAGTAAGGGAAATAAACTAATACCAATGTGTGGCAACATAAGTAATCTGTGTTCTACATATACCATACATAACATATTCAGTACTGTTTATCAAATCTGGGAAAACTTATATATAAATCAAAACATGGCAAAACATACTGCATTTTCATAACATATCTCATCTCTTATCATAATAATAATAACATAAAACAATCCTGGTAGGTTAGCTGGTTGTTGTCATGTATTACCCCCACATGACTGGGTTGTGTGGCCCGAAGGCGGGACCTGACAATGGTTGGCCGACCACTATCAAGTCAAATAGTAGTCTATAGGTCCGATGGGTCTACCCAGACTGATCCGTACACCAGGGGCAATAACAGCACACTTCTCGAAAATAACCACATTGACCATCCAATCTCACACCACTCCGTACAGTAGCGTTAACACAAATATCATGATCACAAAGATCATGGACACATAGCAACGGTATCGTGCAAATGCTAGCCTAGACCAAGCCAACCAGGTTCTGATATCATATACATATACTAAAATCGTGATACATGGATATCTCATATCAATAATTATCAAATCAATCATATCATTTTTCACATATACATATTTCATGAAAATCATTGGCCCATACGCCAGAATTACACATTTTATCATAGCTTGGCCCGTACGCTGGAAAATCACATAGTACAGCCCGTACGCTGGCAAATCATATAGCTCGGTCCGTATGCCGGCAAATCACATAGCACAGCCCATACGCTGGCAAATCTTATCCACATAGCACGGCCCGTACGCCGGCAAATCACACACACACACACACACACACACACACACACATATATATATATATATATATATAAATATCTTAGCCCGTACGCCGGTTTTCTATCATAGAAATCCATATCGTCCCCATTCCCAGAAAACAGTATTTCACAATATTTTTATACTCATACCACACTAAACAAATTTTCTACGTATTCAACATATCATTATTTAAACAGCATTTTCCAAATATAAATCATATATATAAATATATTTATTTTTCCTAAAACTAGATGCTACATATATATATACATGCATTTTCTCAAAATAAAACTAACTTAGTTTATCCCCTTACCTGATTCCTGAAAAGCCCCTAAGAAAATCTTCCCCGTACCCATAAGGTTCTCAACTCAACACCCTGAAAATGAAAACTCACAGAATTAAAGTTTAGTATTTTCGTACATACAACATTTTCTATAACTACCACTAAGTCAAATTTGGTTTAAAAAGCCTTACCTCAACTTAGGGATGATTCCCAATGTTCCCAATCAACACCCCTGGAAATGAAAATTTTTAGTATTAAAGTTCAATATTTTTACGCGTATATCACTTTCTTCAACTGTCAAAAATCCAAATATTGAGTATAAAGTTTTACCTTGGATTTGGGATGAAATCCAACTTTGTTTCCCTGACGATTCGCTCCTGCAGACTTGTAGAGAACTTCGCCAGGAGCGTTGTGGTGGCTTCGGTTTGTCGATCCGGTGTAAAATTGGCCCGAAATCGAAGAGAGAGAGAGAGAGAGAGAGAGAGAGAGAGAGAGTCATAGGAGAGAGAGAAAGCACTTCCAAAAAAAAAATCTAAGAAGAAGCTTGCACACCATTATGTATATATATATATATTAGTATCATACTAAACATTAATTAAAGTAAAGCTTCTTGAAGAAGCTTTCACACTTTATATATATATATACCTTTAACCTATATATTAAATGTATATCTTAATAACTTTTATATATATATATATATATATATATACATGTTTCAATATATATATATATATATATATATATTTTTTTTCCTTATCATACTATTCATTTTACTTGTTAATTTAATTAATTTATTTTTTTATTATTATTATTATTATTTAAAATTTATTTTTTTCCGGTTACTACACATATTTTATTTATAATATAATAAAAATCACAATAACAAATTCAGTAGATCATGATTAACCCGAACCCATGGGTATCAGGGATATAATAGAAACACAGTGAAGCCTAAGCAGCAAGAAACATAAAATCATAAATAACTCATAGCTCCATATACAATACCTTCCATCACAATACCCGAGTTACTATATCCACTATATTTACATTTATAAAACACCCAAAAGAGTCCTAGGGTCACTTCCCACAAAAATCTATCTGATCCTATCACAAAATACATACACTTCAGAGAGGGCAAATCAACCGTAACTATCTCAGCGAAGCTTTATCCGCTTTTCTATCCGGGACTCCTGAAATGTTTATGAAATTTTAGGGTGAGACACCTCTCAGTAAGGGAAATAAACTAATACTAGTGTGTGGCAAAATAAGTTTTTCGTGTTATACATAAATCATATATACACATATTTAGTTAACTATTATATCATATTTGGGAAAAAATATATCATCATAATATGGCAAAACATACTACATTTCCATAAACATAATTCATCTCATATGATAATAATACAAAAATAACTCTGGTAGGTTAACTGGTTGTTGTCATGTATTACTCCACATGATTGGGTTGTGTGGCCTGAAGGCGGGACCTGATAATGGTTAGCTGACCACTACCAAGTCAAAAATACAGTCTGTAAGTCCGATGGGTCTGTCAGACCTGATTCGTACACTAGGGGCGCTCACTCTTCTTAAAACCACATTGACTGTCCGTCCTCACGCTACTCTGTACAGCAGCATTAACACAATATCGTGATGATCACGAACACATAGCAGTGGTACCGTGCAAAAGCTAGCCTAAACCAAGCCAACCAGGTTCTGATAACATATAACATATAATCAAATTATGATACATGGATATTTCATACTATTAATTTCCATATCAATATCTTCGCATCTTTTTGCATATATATATATATATATATATATATATATATATACATCATGAAAATCATCGGCCCGTACACTGGTATTTTCATATTTTACCATAGCTCGCCCGATACGTCGGAAAATCATATTCATAGCTCAGCTCGTACGCCAAAAAAACATATCCATAGCTCGGCCCGTACGCCATCAAACATATCCATAGCTTGGCCCAATCGCTGGAAAAACATATCCATAGCTCGGCCCATACGCCGGCAAATCATATCCATAGCTCGACCCATACGCCAGCACAACAAATATAAAATTCTCGGTCCGTACGCCGGTTTTTCATTATAAAAATTCATAATATTATCATGTTCCCAGAAAATGGTAATTTATCATAAAATCTACTTATGCCACACCAAATGAGTATCATATTATATATCCAGAACATATCATTACTTTCAGCAGTATTTCCCAACATCATACTCATATATATATACACATATATTTCTTTGAAATCAAATGCTATAAAATTATACTTGTATTTTCATAAAACATCTAACTTAGTTTATTCCCTTACCTGATTCTTGAAAAGCCACTAAGATAAATAGTCTTACACTCGCAGGGTTTCCCATTCAACACCCGAAAAATGATATTTTTCAGAACTAAACTTCAGTATTTCTACGTGTACTACGCTTTTTACAACTATCAAGAAGTCAAATACTGAGTAGAAAGCCTTACCCTGAATTTGGGATGAATTTTGAACTAGCCCCATCAACGATCTACTCCAGTAGATATGCAGAGAACATCCCTAGGAGTGTCGTAGTGTCTTAGAGAGAAGTAAGGGAAAACGAAATGAGGAGAGAGAGAGAGAGAGAGAGAGAGAGAGAGAGAGATTCCCGTAGGTTTTTTTACCATAAAATGAAGGTTAAACCTATTTATACACTGGGCTTCGTCAACAAGCCATGTCACCTCGTCAATGAGGTCTTGAAGACAACTCATCGATGAACTCTTGTCTCATCGATGAAATTCAGAATCACCCAAAACCCCCTCTTGGTATTTTCTCATCGACGAAGAGCACCCTCGTTGACTAGCCCAATATGGTGCGTCGTCGACGAACCCAAAGCGTTCGTCAACGAAGACCTATTGTGCCCCCTTCTTAATATCCTTTTCTCTATTTTTATTATTTAAATATTATAATTTCTCTAAGTCGCTACACCGTCGCTGGTAAACCTTTGTTTGAACTGTGTGAGTATGAGATCAATTTAATACTTGAAGGCTTACTGAGTAAGGTGAGTGCCCTTATATGCTTTAATTGTAACCTTCGGTGTAACATCCTAAAAATTCATACATTTATATATATATATATATATATATATATATATATATATCTATGTATCTACATCCATACCTAAGTAGCGGGAACATAAATCATACAACCATTCAAATATATACTATATAATACCAGAATCCAGTATATACATACCATAGCTATACAAAAATACCCTTCCAGCATCATCTACTCAAAAATATACACAATTCTGTCAAAAACTAACCTTATAACCAGGGTGATCAAACGCTCTTTATCCGCGAGCCTGATCTGCTCGCCTAACTAGCTCACTTGAAAAATGTTAAAGTAATGGGGTGAGTCGACGCTCAGTAAGTGGAAATATGCTATTACTAGTGTGTGGCAACTAATTTAAGGATACTTTTAAATAGTAACTGAACTGTAATGCAATAAATAATCTGTAAGACATATCTTTCTTTCACAATTTAAAATATACTGTATCATCTGTATTTTCTACTTTTCATACGGATAATATCATACTATACTCATCATATACTGTAAAGCTGTATACATATACATAACTGTGCTTTATCCCTGGGACTCTGTACGTCATGATTTGACCCCTCATGACAAGGTTGCGTGGCCCGTAGGCAGGACTTCATCTGGTCGGCCCATCAGATAAGTCAATGTCTACACTACCTCAGCCCGGCCAAATTGCATCCACTCCTAGGCTTGGGACTGGCTACTACCTCATTAAAACCGGCCCCCTCCACCTAGTGAACTAGGGAGCTGCAACCTCTCTTAGCACGGCTGACAGTACCCACACACTATCTGAGATATGTGGTTGCACTCTATCTGTATATAACAACGGTACCGTGCTCTGTAATCTATATCTGTACTGTATCTGTCTGTAATCTTTCCACAAGGATCTGATACATATATACATATATACTCTTTTACTGTTTTCATCATGTTTCCAAAATTACCATAACACTATCTTTCTATACTGTAAATACTGCAATCTCTGTATACTGTATCTATAGCATCTTGTTGCCACCTCTGTATATCTATCTATATATTCTGTCTATATACTCTGTCTGTATACACTGTATGTTATGGTAATAGGAAACATGGTATGCTATAACACTGTACATACTATTCTGTATAAAGCTGTAATATATATACTGATCTGAGTAAGACTGTTTACATGTATATGTATATATATATGTGTTCCATGAAACTATTCGTATAAAAGTTGTATATGCATGTAAATTTCTCTGTATAATCTCTATGAATATATATCTATATCTGTATATTCTATATAACTCCATATACTGAGAAAAACTATATAAACTGTATATACTGTCTATATCTGTGTATTTAGTATAGTATGATATAATATAAAAGCTATATAAATTTCTTCATCTCATGAAAATCTACTCAGGCCACACAAGCATATAAACTCATATTCTATAAATACTGTACAATAAACTGGTATACATATATGTCTATGAAATCTCTAATTGCATTATGAAAACTCCTAGCATAGCATAATTCCATTATCTTAACTTTGAAACGTCTCTATAAAATTCTGGCTCTATACTCGCAGGGTTCCTAGTTCAACATCTTGAAAAGAAAATTCCCTAGAACAAAATATTAGTATTTTCTTACCTACAACATTTCTTATAACCGAGGGAAAGACAAATACTAAATAAAATGTTTTACCCTGAGATTGGGACGAAATTCAACCCAACTTTTCCAACAATCAGCTCTGGCAAACTTGCAGAGAACTTCGCTCGGAGCATCGTGGAGGCCTCAGATCTTCGATCGGGCAAGAAATGAACCCGAAATCGAAGAGAGAAGGGGAGGAAGTCGTAAGAGAGAGAGAGAGAGAGAGAGAGAGAGAGAGAGAGAGAGAGAAAAAGAGAGAGAGGAGAGATATAAAAGCACTAAAAGTGGATAAAAATCCGAGTTTTAGCTATTTATAGGACTGGATTTGTCGACGAGACACGTCACCTCGTCGACGAGTCCTTCAATAATTTCTTCGATGAACCTTGCACCCTCGTCAACGAAATTCAAGCTGCCCGAAAACCCCTCTCGGTATTTTCTCATCGACGAGATGTGGCTTCGTCAATGAAATCCCTTATGCACTCATTGTCGAATCCCATGTATTCGTCAACGAACCCAGTGCAAAAATCCCGGGTTGTTACATTCTCCTCTCCTTATAAAATTTCGTCCTCGAAATTTACTATCTATATCTCCATCTATACTCTCCATCATTTTGTAAAGGAAAAAAGTCTACTTATTTTATTACCTGCCCTCACTTGTGGCGGAGGAATACCATGGTTACATTTACATCCTGGGAGATTACATATATAAAACTAAAAACTATCCACTAACTAAAATCAATACATGTACCTGCAAAAGAAACCTAACTAACTATTATACTTTAACTGAGTACCTCTATACCCCTAGGAACAACTGTGGATATTTCTGTCTGATCTGCTCCTCGAGCTCCCAAGAAGCTTCCTCTATAGCATGATTCTTCCATAAAACTTTTACTAATTTAATTTCTTTGGTGCACAATACTTGTGTCTTTCTGTCTAAAATCTATACTGGTGTTTCTTCATATGCCAATGAATCCTTACGCTCTGTCTCTGCATAGCTAATGATGTGGGATGGGTCTGGGACGTATTTCCTTAATATGGCAACATGAAACACGTCATGAATACGAGCCAAAGCTTGTGGCAAAGTTAGCTTGTAGGCAACTGACCCTATTTTCTCAAGTATCTCAAAAGGGCTAATAAACTTAAGGCTCAACTTGCTCTTCTTTCCAAATCTCATAACTCCTTTTAGGGGAGCTAAATACTCGATCTCCCACATCAAATTGCAACTCTCGACGGCGAGTGTCTGCATAGCTTTTCTGCCGACTCTGTGTTGTACTAATTCTTTCTTTAATAATCGGACTATGTCGGATGCCTGTTGTATTATCTCGGGAACCAAAACTCGCCTTTCACCTACTTCATCCTAGAAAAGAGTAGAACGACATCTCCTTCCATATAATGCCTCGTATGGAGCCATGCCAATACTAGCCTGATAGTTATTATTGTAAGCAAACTCAACTAATGGCATAAACTGGATCTAACTGCCCCCAAAATCAAGCACGAAGCATACCCTCTAGTGTCTGAATTGTTCTCTTTGTCTAACCATTTGTCTGGGATGGAAAGCTGTGCTAAAAGATAACTGTGTACCTATAGCCTCCTAAAAACTTTTCCAGAATCGTAAAGTAAACCGAGGATCTCAATCGGAGACTATGGATACCAGCACACCATGGATGCGAACTATCTCCTGAACATATATCTTTGCCAACCTGTCCATGGAATAGCCGATTTTAATGGGGATGAAATGAGCGGTCTTCGTCAGACGATCAACAACTACCCAAATTGCATTCAATCCCTATCGTACTGGTGGTAACCCCGTAATGAAGTCCATCGAAACATGGTCCCATTTCCACTCTGGAATAAACAGTGGCTGCAACTGTCCTGCTGGTCTCTGGTGCTCAGCTGTAACTTGTTGACATGTCAAGCATTGTTGAACAAACTTGGCTATCTCCCTCGTCATTCCACTCCACCAGAAATACTCTCGTAGGTCCCAGTACATTTTAGTACTACCGGGATGGACCATGTATTGGGATCTGTGAGCCTACTCTAGTATAGTTCTCTTGATTTCAGTATCTGTAGGAACACATAGCCTAGTACGGAATCACAGAGCTCCGTTGTGATGACCCAAAAATACATATACGATTAAAACATAGTAATAATAAAATAATAAAAATGATCATGAAGTTAATATCAATACAAAATTATTTTTCTGTAGGATTCTTGATTCCATATTTGATGCCTAAGAAAGACCTTGTCTTAGTGAGTGCTCAAAGACCATTATGGCTCAGTCACTCCCTGGAGGTCAGCCTGGTCAAAATGGAATTTCATAGGATAAACAGGGTAGACACTGTTTATATACATAAATAAGTACATAAGATAATATTTTGACTGACATAATTTGTAGAAATATATGATAAAATAATAATAATAATAATATAAGTATCCTATGCGAGGCTCATGAGATTGTGTGGGGCCCACATGAGTCCCAAAGCCTTGTGGAGGTTTACACGAGTCTTGAAGTTGCGTAGAACTCATAAAATCGTATGAGGATTATTGGAGTTACGTAGGTTCCATTTGGGTCTCGAAGTTGTGTGGGGCCCACAGGACTATGTGAGTCCCACATGAGTTTTCAAAATTCAAATTTAATTTTTGTTCAAAAATAAATAATAAAATAAATAAATGTTAAAAATAGTTTAAAAGTAATAACAATTATAATAATAATGATAATAATGATTAAGAAAAATAATAAAATAATAAAATAATTAATTAACTAATTGATTAATTAATTAGGTAAGTGATTAATTAAAAAATTTATTTAATGGGAATGGTGGCAAGCACTCCCACATGGCCTCAATCTCCATCCCATACTCAACCTATGCCTTGTCCATCACTTGCCTATTCTTTAATTTTTTAAATATTATAATTTCACTCATCTCCCCACACTTTTATAAATTTTATTTCTTCCCCAAAATTTTTTTATAAATAGGAAACTCTCAACTTTCATTTTTCACAACAATTTTTCCAAGAAAGAGAAAGATTAGTGAGTGAAAGAACTTGTGGTGGAGATAGAATTTTTGAGTAAGTTTTCACTCACCCACTCTTTCCGATCTCATTTCTTAGAGATAGTTATTGTATTCGTAGCACAAGGTAAAAGAAGAAGGTAAGTAAATTTTGATTATGTTAGTTTTTTTTATATTTAAAATTCATACCCAAGTTTATTTTATAAGTAAATTTCAATTATATTAATTAGTTCCACAAAATTTTCATGAGTTTATTTTTTCGCATATTTAATTATACTAGTTCTATTTTTAATATATATGCATCTATATGCATCTATTTTTGGGTTAAGAAATGTTCTAATCCCCTCGGGTAAACTTTCAATATTTCTTTCTATTCAAAAATAAAATTATATATATTTTTAACAAAAAAATTGTGTGGCATGAGTTTATTTCTATGTTGCATTTTTTTTTTTTATGAAAATATGAGTAAAGATGAGATTTTCACGATATTATTTTAAATTGCATAAATTATAATAAGATGATTTTAAAACCCCTTATGGCAACGAAAGTTCAAAGTTACTGATGCTCGATACCGTAGCTTAAAATTTATACAGATCAGAGTGCACCCACACTGTTTACAGAGTGGTTATTTATGTTAGTGGATTTCTCCTAAGTGCACACCTGGTTCTGGACCAGGATTTAATAAGGAAAATCTCACTTAATGTTTATGTACGTTGATTTAGTTTGGTAGGCCAACCAGCTAAGTCCAGTCTTCGGACCGCACAACCCAGTCATGGGGGTAAACATGACTCATGGCAAATGGGCCTAAGGGTGGTTTTTACAATATATATTTAAACATATTTAATTACGTGTACAAAGTTATTGATGATTTGAAGTAAAAGTGTAAGTTTATATGAAAAGGATCATTCTTGTGCTTAAATGACGATCTAAAGAAAATGTATAAGGAAAAATATATGTATGTTTATCATTAAATATTTTTACAGTTTTAAAGGTAAAAGTATAATTTAACAGTTATAATATATGATTATAAAATTTTACTATTATAATTGATGGTAAAAGTTTTATGTAGAAAATTTTAAATTTATATTTATTCTAAAAGCACTTTTGAAGTTATAGTATTAAATATTATTTTACGAAATTTTTAAAAGCTCATTTTGACCACACACTAATAATAATCTTATTTACTTATTGAGCATCGTCTCACTTTAATCATATTTTTATTTTAGATAACTATGAAGGGCATGTCGAAAATCAGGCTTAGCAAGCATGCGGGTGGGGATAGAAAAATAAAGATTGATTAAAAATATTAGTATGATGCCAGATATTTATGTTTGTGTAATTTTTCTTCTTTTAAAATAAATGATTGTAATATAAATAATTAGCGCTCTGGTTTAATAATAATTGAGTTTATTTGCTTCCGCTGTAAATCAATAGTAAAAAGTAAATATCCCAGACCCTTCGGGGTTGGGGTGTTACATCCGTCATCTGATATGCTGAACACCTCACCCTAACCATCACGTACTCTAGCTATCACCGCTGCCAACTCTGCAACATCACCCTGAGCTGCTTTAATCTTCTCATAAAGTGTAGGCTGAACCACTGAATTGACAATAATTGCCTGAGGACTCTCCTCCACTAATTCTATACTGATCTTTTCCAAATCCACCAGAATCGAATGCTGAATCTCCATAGCTGCCAGTATGGATCCCCCTGATTTCCTGCTCAGAGCATCTGCCACTACATTTGCCTTTCCTGGGTGGTAACTAATTGTGCAATCATAGTCTTTAATAAGTTCTAGCCACCTTCTTTGCCTCATATTCAACTCTTTCTGAGTAAAGAAATATTTCAAATTCTTATGATCTGTAAAAATCTCGAACTTCCCATCATATAAATAATGCCTCCAAATCTTAAGAGCATACACCACTACAGCAAGCTCTAAATCAGGGACAAGATAATTCTTCTCATATTCTTTAAACTGCCTAGAAGCATATGCAATGACCCTGTCGTGCTGCATCAACACGCATCCAAGACCCTTCAAAGAGGCATCACTATATATTACAAAATTGTCCTCCCTTGATGGAATAGCCAATACTGGAGCTGAAACTAACCGCTGCTTTAACTCTTGAAAATTCTCCTCACAGTCATCAGTCCAATCAAATTTTACATTTTTTCTCGTAAGTCGTGTTAATGGACCTGATAGCCTGGAGAAACCATCCACAAAACGCCAGTAATAACCTGCTAATCCCAGAAAACTCTTGACTTCCGAAACATTTCCTGGCCTTTCCCAACTCACCATTGCTTCTATTTTATTCGGATCAACTGATACTCTTGCTTCTGAGATCACATGCCCGAGAAAAGTAACCTGCCTTAACCAGAACTCGCATTTTTTGAATTTTGCATATAATTTCCTTTCCCTTAATACCTACAATACCAGCCTTAAATGATGCTCGTGCTCCTCGAAACTCCTCGAGTAGACCAGTATATCATTAATGAACACAACTACAAACTGGTCTAAATACTGGTGGAACACCCGATTCATCAAATCCATGAATACTGCTGGTGCATTAGTCAACCCAAATGACATCACTAAAAACTTGTAATGCCCATACCTGGTGCGAAATGCGATTTTCAAAATATCTTCTGCTTTAACTTTCACTTGGTGGTAGCCCGACCGCAGGTTAATTTTAGAGTAAACCAGGGTCCCCTGGAGCTGATCAAATAAATTATCGATCCTAGGGAGAGGATATTTATTCTTGACTGCCAATTTATTTATCTCCCTATAATCGATGCACAACCTCATGGTTCCATCTTTCTTTTTCACAGACAGAACTGGCTCTCCCCAGGGTGACACACTGGGCTAGATAAAACTCTTATCCAGTAAAACCTGTAGCTGATCTTTCAATTCTTTCAACTCGACTGGAGTCGTATGGTACGGTGCTTTAGATATTGGTGCAGATCCCGACAACAAGTCTATAGTAAACTCAATCTTATGATCTGGTGGCAAAACAGACAATTCTTCTGGAAATACATCTGGGAATTCCCCCACTACTGGTATGTTAGCTTGTCTCAATACTTCTTTTGGCAATTCTTTTATGTATGCGACATACTCCTGGCAACCATCCTGCGGTAGTCTTCTCACCTGAATAGCCGACACCAGCTATGGCAAGGCACGTACATGTGAACCCGTAAATCTAAACTCTGGTTCACTCAGGGGTCTGAAAATTACCTCTTTCCGATGGCAATCTATACTAGCATGATAAATGGCTAACCAATCCATACCTAGTATCACATCAAATCCCTGTATATTCAGGACCACAAGATTGGCTAAAAGCAATCTCTCCTGAATACTTATTGGAAAATTCCAAAGTACCCTCCTGCATCTAATCACAGATCCCATCGGCGTACCCACAGATAATTCTATATCTAATGGTTGTGTCTCTATTCCAACTATTTTCACATACCTCGCCGATATAAAAGAGTGGGTGACAGTTGTATCAAACAAAACAATCATTCTATATGGTAAAACAGTAAGAGTACCTATGACCACGTCTCCAGTCGTCTTTGCGTCTCCTAGTGTCAACGCATAGACCCTCACCGACGCAGTGTTCCTCTGTTGACCACCGCAGGACGCCTGATATCCACCTCAATATGGTCTGGGAGCCTGTGCATAATTCGATGGCATCTGACATGATCGAGCCATATGACCTGGCCTCCCACAGCGATAACAAACATTCTGCCCCAGTTGGCACTCACCAGGATGTCTCCGTCTACATCTAGGGCAAATGGCAAGAAGTTGTCTGCCCTGAAATCCCCTGTACTCTACCATCTGTCTCTAGCCTTCGCCAGATCTACCTCCTCTCCAAGGACCTCGCCTGGGACCCGCCTGAGAACTCGAGGGTGCAGTCCTCTTTCTTTGACTCTGTGTCTCCGTCTCTCTAGATAGACTCTCCTCCGCTATAGTGGCCCTGTTAACAAATTCTGAAAAATCCTGGATCCTCAGTACCGCCACCTGCCTATAAATATCTTGCCTCAAATTCCTCTCGAACATGCTGGCTTTCTTTACTTCATCGGGGACAATATATGACCAAAAACGTGAGAGCTCAATAAATCTCTCCGCATACTGCTGGACAGCCAATGATCTCTGGGACAGACTTAGGAACTCCTGTACTCAAGCATTTTTGACTGAAATAGGATAATATCTATCAAAGAACATATCCTTAAATCTAGCCCAGGTCATCTGCACTGGTATCACTCTCTGCTTCTCCAACAGTCTGGTGGCTGACCACCATCTCTCGGCCTTTCCCTCCAGCCTATATGTAGTATATAAGACCCTTTGCTCATTGGTGCAATGAAGTACTGTCAGAATCTTCTCTATCTTCTGCATCCAATTCTCAGCAAATGCAGGATCGGTCACTCCAGAAAAAGCTGGCGGATTCATCTTCATGTGTTTCTCTATGGTGCATCCTTAGATGGGAGATGGGCCTCCCTGCTCTCTAGAACTCCGCTCTATCTCAGCCATGGCTTGCTAAGCCACACTACGTAACACAACATCTGAATCCACACCTATTGCGCCAGAAGGACCGGCACCATCATCCCCACTGGCGTGAGCGCTATTACCTCCTAGGTCCATCCTGCAAACACATAGAACGCCATTTCAAAATTCTAGTCTCCTACAGACCCTAACTTATTCAACTAAAACTTCAAATCCTCTATTAACCATCCCTTATGATCTTAACCCCAAAATTCACTCCTACAACCCAAACACATAACTCGCCGATAGTTTACTATGGTTTTCCTGAAATCGTCACCTTAGGAAAAACACAAAAACTACCACGAAATCCTGTATCCAGATCATAGAATAAAACCTCAATCTTTTTCCTATATTTTGGTATTGTTTTCCGCTGCACTCTAGCGTCTATAGAACCTAGCAACCTAGGCTCTGATACCAAAATAACACCCCAACCTGGGTTTGCCAGGGAGCACTGCATCTCTCCTCCTCCACCTGGACCAGACAACCAGGGGGCGGGCCTTATCGGACTAATGACTGGTCCCACAAACCAACACATGTCCTTTTCAGTGTATTTTTTTCCTCACTCATACATTTCCTGAGAAAACTTTCCAAGTGGTCACCCATCCCAATATTGCTCCAAGCCAAGCATGCTTAACTATGAAATTCTTATGGGAAGGCTCTTGAAAAGAAAGGTGCACCTTGTTGATATGTGTAGTAACATCTAATCTTTTAAGCCTTTTCATCCATGGGGTATCACATTCGGGTTGCCTAAGTATCGGAGCAGAGGGGTGCTACTTGTATGGGCAGGTAATCACCCCTATCCTTGGTTAATCTCATGGGTAAAATCTTTTGCATGTGTTTGGTTAGGATCAGAGAATGATTTTAGAAATTATGTTAACGATTTTCAAATGTTAAATATTATGTTGTTATATAAACTTATGTTAGTCACACACTCTTTTAATATATTGTTTCTTCCCTTACTAAGATGTGTCTTACCCGAATATAAATGCATCTTTTTCAGGATTTCCTCGAGATTAAGCTTAGAGAGCTCGAGGTTTTATAGAATTTTTGGGAAATAGAAAGAGAAAAGAGTATATTTTTATGCTAATTTTAAGATGTATATCTTATGTTTTATGTTTTATGTCTTTTGAGAAATGGATGGTTGTGAAATATACTGATGTTTGTGAATACTGAAAGTGTGGATAATGTTTTTGGAAACATGTATATATTTGAGTACAGTTGATGAATTGTTAATTTGGAATGTGGATAGGAATAATAAACTCTGGTATTATATAATTGGAGATTATATTTATGTTTTCCGCTGCATATATGATATTAGTATGTGGATTATTAGGTAAATGAATGAATTAGTAGCACTCTAGGCCCACATAGGGGCTTGGGGCGTTACACATTCCTTCCGGTTGAGTATCAAGTAGAGCCTTAGTCATTCCTTGTTGCACAAGAATGTCCTTCACTCTCCTTTGCCATAAACTAAAATTCTCGGTTCCATCAAATTTGACGATGTCAAATCTTACAGAAGACGATCCCGATGCCATAACAATAATAATCGCTCTAATACCAATTTTTTGTGAATAATGATCAAATAAAGGATGCACAGAAGAATTAAAAAGCAACAAGCAAAACAATCATAACCAATAAACAAGAAATAACAAGCACAACAACAAGATTTACGTGGTTCAGCAAAGGCTATATCCACGGAAGTAATGACACAAGAATTTCACTAAGGAAATATCAAAGTACACAATACACTTGACAAATGATCACTTACACTGTCAATACACCACACCAAGAAGCATCAATATGTTTTTCCTTCCCTTTGTTTATAAACCCCAAGTATAAGAGTCATACCATAAACAACAATAATGCATATCAAGTTGAGACTTGGATTGAGAGGACATGTATTATCATCTTCTAAAAGCTTTATCCAGATCTAAGAGGCTTTTTATGGATGAGGAATGAGTTAACTAACTTATACAACTGTTTGGCTAAAGGTTTAGATCATGCTCATAAATGTCACGCCATAATTATTGAAATTTGAAACTGTTTATAATTGCTTAAATTTGAAACTATTGTCATTAGCAATGATAAAGGTGATGTTTCTATCAATCATACCTGTTTAGCTCTACAACATATGTTGTTATGTCTTAAATTCTCTATTGACTAGGATTGGAAGCATATTAGTATTTTAAAATTAAAGTAATACATCGAACATAGTTATTTTACCTAATTATTTATTTGAATACCTACATTAATGTAGTGTTAAAGAAAGTTGTGATCAATAATATATCAATCTAAAGATGAATAATATGTTTGAGCATCTTCATATTCGATCAGATCCCTACCTAGGGAGATAGCGTGGCGTGAAATTCTCTCTCTAAAGATATATCATATTGTTTTAGGGCATCTTGTAACACCCCGACCCCGAGGGGCCTGAGATATTAACTTTTTACTACTGATTTACAGCGGAAGCAAATAAACTCGACTTTATTCAAACCAGAGCGCTAATTATTCATGTTACAATCACTTATTTCAAAAGAAGAAAATTACACAAACGTAAATATCTGAAATCATACTATATTTCTAATTAAATCTTTATTTTTCTAATCCCCACCCGCATGCTTACTAAGCCTGATTTCCGACATGTCCTTCAGAGTTATCTGAAATAAAATATGATTGGGGTGAGACGACGCTCAGTAAGTAAATAAGATTATTATTAGTGTGTGGCCAAAATGAGCTTTTAAAGAATTTCGTAAAACAATATTTAATACTATAACTTCAAAACTGCTTTTAGAATAAACATAAATTTAAAAATTTCTGCATAAAACTTTTGTCATCAATTTCAACAGTAAATTTTTAAATCATATACTATAACTGCTAAATTAAACTTTTAACTTTAAAACTGTAAAAATATTTAATGATAAACATACATATACTTTTCCTTGTACGTTTTCCTTAGATCGTCATTTAAGCACCAAAATGATCATTTTCACGTAAACTTACACTTTTCCTTCAAATCATCAGTAACTTTGTACACGTAATTAAATATGTATAAACATATATTGTAAAAACCACCCTTAGGCCTGTTTGCCGTAAGTCATGTTTACCCCCATGACTGGGTTGTGCGGTCCGAAGACTGGACTTAGCTGGCTGGCCGACCAAACTAAATCAACGTACGTAAACTTTAAGTGAGATTTTCCTTATTAAGTCCTGGACTTAAACCAGGTGTGCACTCAGGAGAAATCCACTAACATAAATAACCACTCTGTAAACAGTGTGGGTGCACTCTGATCCGTATAAACTTTAAGCTGCGGTACCGAGCATCTGTAACTTTGAACTTTCGTTGCCATAAGGGGTTTGAAAATCATCTTATTATCATTTATGCAATTTAAAATAATATCGTGAAAATCTTATCTTTACTCATATTTACATAAAAAATGTAACGTAGAAATAAACTCATGCCACACAATTTTTGTGTTAAAAATATATATATAATTTTATTTTTGAATAGAAAGAAATGCTGAAAATTTACCCGAGGGGATTGAAACATTTCTTAACCCAAAAAAATAGATGCAAGTATATTAAAGATAGAACTGGTATAATTAAATATGCGTGAAAATAAACTCATGAAAATTTTGTGGAACTAATTGACATAATTAAAATTTACGTACAAAATAAGCTCGGGTATGAATTTAAAATAAAAAGAAACTAACATAATCAAAATTTACTTACCTTCTTCTTTTACCGCGTGCTACGAACACAATAACTATCTTTAAGAAATGAGATCGGAAAGAGTGGGTGATTGAGAACTTACTCAAAATTCTCACTCCACCACAAATTCTTTCACTCACTAATCCTTCTCTTCCTTAGAAAATTGTTGTGAAAAATGAAGGTTGAGAGCTCCCTATTTATAGGAAAATTTTGGGGAAGAAATAGAATTTATAAAAGTGTGGGGAGATGGGTGAAATTATAATTTTTTAAAATTAAAGAATGGGCAAGGTATGGGTTGAGTATGGGATAGGGATGGAGGCCATGTGGGGGTGCTTGCCACCATTCCCACTAAATAATTTTTTTTAATTAATTACTTACCTAATTAATTAATCAATAACTTAATTAATTATTCTATTATTTTATTATTATTTTTTTCTAATCATTATTATCATTATTATTATCATTGTTATTAATTTTAAACTACTTTTAGTATTTATTTATTTTATTATTTATTTTTGAACAAGAATTAAATTTAAATTTTAAAAACTCATGTGGGCCCCACATGGTCTTGTGGGCCCCACACAACTTCCAGACCCGAATGGATCCTACGTAACTCGAATAACTCTTATACGATTTTATGCATCCTACATAGCTTTGAGACTTGTGAAAACCTCCATACGGCTTCGGGACTCATGTGGGCCCCACACAGTCTTGTGGGCCCCGCATAGGATACCTATATTATTATTATTTTATCATATATTTCTACAAATTATATCAGTTAAAACATTATTTTATGTACTTATTTACGTATATAAACAGTGTCTTGTGGCTCCGGGACTCATGTGGACCCCACATAGTCTTGTGGGCCCCACATATGATACCTATATTATTATCATCTTATTATGTATTTCTACAAATTATGTCTGTCAAAACACTATTTTATGTATATATACTTATTTACGTGTACAAATAGTATCTATCCTGTTTATCCTATGAAATTCCATTTTGACCAGGCCGACCTCCAGGGAGCGACTGAGCCGCAATGGTCTCTGAGCACTCGCTAAGACAAGGTCTTTCTTAGGCATCAAACATGGAATCAAGGATCCTACAGAAAAACACTTCCGTATTGATATTAACTTAATGACTATTTTTATTATTTTATTATTATTATACTTTAATCATATATATATATATATATATATATATTTTTTTTTGGGTCATCACAATCTCCCCTCCTTATAAAAATTTCGTCCTCGAAATTTGCTAATTTAAAATGAGTACTGTATAATTGGTTTGCGCTATTAGAAAGAGTAAATTGATTAATGATTTAATTAAGTCTTAGAATAGATTGAGGGTCAATTTGACTAAGTTTTTTATTTTGGGAATTGAAGTGTGAATCGTCGGTCTAATAGTGGTTGAAATGGAAAAGAAATTCAGAAGATATGGAAAAGGATAATTATATATATGTACATATATTATACATCTCCTATAAATAAATAAATAAAAATATACGAGATCTGGCCTTTAGAGCCTTAGATCAACGTCAACATCTATCGCAGTACTAGCGGTGTCACTGCTAACCGCTTGTGTTCTTTCTTGGCAGAGTTGACCTCTTATAATATCGCCGGCTTGGGTCGGAAAAAGGGAGAGGTCGCCCATTTGTTCGGCGAAGGAGGAAGAGCTACTCTCTTCCCGAGTTATTGGTGGCCCATATATGAGTCTCATTGCGAATCGGGTTTCCTTGAAATGGTGAAGTAGGCCAGCATTATCCGAAACCCTTAGTGTGGTGACTACGATATTGCCATTGTAAGGGATATGGCTCATTGGTGAGATATTAGTTGTACGTTTCACAGTCGGAATATTCTCGATAGGGAAGAGGGTTGGAAGAATGGCAAGGGTACTGCTCGGGTCGGTAGTGGCGGAGGAGGTAATATGGAGAATTGTTGGGGTAGTAGTTGAGATAGTGGCTTCTCCAACTGATCCCCGCCTACGCCTACGGTTCTCAAACCAAAAGCGTATATTTTTCGGCTCGATTGGACCATACCGTCGGAGTTGTGCTGCAAGCAAGATAGTCTGCTCCACTGAAGGGAGTTCCCCTTGACTGTTGTGGAAGACCTCCTCTAGAATCTCCAGCTGTGCCTTACCGGGTTTCCATCTTTGAATCGACGATCTAGTGCTGCTCTCAGCAACTTCGGGAGTTGGGTGATTTGGCAACATTTTCGAGTAATGAGACAACTAAGAGACAAGTTGGGAAGAGCTAATCACTACAAATCGAAATGTGATTATTCAAGATGATAGAAAACTGTGATGCTTAGAGTTCGAGGAGGGCGTACCCTTTTTATAAGGGAATGGCCGCGTGTTGTGGAAATCGAGAGAGAGCGACGTGTGTCACGGATATCGAGCAACGCGTTTTGCACAAATCGAGAGAGAACGATAAGTGTCACGAGAATCAAGAGAGGACGACGCGTGTCATGGATATCAATCAACACATTTTGCACAAATCAAGGGATAACGATGTGTGTCGTGAGAACCGAGACGGGGTGACGCGTGTCACAGATATCGATTAACGCGTTTTGCACAAATCGAGGGATAGCGACATGTGTCGCGGAAATTGAGCGAGTGACACGTATTGCAAAATTTGCAAACTCTAGGTTCTTTTTATGTTTTTACATCTTTATTAATGCTTTAACTATAATTAATTTCATCCTTAGATCACCACTTGGGTGGGTGGCCTAGTGGTAAGGAACCGGCCGTGCATCCATGTGATCGCGGGTTCGAGTCCCCACTACGCCCAAGTGGTCTCATGCCCTGACCTTGCTTCGGGGGTAAGTGAGTTATAGCCGATGATTTCCACCCATGAGGCCCCCTTTTTTTTTTTTTTTTTATAACTACAAGAGTACCCCTTATATATATATATATATATATATATATATATGTATATATATATTCCATTAACATTAGTATTATTATTATTATTATTATTATTAGATCAAATAAATGTTGGGCATGTTTAGCCGATTAATGATTTGACATTGGTTAGTTATTTGAAGGAAATTAGTAAATTTTTATATTGCTTTCATTAAAAATATATATATATATTTTTTATAGAAAATTTTAAGTTGTATTAACTTTTATAAATTTATACAAAATTAAAGATTTCATCAAAATTTGTACTCCTAAATTAAACTTGGATACTTGATGGAAATTGAATATGTAATGGGAAAAAAAATAGATATACATATTTAACTTGCACATGCTAAGGGATTATATATATATTGAATTTAAATATAATAAGTAATATTTAAATGATATTTAATTCCTTATATACTAATACAAAATAAAAATTAAAGATTTTGTCAAAATATATATTCCTAAATTAAGCTTGAATGTTTTGTTGATAACTGAATATGTAATGTAAAAATACATATTCATATCCAACTTATACATGCAAAGAAATTTTTGGTAAATTCAGATTTCATAATAGACCGTTTGTTCATATCTATTTGTATGTGTAGCACTTCTAAATTGAGTAGGGTCTAATAGGTTATTTCTTATAAATTTAGTGAAAATAACAACAGTAAAAATAATTAAATCTCAAATATTATTATTATATTTATATATATATAAAAAAAAATTTTAAATTATTAATTGCATTTGACAATTAATTATGAATCATCAATATGGGTACGTGTTTCTACAAACATAAATAATATATTTAAATTAATTAACGTGTCTTCAATAATAGTACTATTTTTCTTAGAGAATTTATAATTATTACCTGTCTTTGGGAGCCTTCACGTAAATCTCATTTCCTCAAATGCTACTATCTTTAGGATCCATTCTTAAATAATGATCAAATGTTATTTTAAAATCATAAATCTATTATTAATGCATAATAATATAACAAACTAAAATAAATATTCTAAACTACCCAATCCTACCCAAATCATATTTTATACCTATGCTCTGATAAAATTT
Source organism: Malania oleifera (assembly GCF_029873635.1). Taxonomy (NCBI): domain Eukaryota; kingdom Viridiplantae; phylum Streptophyta; class Magnoliopsida; order Santalales; family Ximeniaceae; genus Malania; species Malania oleifera. Next base: position 109,736,244 of record NC_080422.1, read on the forward strand.
ATATATTAGATTATGCAGAACCTATATCCTATGCTCTGGTAAAATTATTTCTTTAAAGTCTACAGAACCTATAACCTATTGCTCTGATACCAAATGTAACACCCCGACCCCGAGGGGCCTGAGATATTAACTTTTTACTACTGATTTACAGCGGAAGCAAATAAACTCGACTTTATTCAAACCAGAGCGCTAATTATTCATGTTACAATCACTTATTTCAAAAGAAGAAAATTACACAAACGTAAATATCTGAAATCATACTATATTTCTAATTAAATCTTTATTTTTCTAATCCCCACCCGCATGCTTGCTAAGCCTGATTTCCGACATGTCCTTCAGAGTTATCTGAAATAAAATATGATTGGGGTGAGACGACGCTCAGTAAGTAAATAAGATTATTATTAGTGTGTGGCCAAAATGAGCTTTTAAAGAATTTCGTAAAACAATATTTAATACTATAACTTCAAAACTGCTTTTAGAATAAACATAAATTTAAAAATTTCTGCATAAAACTTTTGTCATCAATTTCAACAGTAAATTTTTAAATCATATACTATAACTGCTAAATTAAACTTTTAACTTTAAAACTGTAAAAATATTTAATGATAAACATACATATACTTTTCCTTGTACGTTTTCCTTAGATCGTCATTTAAGCACCAAAATGATCCTTTTCACGTAAACTTACACTTTTCCTTCAAATCATCAGTAACTTTGTACATGTAATTAAATATGTATAAACATATATTGTAAAAACCACCCTTAGGCCTGTTTGCCGTAAGTCATGTTTACCCCCATGACTGGGTTGTGCGGTCCGAAGACTGGACTTAGCTGGCTGGCCGACCAAACTAAATCAACGTACGTAAACTTTAAGTGAGATTTTCCTTATTAAGTCCTGGACTTAAACCAGGTGTGCACTCAGGAGAAATCCACTAACATAAATAACCACTCTGTAAACAGTGTGGGTGCACTCTAATCCGTATAAACTTTAAGCTGCGGTACCGAGCATCTGTAACTTTGAACTTTCGTTGCCATAAGGGGTTTGAAAATCATCTTATTATCATTTATGCAATTTAAAATAATATCGTGAAAATCTTATCTTTACTCATATTTACATAAAAAATGTAACGTAGAAATAAACTCATGCCACACAATTTTTGTGTTAAAAATATATATATAATTTTATTTTTGAATAGAAAGAAATGCTGAAAATTTACCCGAGGGGATTGAAACATTTCTTAACCCAAAAAAATAGATGCAAGTATATTAAAGATAGAACTGGTATAATTAAATATGCGTGAAAATAAACTCATGAAAATTTTGTGGAACTAATTGACATAATTAAAATTTACGTACAAAATAAGTTCGGGTATGAATTTAAAATAAAAAGAAACTAACATAATCAAAATTTACTTACCTTCTTCTTTTACCGCGTGCTACGAACACAATAACTATCTTTAAGAAATGAGATCGGAAAGAGTGGGTGATTGAGAACTTACTCAAAATTCTCACTCCACCACAAATTCTTTCACTCACTAATCCTTCTCTTCCTTAGAAAATTGTTGTGAAAAATGAAGGTTGAGAGCTCCCTATTTATAGGAAAATTTTGGGGAAGAAATAGAATTTATAAAAGTGTGGGGAGATGGGTGAAATTATAATTTTTTAAAATTAAAGAATGGGCAAGGTATGGGTTGAGTATGGGATAGGGATGGAAGCCATGTGGGAGTGCTTGCCACCATTCCCACTAAATAATTTTTTTTTTAATTAATTACTTACCTAATTAATTAATCAATAACTTAATTAATTATTCTATTATTTTATTATTATTTTTTTCTAATCATTATTATCATTATTATTATCATTGTTATTAATTTTAAACTACTTTTAGTATTTATTTATTTTATTATTTATTTTTGAACAAGAATTAAATTTAAATTTTAAAAACTCATGTGGGCCCCACATGGTCTTGTGGGCCCCACACAACTTCCAGACCCGAATGGATCCTACGTAACTCGAATAACTCTTATACGATTTTATGCATCCTACATAGCTTTGAGACTTGTGAAAACCTCCATACGGCTTCGGGACTCATGTGGGCCCCACACAGTCTTGTGGGCCCCGCATAGGATACCTATATTATTATTATTTTATCATATATTTCTACAAATTATATCAGTTAAAACATTATTTTATGTACTTATTTACGTATATAAACAGTGTCTTGTGGCTCCGGGACTCATGTGGACCCCACATAGTCTTGTGGGCCCCACATATGATACCTATATTATTATCATCTTATTATGTATTTCTACAAATTATGTCTGTCAAAACACTATTTTATGTATATATACTTATTTACGTGTACAAATAGTATCTATCCTGTTTATCCTATGAAATTCCATTTTGACCAGGCCGACCTCCAGGGAGCGACTGAGCCGCAATGGTCTCTGAGCACTCGCTAAGACAAGGCCTTTCTTAGGCATCAAACATGGAATCAAGGATCCTACAGAAAAACACTTCCGTATTGATATTAACTTAATGACTATTTTTATTATTTTATTATTATTATACTTTAATCATATATATATATATATATATATATATATATATTTTTTTGGGTCATCACACATCTGCACAACAAGGACGACCTTTTGTCCTCCACAAGGCTTGAAAGAATTCTTAGTCATTCTATATTGATCTGAAGAAGTACAAATTGATGCCTTCCCATGATCTTCCATTGGTGAAATTAATGTTTCATTGCTAATGCTTTCGTTATGAAGAATGTTGTTTCTTCCTTCGGTCATCACATTCTTGGCCCTTTCCGAAACTAATTCAACTTTTATTTGTGCGATAGAGTTGATGTTGAATCCAACTTCAACTTCAAATTTAGTGGCAATTTCCATATTTTCTATTTCCTATCAATTGTAATGGTGTACACTGTACAAGGATTTTTAAGGTTAGAAATTAACTAAATTTTCAATTGAATCATGTTCTATTCAGTTAGACTTTTCTCTTACTCCCTTTTCCTTCTTTCTTCTCTGACAGAAGTAGAAATTATTCGAGACTGATGGAAGAAGCCCCAGGACCAGTAGAGGAGACTCAATCCTCCACAACCTTAGTTTATGGTGGTTGGTGTGAGATGGTCAATTCCATATTCAAAGAGGGACGACATCAGCACTCCAATTATTAGGTCTCCACAATGTTTAATATAACAAAAAAAAAAGTGCTATATTTTGACAAAGAGATATTCAAATAGAATATTTCCTTTTTCAGATAGCAAAGATATTGACGCAATGATGGAAAGATAAAACGGGGAATAGAAATTTGACTCATGAGAATTAGGGAGAAGATTTAGAAAAAAATTAAATACAAAATAAATTAAGAAAGAGAGAAGATTTCATGCAAGATAATTTAGGAAAAATTAAATTCAAAATGAAATAAGAAAAAAAACCATTTGTGAAATTAATACAAAGTTATAATATTATGCTATCATTTTATTAAATAAAAAATATAAATTTCTCAACTATTTTAAACGGGTGCATGAATACTTTTTTGAAAAATATATAATTATTTAAGAATTTGCAAATTTATAAGATAAACACACCCTTACATTATATTTCTAGAACCCTTAAAAGTAGGGGTGAGCATAATTTGGGGAAACCCAAATTAACTAATTTAACCGTCCGAAATTGGTCGGTTCGGTTAAGCTTCACCAAAATTCGGTGAATCGGTTTTCGATTCGGTGAATAGGAAATATAAATTCGATTAACCAAATTAATAATTAATTAAATTTAAAATATAAATTAATATATGTTAAATAATTAAGTTTCACTAAAATTTTGTTTTTAATAATTAGTTTTAAATAATTTTGATTAAATTCGGTTAACCGAATTACCCGAATAAGTAATTCGGGTAATTCGATCGGTTAATACATCTTATTTGATTGATTCGATTAATGAAAATGACTAACCAAAATTTTCAATTAATTCCGAATTTTACTTAACTGAGCGTCACCCTTACTTAAAAAAGCGTAAACCCTTTTTAATTGTATCTCTTTTATTCCCAATTCAACCATGGTTAGGACACCAAACCAGGGGAGGTGGCGAAACGCCGGCCGACAGAAGATTGACATCTAGAAGATCGACGGAAAAAGCAATCTCCAAGTTGCTTTCTCGAAGCGCCGGGCAGGAATGTTCAAGAAAGCCGGCGAGCTCTGCGTCCTCTGCGGCGTCCAAATCGCCGTCATCGCCAAGTCTCCCGGCAACAAGTTCTTCTCGTTTGGGCATCCCAGCGTCGACGCCGTCGTCGACCAGTACCTCGCAGGAGACCCGCCGCCGCCAACCTTCCCAGGGATGAGTACAACCGGAGCTACGCGGCGGCGTGTAAGGAGTTGGAGGAGGAGAGAAAGAAGGCGGCCGCCGTTGAGGAAGCGAACGCGGTGGTCTACGGCGGCCGGGGGGGGGTTCTGGTGGGAGGCGGCTATTGACGGATTGGGGTTGGAGGAATTGGAGCAGTTCCAAGCATCATTGACGGAGCTGAAGGAGAATTTGAATGCCAGGGAGACGGCGCTGCTGACCGGCGACGAGAACTTCTTGCCTTTGTCAAACCTTTGAAGGTTTGAGGCTTTAAATTTTGTGTTTGAGAGATAAGAATTTAGGTAGCAAGCATTTTAAAAATTTGTATAAATTTAAACAAATTATGGTATGAAATTATACTAATTTTTGTTTAAATTCATTCGAATTTGACTCGAAATTTATTTTTTCAAGCATTATAGAGTTTATATATATTTGAATATGTTCATGAAAAAAATATATATAAATTAATATAAAATTATTTTATATTTTTGTTGAATTATAAAATCATTTCTAGCATTCAAAGTTCAACATAGGGGTTGTATTATTCATAAGGTGGTTGTACTATTTATATGGTAGCTGCACTATTCATTTGGTGGCTACACAAGTCTACAAAGGTGACTACACTATTCATTTGGTGACTGCACTATTCATATGATGGTTGTATTATTCATATTGTGGTTGTACTATTTATTTGACAGTTTTGAATAGGAGGCTTACAAAATCCCTATAAATAGGAAAGTAGTGGTAAAGGAAGATATCATTCCAAGCATCTCCAACTCCAGCTTAAAAGAGAGAGAAATCAAGTACTCTCCTAAAAAAGTGTCCTTGTTGTAGCATGTTGTTTCTAGTGAGATTTGTGTACTCATAATTCAAGAGAGAAGTATCATTGTTCTCCTCTTATAATTAGAGAGAAATTGTATCATTATTTTTCATAGTGGATTTCTTCTACTATTGTCCGTGGTTTTTTCCTCAATATGTTTGGGGGTTTTCCACGTAATTCTTGGTGTCAATTGTGTGATACTGTTCCTACCCATTCAATTTTCTAACAGTGGTATCAAAGCATAGTAGTCAGAGGCGCGAGGCGAGCTGAGGCGCAAAGGGTCTTTGAAGCCGAAGAGCGAGGCGAAGGCGCGCGCCTCACAAAGGTGAGGCGCACAATTATTAAAATGGTGTAAAATATCTATTTGGGGTAATTTATATATGAACATATGAATATCTAGTGATATTAGAATTTAAAATGCCAAAATATTCAATAACAAAATTGGAAATTTAATAAAATTGCCAAGACGAAGCCCAAAAGCATCAACAATTCAACATAATTCAACATCAAAAGAAAAGAGTACAATAAAAGATTTCAAAATGTAAAATCTAAAAATCCTCCTCAATCATCACTCATCACTCATCACTCTTCATCAACTAAGTCGACGAAGATATCATTATCTTCCTCTTCATCATCAGAATTGTTTTCTCCAACATCTTTTTCCTCTTCCGTCTCCTCTGCACTATCCACTTGGATTTCATCCTCATTTACAAGTTCCAACATTGTGGTCCGACCCCTAGCACTGGTTGCACCACTAGATGAAGCCCTTCCTCTTCCTCTAGACGATGATGGCATATTTGTACTTATTCTTGATCTAGTGTGATGTAGGGGGTTATTTAGTCCAGCAGCTCTAGCAACAAAATCTCAAGTCAAATTATCATCTTCAAACACAAGTTCACCATCCTCATCAGAATCACCATCCATCCTACCAATCAACAATTCATTACTATCATCAATGTCCTTTAGGAGGATGGGATCAATGGTGTCACATTTGTCGTATCGACACCTCAGAGTTCAATTACATTTCACAAATACCAAATCATTCAAGCGTTGTCGGGATAGCCTATTTCTCCTTTTGCTATGAAGCTGCAAAAAGTTTACAGTAATATGGTTAATAATGATTCTAAAAAGCAATAGATTGGTAGTTCTTGTTTTTTAATAATTAATCCATGATATACTAATGACTTACATATTGGAATACTTTCGCAGCCGGTAGCACTACATGTGAGGCTAAGAATTTTCACAGCAAACTTTTGCAAGTTTGGAGTTGTTGATCCATATGCCATCCACCATTGCGCTATTATAAAATAAATTTTAAATGAATACCTACTAGGTAAATAGCAAAAATAATTTTCAAAAATAAAGAGGTAGTACAAAATGCCACTTTACCTGGTGCTTTTGTCTTCCTTTGTCTCACTGCCAAACTAATTCCAAAGACTCCACTAGCGGTATTGTATTTTTCCAACTCATTTGAAACTTTATCTTGCATTTCAATAGTTGGCAGTAACCTTGCAATACATTTGTACAAACCTGTCATGATTTCTTCATCTTGCAAAATGTTGGGGTTTGAATAGAAAAATTCTGGATTCAAGTAGTGTGCAGCTGCATGCAACGGTTGATGGAGTTGGCATCCCCACCTCGTACCGATAATTTCAAATGCCTCCTTGAATTTATCCTCTCTCTCACCAAAAGCCTTAGTTATGACTTCCTTAGCCCTATCCATTGCTTCATAAATGTATCCCATTGCAGGCTTCTTTTCCCCATCAACCAAATGGAGTACACGAACAAGTGGACCTGTTAACTTAAGAGCATAGACGATGATACTCCAAAAAGTAGGCATCAAAACAATAGTAACTGCTCTTTTGCCAGTCGCCTCCTTTGCCCATTTAGTAGTATTCCAATCTTCAAAAGTAAACATCTTCCTCAAGTTGTTCTTAATAACTTCTTTCCTCCAGTGAACTGTCTCATCAAGTTGACAACACCAACATGATTATAGATATAGCCATTCAAAAAAATTGCCCTTTTCAAAGTTGCATGAATTGAAGACATCTTCCCAATATCCTCCAAAATTAAATCAATGCAATGAGCAGCACACGATGTCCAATATAAATGTGGTCTCTTTGCTTCCAACAATCTCCCTGTTCAAAAATCAAGGAATGAAGCCATTAAAATATTAAAATAAACAATATATACACTATAGAAAGTAGTTCTAAAAATAAGTTCTTACTTGCTGCAACATAGTTTGACGCATTGTCAGTTACCACTTGAATCACATTTGATTCTGCAATTTCTTCTACCATCTCATCAAGTAATCTATACATTCTATCTGCATTCTTGACAATATTAGAAGCATCAATAGACTTGATGAATACTGATCCCCTTGGAGAGTTCACTAAAAAGTTGATTATGTCCTTATTAGCAACCGAATCTCTCCAACCATCAGACATAATTGAGCAGCCATATTTTGTTCGTTCCTCCTTATGGACCTTCAACAAGTCTTTCATTCGACTAACTTCTTCCTTTAGGTAAGGAACTCTCATTTCATGATAGCTAAATGGCTTTGTAAGAACCCGGAAAATAGAAAATGGATTCCTGCAGATTTCGTCGATGAAGCCAGATTTCGTAGACGAAGGCAGTAAACTTTTCATCAACGAAATTCAGAGGTTCATCGACGAAGAGAAGTCGAGAGGTCTGGAAAAGTTTAAATATCAGACTTCGTTGACGAGGTTGTCGACATCCGCGACGAAATCATTGACTTTTTGTCGACGAAAACTGGGCGGGTCAAAGGCTTAAAAAAGGAAATTTTGTTTTCTTCTTCATTAAGTCTCTCTACTCTCTCTCTCTAAACTCTCTCTCTCTCTTCTCTCTAGATTTCCTTGCCGGTTGTTGGTAGGATCGGAAATCCAGAGTTACCACGAGGATCGTGGAAGGATTCTCTACAACTTCTGCGAATCGGAATCTTGATTCGGGATTTTCGGGTTTTGGGCCAAAAATCGAGGTAAGGCTCGATTTTCGTTTTTGATTTGGTATATGGATAGTAGTATGAATTATAAGCATGTTTAGTATTGTGGTTTGTAGATTTCGGAGTCTCATTTCGTAGTTTTGAGGGCCGTAGAGTTCGTGATTCGGTTTCGGGTTGAGGTAAGGGGATTCTGTTTATATCAGTTCATTTTCGAAATCAGGATCGGTAAGCCTGTAGGCTACGATCGTATGTATGTTTTGACTACTTATTTGGGAAAATCTATCAGGTAAAAACACGGGGTTTTCGGGTTATAATTTTTGGGAAAATTGGGGATTTCGGGTATTATCTCTTATTTGATTGGAAAACCGTTTATGTTGTTTAAAATGTATTATTGAGGTGACCATAATCCATATTTGCATAAACTGTATACTTGAAATTGTAAATGATATGATTTACCGTAAACCAAATAAGTGTGGTACGTGTGTATGTATGTAAATGTTCCAGGTATTTGTGAAAAATAGCTATGTGGCGGCTTATTACCGTACGTTGAAATGTATAGGGATGTGAGTTCCAAAGTGATTCCAGGTTTTGTGAAACGGCTAGGCGCGGCTAACTACCGTACGCTGTGCCCTGTAACGGCTAACTACCGTGGGCAAGAGTGGTCGGCTCTATATCCGGGGTGCGAAATATCACCAGTATGATTCGGTTGGTCACCGAATGTAGCAACAGACCACAGTGGGCCTAGGTTGACGCAGCGTAGTTTGCACATGGTAACGTAATCGCGGTTAGACCAGGTGACCTTGTGTAGTTGCATATGTAGCAATGGATTCACTATTAGGCCTGAGTCGGAAACCTTCGTAGTTTAATGTGTTGGAACGTAACCATTGTGAGACTAGGTGACTTGTGCAATTGTGAGTAGTGTGACGACACTGACCATATGTATGTATGTATGTATTTGAATATCGTATGAACTGGAATGGATTTTGTGGAAATACTGGAACTGTATGGAACTGTATGGAATTGTATGGGAATGTATGGAACTTGTTTTGAAATTGTACGTATGTGTTTCAAACTGTATCGTATGTATGTGTTATGAAGTATGAAAATGACACTAGTATGCCACATGCTGATATAACCTGTTTTCGCCCTTATTGAGAGGCGTCTCACCCCAAATATATACAAATGTTTTTCAGGTCTTTCGGGTAGCCGAAACTAACATCCTAGCATCCGAAAGCGGGGGGTGTGTTTAGCTACTGTTAGTACCTGATAGGTAAGAATTTTGTACCGGGTTGTCTTGATGGATTTTGTAGACACCCGTGATATGTATAGTATTTGTAGGTATGTTTAACCTTGTATGGTATAGACTCTGGTATGGTACAGTTTGATGTAAAGAAAGACCGTATTCCGCTGCGTATATAGATGAGTATGGACATGTTTTGTATGTATGTATATAGGGCATCCATTACCCCACGAGGTCGGACCCTCTTGTATATGGTATCATGGATGGTTTATATTGATACAGAGACAGGTTAGGTTACTTAATTCACCCTTGGGTCCCATTTCAGGGTTCGGGGCGTGACAGGCTTTATTCAAGGACCATATTGTCCAATCGATTCAAGTGCCACTGTAAAGCTGCTCAAACGTATAACATTAAATGGTATCCCAACATCATACATCCACCTAGCAAAATCTTTCATTGCCTTTTTTCTTAGTTCTTTCTTGCACGCTTCATTTATTGATGTTTGCTTCATCTTCCCTTCTTTCCTAGCTTGAATCGCTTTCTTTGGATCGGGAGTAAAAACCAAGTCTATAGGCCCCTTCTATTTTGGTTTCTTCAAGTTGGATTGGTATGATCTTTTACTTCCATCACTAGTAAGCACTCTTGCCACAAATGTCAATTTCTTGAACTTCATCTTCTTCATTTTCACCGTAATGATCTATGTCATCAAAGTCGGGCAATAACTCATTTTCCTCCTTTTCCATATCTTTCTTCAACATATACTCTTTAATCTCCTCACGTACATGAGAAGGGCACTTAGAGCATTCTTTCACATTTCGAAATCCTCCGACAATGTGTTGTTTTGCCCGAAATGTTCCTCCCCTTGTGACTTTAGCACAAAAATTGCAAGTCAAATTATTTCTATTTTTTTGATCCTCCAAATGTGCATACTTCCATGCGGGATCTTTCTTTGCCGAGGCCTCACATCCAGAACTAGAATCCATTTAAGATTTTAGACTTGGTATCCCGTATCCTAACTGAAAAAACAATGCATCATATATTTAAAATTTAAGACTTACATAATGCATTTTCAAACAAATTAAAAAATAATAGCTAAATTTCAATAAAAAGAATAAATATTATGTATTAGTTATAAATTATAAACTTACATTAATTAAACTTAATATTATAAATTAAAAAACAGTAGCTAAATTTCTGTAAAAAAAATAAATATTATGTTATTAGTTATAATTTATAAGCTTACATTAATTAAACTAAATATTATAAATTAAAAAATAGTAAGCTTACATATAAAGAAGAAGAAGAAGAAGAAGAAGAAGAAGAAGAGCAGGCAGTAGTCAGCAGTACGCAGCAAGCATGCAGCAGGAAGAAGAAGAAGAAGAAGAAGAAGAAGATCTCACTTACAAAGGTTCGAAGGCTTAAAGACGATCTCCAGCTGGTTCGAAATGTTGAAGGCGACGTGACGAACTCATGTCCTGCTCGAAGGCAGTCAGACAAACTCACGACTGCTTCAAAGGCAAGCAGACGAACTCGCGAGGGCTCCAACTGGCTTGAAATGAAGTCGCGCAGGTCGTGCTCCTTCAAAATGTCGAAGATGAACTCACGATCCTGGTTGAAGCTCAAAGATGAAGTCGCAAAGGATTTCGGCTGGTTCAAAGGCTCACAAACGAACTCACGAAGGGCTTCGAAGGGTTGAAAGGGGCTAGGGCTCTGTTCGTTTGAGTCGAATGAGGAATACGAGTCTGGCTTGGGCTATTTCTCTCCTTTAAATGGCTTAAAAATACACAAGGCACACCTCACTGCACCTCACACTTCACTGCGCCTCGTCTCGCCTGGGGTCGCCTTTTATATGAGGCGGCAGACTCATTGCCTTACTGCGCCTTGCACCTAGGAGGCGCGCTTTTAACTACTATGTATCAAAGCCTTGGGTTACGGCCTTTGGGTTGGGTTACTATTCACAATTACTATTCACACGTGTCACCGGATACTTTTACATTATTGTGAACGTATACAAAATTTGTTCAAGTATACAGTTGCATTCATTTATGATATTGTTCACGTATACGGTATTGATCACAGTGAAAAAGTGGGAGTCGGTTTAGTGGAGGAGCAGATCTTATCTACTACAATGGCAGTAAAGTACGAATTTGAAAAGTTTAATGGGGGTAATTTCTCCCTTTGAAAATTGAAGATGAAGGCGGTCCTAAGAAAGGACAATTGCTTAGCGACAATTTGAAATAGACCAACAAGGATAACTAACGAAAAATGGAACGAGATAGATGACAATGTTGTGACTAATCTTCATCTAGCATTAGCAGATTCAATGTTATCAAGTATTGCAGAGAAGAAGTCAGCAAAAGAAATTTGAGATGCGCTGACTCTATGAGGTAAAGTCACTTCACAATAAGATCTTCTTAAAGAGGAGACTCTACACCCTTTGAATGAGTGAGTCCACATCGGTTACGAACCACATCAACAATATTAATACGTTGTTCTCCCAACTGACAACGTTAGACCATAAGATTGAGCCAACCGAACAAGCGGAGCTTCTACTCCAAAGTCTGCCAGATTCGTATAATTAACTGATCATCAACATTACAAATAATATTCAGTCAGATAATCTAGTCTTCGATGATGTTGTGGTGGCTATTCTGGAAGAGGAATCTAGACGCAAAAACAAGGAAGACAGATCGTCTAGTTCTCAACAAGCAACAAGTTAAGGCACTACCGATGATGAGAGGAAGATCAACGGAACGTGGCTCTAGTGGGAGTCACAATCATGGTAGATCAAAGTCAAGGAGTAAAAAGAATTTTAAATGCTACAATTGTGGCAAAAGGGGGCACATCTCGAAGAATTGTTGACATAAAAAGAAGAATGTAGGGAAAACTCCTGAGGAGAACACTTCCCAAGGTTGCGCTGCGAGTACCTCTAGTGATGGCGAAATCCTATATAGTGAAGTGGAAACTATCTCTAAAGGTGGTAAGAAACTTACTGATGTAAGGATCATGGATTCAAGAGTAACTTGGCACATGACCTCTCGCTGATACTAGTTCCACTCTTATGAACCTGTTTCAGGCGGATCTATATTCATGGGTAATGATCATGCCTTAGAGATCGCTGCTTTCGGTAATATCAAATTGAAGATGTACGACGGTACGATTTGCACTATTCAAGGGGTACGACATGTTAAGGGCTTGAAGAAAAATTTACTGTCTCTTGGACAGTTAGATGACCTCAGCTGTAAAACTTTTATTGAAAATGGGATCTTGAACGTTGTCAAAGGCGCGCTTGTATTGATGAAGGCAGAAAAGATCGTGGCAAATCTATACACACTGCTGAGAAATACTATTCAATAGGGAGATGCATCAGTGGCATCAACCCAAGAAGAATCAACGATAATGTGGCATCGTAAACTTGGTCACATGTCTGAACGTGGTATGAAGATTCTTTCAGAACGTAATCTTCTTCCCGGACTCAAATCAGTAAGTCTACCTTCCTGTGAGCACTGTGTTACAAGTAAGCAAATAGATTAAATTTGAAAGATTTACTGCCAGAAGCAAACACATTTTAGACTTGATTCATTTTGATGTATGAGAATCACCAGTTCCATCCCTAGGAAGAGCACATTATTTTGTATCATTTATTGATGACTACTCCAAGAGATTACAGGTGTATCTAATCAAGAGGAAGTCGGATGTGTTTCCAGTGTTCAAAGAATTCAAAGCGTAGGTGGAACTTGAATCTGTAAAAAGAATCAAGTGTTTAAGGACAGATAATGGAGGAGAATATAAAGACGGTGATTTTATTTCATTTTATAAGCAAGAGGGTATTCAAAGACAGTTCACTGTCCTGCATACACCTCAGCAAAATGGCGTAGTAGAACGGATGAATAGAACCATATTAGAAAGGACCAGAGCTATGTTGAAGACTATAGATCTAGCCAAGTCATCCTGGGTTGAAGCAGTCAAAACCGCTTGTTATGTGATAAATCGGTCACCATCAACATCAATTAGTTTGAAGACACTGATGGAGATGTGGATTGGTAAGCCAACCCAATATTCTTCTTTTCACATTTTTGGATGTCTTGCATATGTAATGTATAATGTCCAAGAAAGAACAAAACTGGACCCAAAGTCAAGGAAATGCATATTCTTGGGTTATGATGACGGAGTCAAGGGGTATCGCCTGTGGGATCCCACTGCCCGCAAGGTCGTAGTTAGCAGGAATGTGATATTTGTAGAAAATGAACTGCAAAATAAAGAAAACAACAGCACTTCGGAAATGACTACTGTTCAGATAGAAGAAAATATAGATTCTTCTGAAACTGCACCAGAATATGAGGAACAAGAACCAAATGAAGTGAATGATACAGAAGTTCGACGTTCAGTACGTGAAACAAGGAAACCATCATGACACTCAGATTATGTCACGGCAAGCAATACTGCATATTGTCTTCTAACAGAAGATGGTACCCATCAACTTTCCATTAGGCTATTAGTAGCACTGATGTTTCTTTGTGGATGATAGCAATGTAGGAAGAAATTGAAGCCTTGCACAGAAATAATACATGGGAGCTTGTTTCATTACCACATGGACGTAAAGCCATTGGAAATAAATGGGTCTACAAGATCAAGCGAGATGGTAACGATCAGGTGAAACGATATCGTGCAAGACTGGTTGTGAAAAGGTATGCTCAGAAAGAAGGTATTGATTTTAATGAGATATTTTCTCCAGTTGTTAGACTTACTACTATTAGAACTGTATTGACTATGTTTGTTGTGTTTGATTTATATCTAGAGCAGTAAGATGTGAAAACTGCTTTTCTTCATGGAGAACTTGAAGAAGAGATTTACATGCTCCAACTAGAAGGTTTTGAAGAAAAAGGAAAAGAAAACTTGGTTTGCAGGTTAACCAAATCTCTGTATGACTTAAAGTAGGCGCCAAGATGTTGGTACAAGAGATTTGATTCCTTCATAATTAGCCTCAGATACAATAGACTCAGTGCAGACCATTGTACGTACTACAAGAGTTTTGGTAATAATGATTTCATTATTTTATTGTTGTATATGGATCATATGTTGGTTGTAGGCCTCAACAAAAAAAGAGTCTAGGAATTGAAGGCACAATTGGCTAGGAAGTTTGATATGAAGGATTTGGGACCAGCAAACAAGATTTTAGGGATGCAAATTAATCGAGACAGAAAAGAAAAGAATATTTAACTTTCTCAAAAGAATTATTTGAAGAAAGTCTTGCGACACTTCAACATACAAGATTATAAGCCAATTTCTACCCTACTTCCTATCAATTATAAATTATCCTCAAGTATGTGTCCTAGTAATGAAGCAGAAAAGATGGAATTGTCTCGAGTATCGTATGCATCAGCAGTGGGAAACCTAATGTACGCTATGATTTGTATAAGACCAGACATTGCTCAAGTAGTTGGTGCGGTCGGTTGGTTCATGGCGAATCCTGGTAAAGAGCATTAGAATGCTGTGAAAAAGGTTCTAAGATACATCAAAGGGACCTTAGATGCTGCATTATGTTACAGAGGATCAGAATTCATTGTTAGGGGAAATGTTGATTTAGATTTTGCAGGTGATCTTGACAAAAGAAATCTTCTACAGGTTATGTGTTTACTCTTGCAGGAGGAGCAGTAAACTAGGTATCAAAGTTGCAGACTGTTGTGGCATTGTCTACGACTGAAGCTGAATACATAGCAGCTACGCAGGCTTGCAAGGAGGCAATATGGATTAAAAGACTATTGGAAGAACTCATGCACAATCAAGAGAAAATTTCTCTATATTGTGATAGTCAGAGTGCTTTGCATATTGTAAGGAATCCGACTTTTCATTCCAGGACAAAACATATCGGAGTACAGTATCACTTCATTCGAGAAGTTGTGGAAGAAGGAAGTGTGGACATGCAAAAGATTCACACCAAAGACAACCTAGCAGATGTTATGACAAAACCAATTAACACTAACAAGTTCAATGGTGTAGATCCTCTTATGACCTAATAGAAACGTAAGTGACATGGAACTAGCAAGACTAGAAAGGACGAAAAAAAGGGGGGGGGGGTGGTTTTGAAAATGACTTTGAGTGGGAGAATGTTGAATTGTAAAGTCATTTCTAGCATTCAAAGTCCAACATAGGGTTTGTACTATTCATATGGTGGCTGTACTATTTACATGGTGGCTACACTATTCATTTGGTGGCTGCACTATTCATATGGTGGTTGTTTTATTCATTTGACGGCTTTGAAAAGAAGGCTTACAAAATCCCTATAAATAGGGAAGTGGTGGTGAAGGAAGATATCATCCCACGCATCTTTAACTCTAGCTTAAAAGAGAAAGAAATCAAGTACTCTCCTAAAAAAATGTCCTTATTGTAGCCTATTATTTCTAGTGAGATTTGTGTATTCCTAATTCAAGAGAAATGTATTATTGCTCTCCTCTTGTAATCAGAGAGAGTTGTATCATTATTTTTCATAGTGGATTCCTTCTACTCTTACTTGTGATTTTTCCCTCGATTTGTTTGGGGCTTTTCCACGTAAATCTTGGTGTCAATTCCTATTTTCTCATTTCTTATTTTAGCTGTGTGATATTGTTCCTACTCATTCAATTTCCTAACAATCTTATCCAAACAAAACTCAATATAATTTTATATTATGTTTTATTTAATTTTAAATAAATACTAATATAAGATTTAAAGTTTGATACTAAATTTTAGGTTCTAACTATAGGGTCAAAGTTTTTGGAAGATTTTTGAATGAATGTATATTTTTAGAAATAAAATGAAGTGAGATTAAAATATAGTACATTTATATAAAAATTAATTTTAAGAAAGATCTCAATCTTTATCTAATATGAAATAAAATAGAAATGTATATTGTTGTGATGAAATTTGAGAATATTTATTCTTTCTTTTTATGTAGTTCTTATGATTATTTGTTTTAGGATAACAATACAATAGCAAATTTTTACAACATAATTATTTTATTTCTTCGAATAGGTATTTCGTGAACAATTATTTATAAATGAATAGTTCCTTCGATCTTGTAGAATTTACAATCCATTAATTAGAAGGTGTTATGAAATCAAAATTTTCACAAAGATTACATAAACAAATACTAGTAATTTTGATTGAATAATTAATGAAAATCTTATCCCACCTTCTATAAAAGTCATCCTACACTTGAGTCCTAAGAACTATTTCCTTTAATAAAAACATTGTTCAAATACAATTATATCAAACAGTAATGTTACACTTTCCTATCAAACATCATATTTATTCTTAGCAACTGTTTTAAATAATTGTACTATATATATAGCACAATTTCCAGAAAACAGTTGGTATATATATGGTACAATTATTTAAAGTAGTAAATATAACTCAAGCCCTTGTTTTGAAGTTTTTGAAAGTCTCTTCACTACTATACCTTGTCCAGTCAATGACTTATCCTACCAAAAGCCACACACAATTAATAAACATAATAGTTTATTTTGGTTGCTAGATATGAAATAGATGCCTCGTGTAAGCAATTGAGTTTTTTTTATGTAGGAATAGAATGAAATTGAATTGTTCGCTTAACTTTTTTACATGTTCTCCATTTGATTTTTCATTTCATTTTTTCCAACGCCTTCCATTTGGCAAGCCAGATATAATGAAATGGTATTACAATATTACCTTGCAAATAGGTCCAAATTCACCTTCTCCAAGTTTGTTTTTGATCAAAAAGCCATTTGTAGCCACTTCAATGTCAATAAAACCAAATAGTTACAAATCAAGATTGTTATAAGATCCAATATTTCTTCTCAATTTAGCTAGTCTTTCCTTGTCCATACTCTTCATTCGTATTAAAAAAAGAGTAAAGAGGAAGAAGAAGAAGAAGAAGAAGAAGAAGAAGAAGAAGAAGATTGTGATTATGATAATGACGATAATGAAAGAGTTAGTATTTTGCTCTAATGAATATAAATGTCAAGTTTTCATTTTTTTTTTTTTTTCTAAATTGTAAGGGAAAAAGAAACCGACCTCCCTTGATATTCAGCAAAAAGACAGAAACATCCCTTGAGATTTCAAAATTTTTAGAGACCTGCCCTAAAATTTCAAAAATGTCATAAGCCTCCCTTGACTTTTGATTTTTTGGGACCTTCAACAGACTTGTTTTTATTTTTTTTCTTTTGGAAGAATATAGTTCAAGGAAGGTCCTTGTAATTTAAAACCTCAGAAAAAGGTTAGTGACTTTCGCCAAACCTCAGAAGAGGTCACTATATTTTGCCCTAATTGTAATATATAGTAATTTATCATGGGTCTCGAAGAAGTTAACTTTTAATCTTTGTGCTCTCCTTCACATGTAACACATGATCGAACCAAAGAATACTAAAATTATGATTGAAGCATTTGAAAGAAGAACAATTAGCAGCATAGACTCCCTTTTAGAATGATCTTAATACTTTCTTGTGCAACAAACATGGTTCATTGTAGAGTAATTTGTCAAATTTAATAAATGCATGTTCTAGTTGCTAAGTCAAAGATAGTTTTTTTTTTAAAAAGAAAAACTCAATAAAATAATTTTAGTTTTGAATTCTTAAAATATTTTCACAATTTCTAACTTTTTTTTTCTGTAGTAAAAAATTTGAGAACTACAAAATTATGTACATAGTGCATGTCCAAGACTTGTATATATTAATTGTTTCGAACAAATAGTTTGTGCAGATTGTGATGGTAAAAATCATTGTTAGTTATTTACAAGACAGCCAAGGCACTAAATAAATCCATGCCACGTTTAAAAATAGTTGTTTTGTGCCCCACTATCATATTGCTACCTATATTTAATATTTATTGTATTTTTGAATATGTTTTCATAGTTGTAATTAATATAGAAAAATTCTTTTAAATAACTTTGATGATCCTTACTTTCATCGACGAACTTCATTATGACAATGCACTACCAATTTATTTTAGGAAATTTTTAAACTATATTATTTTTCTTTTCCTTGCATTTATCGCAATTGAAGAACAATGATGGTACATTTGCTAAATCTAAACAAAACTAGGGCAGGAAAGGAAAGAAAAACATAAAACAATCTAATTTCTCATGTTTGGTTACCGAGGAAAGTGAAAAAAAAAATGAATAAAAATATCAAATCAATGAACACAAATTTGATTTTATACACCACCAATGTTTAATTTTTCTTAATTTTTAATTCTATTAGAACAAATTTTTACTTCTAGTAGTATTTGATATAGAAAGAAAAATACAATAGAAAATGAGTTTGCTTCTCATTTTTCTTTTCTTACCAAAATCCCTAATTCAAATGGAGAATAAATGACCAAAAGTTGTTGATCATTCTAATTCATTCAATGGCATATAGGCATCAACATTTGTTGAACAGAGAAATATCAATGACTACTTTCATTTCATGGAGTGTAAAACACAACATCCAAAACAGCAAGAACTCAACCAGATTGTTTGATAAACTATGCCTCAGCAACACCAGCAGTGTCATCTGGCAACTAATTCAGAAAATGTGGCATCGTTCACCGAAACAATTTCATGCTGCAATTCAGATCTTTTCACACTACCTTCATTCATATTTATTGAAAAAGCAGGCCTTCTTGGAGTGGCAATAGCTGCAAATTCATTTTTAAGCATTGAATAAACTTCTAACATGGATGGTCTATCCTCTGGCTCTTCCTGGACACATAGTAGAGCAACACACAAGCATCTCAACAGTTTGCATGGTGAAGAAGCATCTTCCAAAGAGGGATCCATAAACTCCATGCCTCTACCATCTTTCCACTGCTCATATGCCTGGAATAGTAACATGGGTGTCCTACTGTTCATCAATTGGAATTTTCAATCACATGATGTTATCAAATGCTTGTCAAAGTAACTTACATGTTCCATTAGGTTTAGATTTTCACGGATGCCATATGTACAGGTATTCTTTTTGCCGCCAATGATTTGTAAGAGCAAAACTCCAAAGCTATACACATCGGATTTCACAGAGTAAGCACCATTCTTCACACATTCAGGAGGAACATATCCACTGCATAACATAAATTAAAAAGGTTACCAAGTGCACTAACAAGAAAACTTTTGGGTGCAATGTCTTTGAGGGGAAGTTTACTATGTTCCCACAATATGGTTTGTGTTTGTTTCGCTTTCGTCCTTTTCAAAAATTCTAGCTAGACCAAAGTCCGATATCTTAGGCTTCATCTCACTGTCCAGTAAAATGTTGCTAGCTTTCAAATCTCTGTGAAGTATTGTCAATCTGGAGTATTCTTGGAGATATAGGAGCCCTTGAGTAACCCCTTCAATGATGTGAACACGCTTTTTCCAGTCTAGTAGCAACCGCTTATCTTGATCTGCACCCCATTACGAACAAATAGTTATTTCATATTTTGGGAGCATGGAGTCAGCCTATGGTGGTGTTTGTTTGCAATTGCTTGCCATGCCACCACCCCTTAAGAGGCCCATAAAGCACCAGATATCACTAAAATTTTTTTTAAATAATGGTGTAAGAGATTGCAAACCAAAGATGTAGAAATCCAAGCTTTTGTTTGGCATGTACTCGTAAATCAGCACCTTTTCTTCTCTTTCGGAGCAAAATCCCAGAAGTCTTACTAGGTTTATATGTTGTAGTTTTGCAGTAAGTGTAACCTCATTTTCAAACTCCTTGAGTCCTTGTTTAGAAGTTTGTGAAAGCCTTTTCACTGCTATTTCTTGTCCCCCAGGTAATATGCCCTAAAGGAATCACACTCATAGTTAGAATTTTTAGAGGTAAACCAAGGATATAATATTGGCTAATTGGTCTTTTTGGTACAGCTTCCGATTTAGATTATTCCCCTTCTGATATAGAAATTGAAAGCGGTGAACTCTTATCACTCTTATGATCATATATAATCTCAGTTAGAAATTGTACTTATTTGTCTTTAGAATCTCTCTCTCAAAAAAAAATCTTCTAATAAAGAATTTCTTCAAAAACAAAACACTGACCTACTGTTTGGGAGTTTAGAGTTCAAACTTTGGATTTGAATTTGTGTGCATTTCAATAAAACACAGAAAGAAAAAATTGTACCGAGTTATGTACAAATCACACAAGAATTGTATTGAGTTTTGGAAACCTATGGCTTGAAAGTCAGGTGTGTCACTGTGATGTGACTGAAGTTCAAACATCACTACTCATTCAGTAATGATGGAGATTAAAATAGCATGGATTATATCACAAAACTCACCACTTCAACAATATAATTTGATCCACGAGTATGTGGATAGATACCAGATGTTACCTTGTAAACAGGCCCAAATCCACCCTCGCCAAGCTTATTTTCACTTGAAAAGTAATTTGTAGCAGTCCCAATGTCAACAAAAGAGAATGCTTGCAGATTGGAATCATTGTTGTCAAGCTTTTTGCAGGTCAATTTATTAATTCGTGGTCTTGATGGGAATTTCTCCAGTCTACACTTTATCCCTGCAATAAAAACAAGTAAGAAGCATTAATTGCTTCTTTGTTATAGTTTCAAATTGTGAATTCTCTAAATTTAATGAATGTTGTTCTGGAAGTTAGACTGGAGAATCGGGGAAAGCTACCTTTTGATCGTTTCGCCATTTGTGTGCACCATATTATAAAGCTGAGAAGAAGAGTAACTGTAGCAATTGGTAGCAAAATAATTAACCAATGTAGCTTCTTAGTTAGATCTTTATCTTCTTCACTAGCTGTGAAAATAACATAAAATGTGTCAAACACACTTCAAGTATTATTATTTTTATCTCTTTTTTTTTTCCCAGTTTCTCTTCAATTTTAACATTCAAACGGAACAAAAACAGGATGTCCTCTGTGGAGTAGCATATTACAGAAGTTTGAGCATTTGCAGGATTTTCAAGGACATGAATGAAATGATTGATTTTGCACAACTAAACATTTGAGGTTTGTAGAGTCAATACAAGAAAGTGGGGAAACTAACAGGCTGACAGCCCAAAGGAAAAAAAGAAAAGAAAAAGAAAGAAGAAGGCTGCTTTTGTGCTTGTTTGGAACAGATTGCATGTGCACAAGATTTGCACAACCAAGATTTGTATGCCGTGCCGGGAGAGACTCCGATGATTACCTTGCCGATAGAGATCCTGATGTGTGAGAGGGAGATTGTTGGATTATCCCACATCGGTTGTGAAAGGGGCTGGTGGTAAGTTATTAAGTGTGAGGGAAAGTCTCATCTCTTGAGCTAGTTTTTAGGGTTGAGAATGCCCTAGACCACCCAACAACCTCACCCCTTGAGCTAGTTTTTGGGGTTGAGAAGGTGGGGACAATGACCGACTGTCTTGTGTCTCTAGTGTTTAATATAAATAAAAGGTCTGCTCAGTGCACAGGGCATAACTTAGGCTGCAATGGAGCTGCAAGCTCACAGTTAAACAAAAATCTAAAATTGAAAAAGTACTTATTTTTAAGACATTCCAAATGGGGACTTAGCCATTCAAAGGATTCTAGATAGTTTTCAGTTTTTATACTTATTGCCACATGTACTTATAGAAAGTACTTTTCTGAAAAAGGTACTTTTTTTTCGAGACATTCTAAATGGGGGTTTAGCCATTCAAAATATTCTAGATACTGTTCAGTTTTTTATACTTGGAAGTCCCTGCTTTAAGGCTTCGATTATAGTTTTAGAATGTAGTTATGAGAAGTTGGATTAGGTATTAGAGGAGCTGTAAAAATTGCTATAAAAGCTCAAGGCGACAAACACATTCCTGGAAAAAAATTTAGCCACTGAATATAACTAGAAGTGTTGCAGTACCTATAAAAATAAATATATCAAAGCAAGATGTTGTTTAGAGCAAATAGGGTCATATTAAAGGAAACAAAAATAAAGTGCAAATTGTGTTAAAAAAGTGGGTAAATTAATTTACAATGATATTATAGGAAAGTTGAGTAACAAACAATGTCCTGTCCAATAACTCTCTGAAACCAGGAAAAATAATTAATGTAGGAAATAAGAAAAAGGGATTGGGAGGATAGTGGGAACTAAGGGAAGGCCCGTTTGCTCTGTGGATTATCAGGTTCTAAAAGGTGGATACCATTTGTTACAGAGAGGGAAAAAAAAAAAAGGTTTCCTCTCCATTTTTTAACGTCATGATGGAGTATTGAATCATGAATTCAGTGGTTAAAGAGGGAATAGAAAATCAAAAAGGAAAAATAAAATATAAGTTAACTATATATTACCAACCAGAAGCCTTTGAAAGCACCGAATTGTAATCAAGAGAGACCTCCCAAGCATTGTAACCAAGTAGCCCCTTTTCTCCTGCATACAAAACCTTGGTTTTGATGGACTCTACCCCATCAAAAGCAATCCAAATTGATCCACTTCTGCAGTAATTTACCACATATGTAGAATTGTACACTGAAGTAGCTTTGTGGCTTTCAATGAACTGCTTGATTTCTTTATAGCTGACGAATCCATTTGCTGTAATGGCTGGAACTCCAGATGCAGGTGCACTAATATCACTATCCTCAGGATTTAGAGGTGTCCATGCATATCCATAGTAAGCCAAACCCAGGACCAGCTTGTTTGCTGATAATCCTCTTCTAATCCATTCCTTTATACCAAAATCAGTGCAAGTGTAGTTGTAAGGGTCATATAAAGCAGCAGGAGGGGCCGTAAAACTATTCCAAGGGCCATGATAGTGAAATGATGAAACAATTACCCAATCCAAGTTCCTCTGCATGGACTTCACTGGATAGGTTATGGAATTATAAGATGGGAGGTAGTAAACTCCCATTGTCAAGAGCAGTTGTGACTTGCCTGAGTTTGCTGATTCAGATTTAACAGCGGATCGCCACTCGTTGAGGAAGTGTTCCAAATTGGTCATGTTGGAGGCTTTGTTTGGCGCAAACCCGGAAATGTCTAGTCCATGAAACCCATAAAGCCTTGCTGTTTTAATGGAAGACTCAATGAAAGCCTTTCTGAGGGAAGGGTGGCTGGTCACTGAAGAAAAGGGCAAAGAAGAGTTAGTATCTCCAACCCAGATGGATAGCAGCGTTGTGATTGATGGATTCTTCGGCTTAACAACTTCAGTGAAGGTGGAGAAGTAATTATTATTGGAGGATAAGATGGAGATCTGGCGGGTGAAAGTGTTGAAACCAACATAGGCATAGCAACAAAAGAGGTGAGTAAAGAGAGATGAATCTATGTCGGACACCAGTGATCCGTAACCAGAATACCAAGAACCAGATTTAATCCAGGCTTGTGCATTTTGAAAGTGTTGTAGCTCCAAACAAAGAAAGAAAAGGAGAAGGGTGATAACTCTAAATGCCATGAAGAAACTAAGGTATGCTTAGAGAGCAGCAAATGTTGGCTCAAACTCTTCTGATAAGCAAAACGGGACAATTACTCCTGCAAGCGGGCCAACTATATGCAAAGCACCAAGAAACCAAAAAGATCGCACAAACAAAATCCATGCCAAACCAAATTCATCAATCTAGCTGTAGTAATGGCACTAGAGCACTCCTCAAAACCAACAACCTGCAACCAGAGGCAAGAACTCAACGCTTAAAACCAAAAATCAAGATACCCAAATAATTACAGCAACAAAATCACGAACCAAGATCCTCAAAACCATCAAATACCCAAAAATCAAGATACCCAAATAATTCTAGCAACAACATCCTGAACCACGATCCCCAAAACCAGCAAAAACCCAAAAATTAAAGTGTAAAGCTTAAACACAACAGAAGGTAGCCGAATCCTGCAAGGAACCTGCCTATATATGGCAATGGAAACAATCAAATAACCACCGACTTAAAGAATGAACATCATACGATTCACATCATATGCAGTGGGAAAAGAAGCTCCATGTCACAAATTGGAGAGCTGAAGACAAACCCCAGCAAAACCCTTTCTTAAAACAGAGGCGCGCGCAGTATCACAGTATAGTTTGCTACCAAGGAACTCAAAACTAAAGACTTCACCATTTTCCAAACAGTACAACCAACTGCACAAAAGCATGCGACATCATCAAAACAGAAACGAGAATCGTGCACTGCCTGTGTAGGATGAAGAAACGAATTGCTTTTTGAATATACATATATATGTATCAGCGATCTCCCGCCAACATTTTTGCAAGTTACAAGCAGCAAATCAAAATACTCATATGCGAAAACCCAAAACAGGACATTCATTAAGTGGACCTGCCTGCAGATATCGATTAACACTGTAGAAAGAAATGGGTATGTAAGCAAAAGCTTATGAACGATTCATGCTTTGAGAAAATGAAAAAGGGGTGCAATGCATTTACCGAATAGTGCTGTTTGGTGCATGTGAAAATGGAAGAAAAATTTGCTTTCCACTTTCTTGTTGCTGCTCTGTTGAAGTAGCCGAAGAATCGACTTGGCTGTTGGAGGAGCCAAGAAGGTGTGCTTTGGAGCCCATCGTAAGATGGAGATTTGTAAGCGGCATTGCTCTAATCAATTGCTTTCTTGCTGAAGTCCTGGGTCATGCTGGGACCCGGTACAGTTTGTAGTTGAATTATGATCGACAGTGAGGGCTAACGGCTTTGATTTTTAACAATTAGACCAGCTGACAGCTGAACCAAGAAAGTTTGTGAGTTGAGATTTTAATTTCAAATCTTGAATTTAAATTTATACAAATTTGAATAAAATATAATATTATTTTAAATTTTATTTCTAAAAAATAAATTAAAATTTTGAATTTAACTTATTACAAATGGGTCAATTTCATAATTTATCTTTTACATCGTTTTTGGATTACATAATTATATGAAATGAAAATTTTAAATAAAAAATTCCATGAAATCAAGTGATAATTCCGATTCCATTCAATTCAATTAATTCCATTTTTATTTACTAAAAATGTTCTTCGAATTACACCATTTTCATTTACTTAGAACATATTTTATCTTAGTCTTCTTAAATTTTGATATGTATAACAATACATATCTATAGTCATCCTATAAAATGTAGCTTTTAATTTCACAGACATTGCATAACTATAGCCATTCAACATGCTTGTAGCATTTTTTTCAGTTTTAGTATTTTTCCCAACCCAAATTAAATATATGTATTAAATATACTTTTAAAAATTTTCCTTCAACATACTTATACAATAGAATTAATATGTGAAAATCTATTATTTTAATTAGTTTTATTAAGTACTAAATTTAAATTTTTTTCCTAATATTCTCCCTAACATAACTAAAATTATGTTCCATATATTTTATTTTATTGTTTTTCTTTTTTTTTAAATCCATGAATTCTACAAATTTTTTCCATATTTTTAACTTAAATTTCTACTACATCTAATTTTATCAATTAATAGAGTATAATTTGCAAACAATAAAGAATATGTAAGCAATAACTATGTGAATTACGGTGTTAACCCAAAGGGGGGGGGTGAATTGGGTATTTTTAAAGATTATGACCTTTAAGATCTAATTTTGAAAAACTTTGAATTACAAATTTTCAAGTTACCTAACAATGAGGTTAATGTTTCACAATTAATAAATCTAATATGTGTCTTTGTCAAGCATACACTTTTATCCAATTACTCACAGATGTAACAAGTGTTCAACACATACACAATGCACAAGTAATTTAAATACAATGCGGAAATTAAAAGGTGTTAAGGGTAACAGAGATACAAACACGATTTTACGAGGTTCAGCCAACTCTGCATACGTCCTCACTTTGAACATCCCACTCAAAGATTCTACTAAATCTCTGCTCCTTTAATCGGGACAGAGCTTCCCTTACAATCTGCTGCTTATAAGAGGTACAACTTCCTCCTATTCCACTACTTACAAGAGATACAATTTTCTCCTCAAATCCGGTTCACAGCCTGAACCGTGATTATAATATAGAATTACAATTTGCAAAACTCAATATTACTTCTAACCAAGTTAGTGAGTGCAATAGATAAATCCTAACACATATTCATATGATAAAACTTGAAACTCAGTATGTATGTAACGATGTAATCATTATATGAATGATATGTTTCACAAAATTTACCTTCAAGTTAATATCTTCGAAAAAATAATTTCTTATAAATAAACGCTTTGAAGATTTTTGGGTTTTAAAACAATCCACTTGATGCAAGAATTCAAGATACGATCATTGTAAAAATAAACTTTAATAACACTCAAATCTAGGTTCTAATCAAGTAATTTGTAAGATTAAATCTTTAAATAAAAATATGACTTGAAATATTGTAAAGATTTAAGCAATATTTTTGAAAACAATATTTCTCACAATTAAATATATATATATATATATATATATATATATATATATATTTAAACACTCAAAGTTTGCAATCAAATAGTTATTGTAGTAGTAAATCTTTGAACAAAAATATATTCAAAAATATCTCAAAGATTTTAGTTTAAACAAAATTTTCTCAAGTATGCATATTCAATCAGTGAATAAAAATATTTAGATTATTATTTTTGTTCCCAAGAAATATATATAAAATCTAATGAGTATGGGAAACAAAAATAAGATTTAAAATTTTAAAATAATTTTGCCAAACCTCAAACCTCAAGATGAATGATATGTTGCAATAAGATATGATTGAATGCTCTTGAATCTTGAAGATCTAGAATGAGAATGCCCAAAACTTGATGTGCATAAGTTGGAGTGCAGGCAAGAAGTGTATTTTCACTTAACGCTCTCAAGATCAATCAAAAAGTGAGGCTCTAGGGTTTAGGGCTTCTGTTTATAAGTGTTCTCACCATTAGATTAATTTATGGGCGCTGGATCATGGAGATTAAACATTAATCTGTCCGTATTCTCGATGAACCTTCAGTTCTATGCCCAACATTCGTCGATGAGAGGACTCCTTTGTCGACGAGTGTTCAACACTTCTTCATCGATGTGAACTTGAATTTCATCGACGAGAGCCTGTCTGAACTTTTAGAGCTCTCGGTAAATTTTCGTCGATGAGAACATGTTGGGTTTTTGTGGAGCCTAGTTATGTTAAATTTTGATGATGACCCAACCTTTAGTTAATGAGAAATTTCTATCCTAATGCTTAGTCCATGAGCACTGCAGCTTGCCCTCGGGAAATTTTGTTTGGGTCCATTCGGAACGGAACCCTATGCGTAACATATAAAAGGATTGCTTTTGGGTGATTAGGGTTTGTGATTAAACTTCGGGAGAGAGCGAAAGGGAGAGTATTGTACCGCTGCACTCTCTGTAATATTTCTCCCTGATAATAGTGAAATCCCTGCAACTCTATGGATGTAGGAAAAATTACCGAACCACGTAAAATACTGTCTTGTGCGTGTGATTCATTTTTCTTTGGCGTGTGTTCTTTCTTTATTTTGTTTCTCACAGGTTTCGAAATTTGGTTTTAATTCCCAATAGAACAGGGCGTTCGTCGCCTAGGTCCCTTAATGCGTTCGTCAACGAGGCCATGGGTTTTGTTGATGAGACCTCTAAAAATTTGCCTATAAAATTCTTTTTAAGTTAAGACATTTATAAATAAGATTTTCATGAGATGCATGTGTCTTAAGGTTAGTCTAAGGTATATTTTGAGCTTCTAGTTATATCATATAAAATATGCAAATATAATTAATTCTAAGTACCCATTCCCATGACGATTTTAAACTTGACGCTTGCATCTTCATTCTTCTACTCTTATAGTTCCATGGATTATGCCAGGTTGTATATGCTTTAATTCTCATGGCTTTCATGACTTCCTCACCTTCCGTGCATGCTATATAATGTTCATATTCACAATCTCAATGCACAGGTCAAATACCAAGTGATTTGTCACTATCAAAATATGATTGGACTCATAGAATCAACAATCTCTCCCTTTTTGATGATGATAAATACACGAGCAAAAATAGAAAATGGCTTACGCCTAACAAGACTCCCCCTCAAATAATGCACAATATAAAATTCAGTAATATGAAATATGCTCATACACAATGTAAAATAGGCAATAGTTTTGCACGTATAACTCATGTACTCATGTACTTTTCTTCCCTTACATTCAAAAACTTTTGCAAACTGTTTTTGCTATAAACTTATATTCTTCTCCCCCTTTTTACATAAACAAAAAAGATGTGTAGATATAACAATATCGTTCTAACATAACTTCATCACATCTTTTAACATAAATATATATCTCCCTATGTCACTCACCTTACTACTCTCCTGTTATTAAGAAACAAGAAAACTCTCCCCCTTTTTAAGGTGTATCCGTGTTGTTTAATCAAATTTCAACGTTAACATACACTGCATTTCAATTTTTCATAGATATGGATAAGCAAATCAGTCCATTCAAGTCCAAAATTTATGTGAGCATGTATCCATAAAAATTTAACATGCAATAACCATTCTTTAGTTTTAATACCAAATATGAACAAATGAGCCAAATTTGAAAATTCTAACCAATTGTAAATATTAATTGATGTTACTCCCCCTGAGTTATGTAATCTAATATAATTCTAGGCAACTTCTCGACTATGCATCAAGCCTAATTCATGTCTAATTTGGATAAACCTATCATCCGTAAGTGGTTTCGTGAATATGTCTGCCCATTGTTCATTTGTGCATACAAAGTCAAGTGTCATATCTCTTTTTTGCATATATTCACGAAGAAAATGATGTCTAATTTCTATGTGTTTAGTTCGTAAATGTGATATAGGATTCTTTGAGATGTTTATTACACTCGTATTGTCGCATCTTATAGGAACTGTGTCATAACTTAATCTAAAATCCATAAATTGTTACTTCATGTATAGCGTTTAAGAAAACAAAGATTTTAGTTTAAACAAAATTTTCTCAAGTATGCAT
The DNA here is from genome assembly GCF_029873635.1 of Malania oleifera. Classification (NCBI taxonomy): domain Eukaryota; kingdom Viridiplantae; phylum Streptophyta; class Magnoliopsida; order Santalales; family Ximeniaceae; genus Malania; species Malania oleifera. Next base: position 109,765,438 of record NC_080422.1, read on the forward strand.
ATTCAATCAGTCAATAAAAATATTTAGATTATTATTTTTTTTCCCGAGAAATATACATAAAATCTAATTAGTATGGGAAAACAAAATAAGATTTAAGGTTTTAAAATAACTTTACCAAACCTCAAACCCCAAGATGAATGATATGTTGCAATAAGATATGATTGAATGTTCTTGAATCTTGAAGATCTAGAATGAGAATGCCCAAAACTTGATGTTCATAAGTTAGAGTGCAGGCAAGAAGTGTATTTTCGCTTAACGCTCTCAAGATCAATCAAAAAGTGAGGCTCTAGGGTTTAGGGCTTCTGTTTATAAGTGTTCTCGCCATCAGATTAATTTCTGGCCATTGGATCATGGAGATTAAACATTAATCTGTCTGTATTCTCGTTGAACCTTTAGTTATGTGCTTGACATTCGTCGACGAGAGGACTCCTTCATTGACGAGTGTTCAACACTCGTTCGTCGACGTAAACCTGAATTTCGCCGATGAGAGCCTGTCTGAACTTTTAAAGCTCTCGGTAAATTTTTGTCGACGAGAACATGTCATTCGTCGCCTAGGTCCCTTAATGTGTTCGTCGACGAGGCCATGTGGTTCGTCAACGAGGCCTCTAAATATTGGCCTCTAAAATTCTTTTTAAGTTAGGACATTTATAAATAAGATTTTCATGAGATGCATGTATCCTTAGGTCCGTCTAAGGTATATTTTGAGCTTCTAGTTATATCATATCAAATATGCAAATACAATCAATTCTAAATATCCATTCTCATGACGATCTTGAACTTGACACTTACATCTTCATTCTTCTACTCTTTTAGTTCCTTGGATTGTGTGAGGTTATATATGCTTTAATCCTCATGGTTTCCATGACTTCCTCACCTTTCGTGCATGCTAAATAATATTCATGTTCACAATTTCAATACAAAGGTCAAATACCAAGTGATTTGTCATTATCAAAACAGGATTTGACTCATAGAGTCAACAAACTATTTCCAAATTTCAAAATGCAAATGTTTTTATATATTAAATGTTGAATGAAATGATAAAAAATCTATAATAAATAATTATTACTCACATTATAAAAAATTCCATGATTTTTCATTTTATTTCAAGAAATAATTATTTTGCGAATGAGGCAATATATTAGTGATGTTGTGAGTTGAACTTTAAAATGACAAAATTACCCTTGTGTGGGTTTAAATATGTTAGAAAATAAGAAAATGAAGATGGCATGAAAGAAAATTTCTCCTATAATTTACTTATATTTTGAATAATTTATTTAAATATACATATCATATAAAAAAATATAAAATATATTAGGAAACTTAATGTTAGAAAATATTAGTAATTTTGTTTATAGTATGTGGAATGTGTATTGCAAATATTAATTTGCGACATTCCTTTTTTATTTAATTTTTCTATATGATTTTTTTTCTATTTTATAAAAAAATATTTACAAATTAAATTTTTCAAGATATAAGTAGATTATAAGAGAATATTTTTCACTATTATAGATTTATTTCTATTTTTTAAACACCATTTTATATATACTATATATAAATGTAAGCTTGTTATTTGTCAAGATAAAGTCTATTAAATTGTATTGCAATTCGGATAAGATATAATATAAAATTATATTGAAATTTGTCCAAATGCATTCAAGTACAAATTCAAGATCCGAAGTGCATGCTTCCAAACAGATCATAATAGAAAAAAATAAAATTTGTTCCTACCTAATACTTTTCGTCACAAGAATTTAAAAAAATATGTTTTTCGTCGAATAAGAAACCTACATCATTACCCTGATCCTATAATTTGGAATCCCCACCATGTTTAACCCAAATATGTCGACTTGATTCAAATCCAAAAGGCAAAACCTATATTATTGCCCTAATCCCATGTTTGGAGAAACATAAATTTTGAGTCTAGATAAGATGTTATATAAAATTGTATTAAAATTTCTTCAAGTCAATTTCAAATTCCCGGTCCAAAATTCAAACTACCAAAAAACAAAAACATCCCGCTGAATTAACTGACCCAAATCCAATCGGATATAAACAAAAACTGGATGCCTACCCATTAATGAACCCATTTAGACAAATTTTTTGGGATTTAAAAAACACAAAAAGAAAAATGCCACATTTTGACCCATGAGAAATTCAATCTTCACTTGCAATTTACCCAATTAGAACAACTCAGATGTGTTAGAGTGAACCGCTTTTATTTTTTGTTTTTCTTGTTTTTTTGTTTTTGTTTTTTATTTTTTGTTTTTTGTTTTTGGTTTTTGTGGGTTAAATGAGTGGGTCCTATTGGAGCATAGTAAGAGTTGGGTTGTGATAACTTCTGGGCATTGACCTAATTAAATCATCATGACCATTCATTTCATCACTGATTAAGTAATTATTGACCCCACAACGCTATTGAGCAGATATTTCTACTTCCCAATTTTGACTTGGTTAACGCAATCTTGACTTGTTGACTTACATCTTCAAGTCTCCAAATAATAATTGTCTATGGTCCATGGCTATTTATTGTCCTCCCACATAACTAAATAAATGTAGTGATAAGTTGTTCAGGTGTCAATTCACCGAAAAGGTCGGGGCACATCTAAAGTTTTCCTTCTTTCTCAATTTTGTCTATGGTGTGTTGGAACATTTTCAATTAACTTTTATCATTTTGGTAATTCAAAGTAGCCCAAGATGATTAGAATGTGTCCAATGATGTCTCGAGTTTTGTGTACAAAAATTGAAATCTTGTTAGTAATTATTTTGATGGAAAGATCACGACCAAGATTGGCTTGTATTTTTACTCTTTCCTACCTTTATGATTTTGTTCTTTCTACTTTGGCTTTTATCATTTTTTACTGTCTTTGGGTATTTCGAGATGGTTCGAAACATTAAGGTGGGGTCTGACAATAATTTTAACCTCAAGCACATAAATCGAGGTAAAAATATTATCAATTTTTTGGATTTTTCTGGTCTCTTTTTACCAAATCTAACTACACAAGTAATTTGGAGTAGTCTAAAATAGTAAGAATAGGTTTAACTACACAAGTAATTTGGAGCAATCTAAAATAGTAAGAATAGGTTTAACAAAGATTTTGTTTTTTATCATTTTTTACTGTCTTCGGGTATTTCGAGATGGTTCGAAACATTAAGGTGGGGTCTAACAATAATTTTAACCTCAAGCACATAAATCGAGGTAAAAACATTATCAATTTTTTGGATTTTTCTAGTCTCTTTTTACCAAATCTAACTACACAAGTAATTTGGAGCAGTCTAAAATAATAAGAATAGGTTTAACTACACAAGTAATTTGGAGCAGTCTAAAATAGTAAGAATAGGTTTAACAATGATTTTGACTTTAAGCGCTTAAATTGAAGCGAAACCTTGTCATTCTTGATTTTTGTGGTCTTTTCCCACCAATTCTAATTACACTAGATGATTCGACGCATTTTAAAATGTTAAGCGAGTGTCCTTCAACCATTTCACAATCTCACACGAAAATCAAGATAGACTTTTTAGCTCACCTTCTACCAAATTAAGAAAAAATTCAAACTTTTCTTGTAATTTTCTAATATTTTTGGATACTCTCGAAATTTTTGGTCATTTTTGTGAACCTCACATACTTATTTATTTAATTTAATAATTAAAAAATTTTCAAAAATAGTTAAAATATTATAATGATATATTTGGTTTTTTTTTTAAAAAAAAAACAAAATAATTTTTAAAAAAATAAAAATAAAAATGCTTCTTCGAAGAATTTTTTTTAAAAAAAAAGGGTTAGCGCATGCATACACAGATACACTCACCTATTCACTTAACCAAACGGCGTCGTTTTGGTGGTTGATTTTTTATAAAAAAAAAAAGGGAAAACGACGTCATTTTGGCGTCACCCCCTCCCCCGCTCAGCGGTCTTCTTCTTCCTCTCTTCCCCGCGTGTGGCACCGACAGCCTTGCCATTAACGACGGTGGGCAGGCTGCCCTTTCCCCCTTTCTTCTCTCTTTCCCCTCTCTCTCCCTTGTCACCTCTTGTGCTCCCACGATACTCGACACCCACTCCCGTGCATGTGTATGTGTATGGTGATGCATGAGATGTATATATGCATGATGGTGCATGGGTATGCATGTGAAGGTATGGGGATGCATGTGTATGTGACATGCATGAATGGATGTATGCAAGAGATACATGATGATGCATGATGCATATATGCATGTATGTAAATGCAAGAATGTTATGGGTGATGATACATGTGCATGTGCGTGTGTGCATGTTAACATGCATGTGCATGTATGAGGTGTGCGTATGTACTTATATGTGTGTGCGCGCATAGTGTTTATGAGCTTTGTGTGCATCTTTATGTGTATTGTCTATATATAAGAATATATACATATATATATATATATATATATATATATATATGTATGTATGTATGTATGTATGTATGCTTGTGTGTGTGTGGGGGGGTGTATTGTGTACACGTGTTGTGTTTTTTGGTATGTATTAGTATGTATTTTATCTTGCCTTTTGATTACACGTTAAAACTACGTAATTGTCACTTTAATCCGATCTTAACGGCTTATATTTTTAATTAAATGTCCAATTATATCTAATATTTTAACAAAGTGCCGAATTTATTATTCTTGAGTTTTATTGCACAATTTATGAATTTTTGATAATTTTTTGGCTCAGGAAAAGTCCCGAGAACCAAAACCGATACTTGTTCGTATTTCGTGCATAACTTTTCCGTCCGAACTCCGATTGAGACGATTCAAATTCTAGAGAAATAGAAAATGATTATCTACAACTTTCGTGTTTAAAATTTTGTAAGAAACGGGTTCTAGGAAGGTCGAATTTGGCTATGAACAAAAAGAATAAAAATAAAAAAAATTAAAAGAGAAAATAGATATATAGATATATATATATATATATATATAAATTAAAAAAATCCAACTGGAAAAGTAAAGGACAGTGGCTTTGAAATATACACACACACATATATATATATATATATATATATATATATATATATATTTCAAAGCCACTGTCATTTACTTTTCCAGTTGGATTTTTTTAATTTATATATATATATATATATATATAGGTGGGTTGGAAACACAAAAGTCCAAATTCGTGGGTGTGTCAGTTGTGAAGCAAAGAAGAATTCAAAGGGACACCCAAGGACAGCTGGGCGTGCATGTGGAGGAATTCATGAGAGAGGTGCGCTGGGAGTATTTTTTCCTTTGGAGAGGAACACACAGCCGAGCCCACACAGCTCCGGCCACAGCCCCATTCTCGGCCTTCCACAGCAGAGGACAGCAGCCATCGTCTTCTCCTCTGCTCCACGGCCAGCCACCTGCTGCCAGCACCAACCTCCCTCGGCCACCAACTCCCAGAACAACACACGCAGCTCCACCATTTTTCCAGCAACTCCAGCGACTCCGATCCACAACACAGCAGCAGCCGCGGCGTCCCTCTACTCCAGCCGAAGCCCACACCAAACCACCCCTTTGCAACTCCGGCCATCTGCAGCAGCTCTCCACGCACGGCCTGCTCTCTCCAGCCCCTGTTCCACAGCACCAAACTCCATCCGAAGCGGCCACTCTGCTACAGCTCCTCCACCCGAGCCCTTCTCGCCCAGCCCATGCTACTGCTGCAGCTTCCAGCAGTCCTCTGTTTTACTCTCTCTCTCTCTCTCCTTCTCTCTTATTATGTACTTGGATTCCTTGTTTTTATTTTAATTGAATATTGTTACTGTTTTGTTTTAAGGTTTACTAAAAGTTTAATTTTTAAATATCATTGAAGGTGTTTTATATTTATTGCAATATTTATTTATTTAGTTGCCTTTCCTCTAAAAAATTTGATTCTTGATTGAAGTTTGGATTAATTTAGGGTTAGTTTTATTCAAGCTTGTATTTTATTTATTTATTATTATGGTGTTTATTGTCTTTTTAGTTTAAATTTCTGTTAAGTTCACGTGTGTGATTAAACTGTGATGTTGGTTCGTAATTTTTGGTCTATGTTAAAGATTTGATTTTTATTGCATGTGTGTGTGTGTGTGTGTTTGGTTGAGTTTCCATTGTGTGTTTTTAATTTTGGATTCAAAGTTGTCATCTTTACTTAGCGCGTATTTCGGTATTTTCTTAAGTAGACTAGGGTTTCTATCCTTACTATTTAATTCAATGCATGCTAGGTTTAGTGTTTTAATTCGTTTATTTGTTTAATTTATTGAAAGAAATCTCAACAATCCTGAAAACCCCGAATCTAAACTGAGTTCAGTACATTTGTAATTTCGATTGAGAGAACGTGAAATTTGAGATTAAAACGCATTCCCTGAGGAGACGATTTAGCCATTGAATTGGTATTACACGATGTAATTCCTATACTTGAGATAGCTTTCGAGTTGCTCATTTTTCGAGTGAGTTACCTTTATCGATAATTTTAAGAAATGTAGACACCCCATTTTTACCCAGGCCCAATATTATTATTATTTTTTTTAATTTTTTTACTATTATTACTATTATTAATAATATTATTATTTTTATATATTATTATTATTACTTTTTTATTATTATTTTTACTATTATTACTATTATTATTAATAAAATTATTATTTTTAAATATTATTATTACTTTATTATCATTAGTATTTTTACTATTATTATTATTATTATTATTATTGTTATTATTATTATTATTATTATCTTTGTTATTTTTAAATTTCATTATTATTATTTTATTACCATTTTACTGTTATCATATTTATTATTATTATTATTATTATTATTATTATTAGGGTTTGGGGTGGATTAAAGCCTATAAAAGGCTAGCAAACGCACAAGAACTCGGAGGAAGGGGCGCACAGCACAGGGTATCCGGAGGTATCCTAAAAAAAAATCTTTCTTTGTCTCCCTCTATGGTTTTGCTCTCCGATCCGCCACCATCCTCAGCAGCCCCACAGCCTCCCTTGTTCCCCTCTGCCTCCATCTTCTCCCCAGCTCCACGCCGGCTACACCCCGAGTACCCCAGTAACTCTCGGCCGTCCCTCTTCCTCCTCACCAGAAGACCACCGTTTGCAACTCCAATAACCGGCCACGCAGTAGCTCCTCCTAGCCTTTGCTCCAGTACCCCTACGGCCCTGTAGCAGCGGCTGCGACGTCTCCATCCTCAGAATACTCTACCCCAGCACCACCGTCACCAACCTCGCATCACTCACAGCAGCACCATCTCCAAAAACACACTGCCATTGCAGCGGAACCACCCCTCCGCCGTCGTCACCTCAGGGCTACCGTCGTCGCCCTTGCGTCATCACCATCGCCGTCAAGCTCACGGTCTGTCCAACCTCTACGCACCGGCCGCCAGCCCTCTGCTGCTACACCGCCATCCGAGCGAACCTGCCGCCAGCCCTCTGTTCCTGCGCAGCCGTCCGAGTGAACCTGCCGCCAACCCTCTGTTCCTGCACAGCCTCCAGCCGAGAGTCTCCTGCTCCAGCAGTCACCTGTTTCACCTGCGGCGACCATCCGAAGCACCAGATTCCCTCCTCAGTCCGCCACCTCGCGGCTACCCTAACGCCAGCACGGACAGACCACGGACACCATCTCCAGGATCTCCGGCCATCAGCTCCTCACGGCCGTAGTCAGTGTTCTCAAAGGTGGAATTTTTATGTGATTATTAGGGAAGTACCTGTATTATTATTATGTATATAGATTTTCATTCTATATTATTTCTACTATCATATACATATTATGGGTTATTATTCTATATCGTTATGCAATATCTCGGCTTACCATATTATGCTGTCACCATTATTTTATGTTTTGTTAATTTTATGTATATATTTTATCATTGTTTATGAGGCTATTATTATCATATGGTATTATCATTTAACATGCATATTTTTTATTTTTTATTATTATTGTTGTATAACATGTCGTATATATTTTAATATTTAACATATGTGGGTTTTCTTTCGCTTTTGTTATATGTTATTGTCGTTATATTTAATATATGCATACTCATATTAGTATTTTAACACATTTAGTATCAGTATTCTAGTACTTTGTCATATTTATATACAAGGGTATCGATTATTAGGTCAAGTTTGATATTTTGGTATATATTAGGTAAGTTACTATTATATTTAGTATGATAATACATAAAATATTATGGTGTTATTATTATGCTTATATTAGGTATTATTTATTAAGGTATTTTTTTATATTCTAATATATGTGGTATTACGTTTTACAATGTCTTTAGTATCTTAATATATATAGTATTATAGTATCTTGTTACTTATTTTGATATTCATAATATTTTAGTAGGCACGTGTTGCTTATTACCCTATTACCATATATTAAAACCTCCCATATTGGTATTTTCCTATAAAAAAAATCCTATAAGATTTCCAAAATTTGGGAGTATACTTTCCTAAGTATTTTTTTTATTTTTATCCCTATGATTTTAATGCGGGGGCATGAGCCTTCGGGCTTCACGTATCTTTAGTTATGAGGGAATATATATAGTACATATATTTTTGTATGATTCACTTATTTATTTATTATTTTATTTATTTATTTATATTACATGTATATTTGTAAATCTACTAATAGAGGAGTAATGTGAAAGACTTTTTAAATTAACTTAGGGATAATTCCAAATTAGTTAGGTACCGTTCGTAAGAACGGGCGCGTAGGGGGTGCTCGTACCTTCCCCTCGCGTAACTAAACTCCCGACCCTAGCTCTGGTAACGTAGATCCATTCTACCCTTAACGGGGTAGTAATTATGTGTTCTAACTACACTAAAAGGTTAGTAGTGACTCCGATATTCCTATTTTTCCCTAAAATATTAAAAACATTTTTTATTTCGCCACCCCGGACACACGCGCGCTGGGATGTCGTGACAAGAAAAATAAAAAATTGTTGAAAAATCTCAAAAATATATTTTTTGCAGCCTTTTTCTCAATTTTAGATAAGGCCGATGATGAAGATCTAGATTTTCAAAACTCGTGCATCTCATCACATTTTTCAAATCATCACATTTCAAACTCACGCATTTTATTTACCTACTTCATTTGCTAGTAATACTTGTCTTGTCTACCTTTTCTAAAACTTTGGTTTTTAAAATCAATGATACAAGTTTGACGTCTTCAAAACCAATTATTTTTATGCATTTATAAGCCATCACCACCACCATCATCATATTTTTAACAAAACTTATGATTATGAAGTCAATCCAGTTTAGAGCAATACTCTAGATGTAACGCCCCGATCCTCTACTCACGCCCGGAGTGCTACTGCAACATAACATACACATTTTTCTAATACCATAAATATATATAATCTACCCTAATAAGGGAAAACGAGTGTTCCATCCTGATCATCATATACATACACAGCAAAAAATTTTCTAATACATCAAACACTTACCATAGTTTTTAACTGTTCCCAACTACATACCAAATCCATATCATAATATTACAAACCCCAAAAGCATAAAAACTATTATCTATGTCTCACCAGCTCTAACAATATCTAACAACTGTCTAAAACTAGCTCGGCGGTATGCTAGACTCAATCCCTCAAAGGACCTGAAACGTGATTTGTATGATAGGGTGAGACACCTCTCAGTAAAACGGATCATATTATTATCAGTCTAGTTTAATTGGCACAGAGACAGGTTAGGTTACTAAATTCACACTTGAGACCCATTTGCAGGTTCGGGGCGTGACAGCTCAGTATAAGAGTTAACCAGGTTGTTAGGTTTTGTCGACTTGGTTGGGAGTATTGATGTGTACATACCAGAGTATAGGATGTGGGAAATGGGTAGTGATGGTCGAGGGTTGTTTTGTTGCTAAATCGAGATGTGTCGGCGGTATTCCGTGTTTTTCCTGGAATGACGATTCCAGTAAAGGCAGGGCAGACCATTGATGGATTCGTGTCGGTGTGATGGGACGGGCTTAGACCTGTGAGAGTAATAGTTGACATGATTAGGCCTATGATTGTGTTAACTGTGTACGATATAGGAATTCTAACAGATTCTTATTCTATTTTCACTATGGAGCCCAAAGATAATAACTTGGAAAGTGGCTCCAAGGAGACGGCGAGTGACGAGTCTCCTTCTGTGTCTCGTGGTTTAGCGAGACAGGTGATCCGAGAGATACTTTTCGGTCTCCACTCGGGATGTGAAGGCTGATGAGTTTTTAGGCCTAACACAGGGTACTTTGATGGTGCAGAAGTATGCTGCCAGATTTATCGAGCTATCTCGATTTGCGTCGTGCTTGGTTCCGAATGAGCACGAGAAGGCTCGAAGGTTCGAGAGGGGTCTGAGGAAAGACATCCGCCGTCTTGTGGGGATGCTGCAGATCCGTGAATTCTTTGTCCTAGTGGATAAAGCCACCATAGTTGAGACCAACCTTCGGGGAGATGAGGTAGTGCAGGTTCAGGGGAAGAGGCCAGTACCTTCTGGTCCTCAAAGCGGTCCTTGGCAGGGTCCGTGGAAGATGAAGAAGAACTACAGCTCTAGTTATCGGTAGAACACCGAGTGACTGAACTTTTAGGGGGATCCATCCTCAGCACCATGTGTTAAGTGCCGTAAATGGCATGAGGGTGAGTGTCAGCCATTCTGGGGTGTTTGCTTCAACTGTGGCAAGTTAGGCCACATGGCGAAGAACTGTCAGGAACCGAGGAGAATTATGCCTGCATCGAGTCAGAGCAGTGGAAGTAACCAGGTGCCTCGGGTGAATTACCAGGCAACCACGGCTCCGGCGAGAGTATATTCACTTACTCTAGCAGATGCGGAACACGCTGGGAACGTGGTGACAGGTACCATGTTATTGTTTTCGAATAAAGCTGTTGTGTTATTTGATTCGGGGGCAACCCATTCGTTCATAACTGCTAGATTTGTGAAATTGTGTGGGGTTGAAACCCAACTTTTGGATGAATGTTTGGCTGTGGCTATGTCGACTGGGAGTATAACGATCTGTAGTAAGGTGTTAGGAAATTGCCCGGTTGTGATTTAGGAGAGACTGTTATCGGTGAATCTTGTAGTATACGACATGTTAGGTTTTGATGTCATACTAGGAATGGATTGGTTGTTTTCTAGCTATGTGGTGATTGATTGTTGGAAGAAGGTGGTAGTATTCAGACCTCCTGGGAAGCAGGAGTTTGAGTTCGCCGGATCGTGTGTGCGTTCTACGCCACAGATTTTATCAGCTTTACAGGTGATGAGGTTACTCTTGGATGGTTGTCAGGGGTACCTAGCTTGTGTGAAGGAACCGATGCTGGATGAGTTGAGACTCGAGGACATTCGAGTGGTCAACGAGTTTCCGGATGTGTTTCCAAATGACTTACCCAGTTTACCTTCGGATCGTGAGGTGGAGTTTACGATTGAGTTGCTGCTTGGTAAGGCACCGATCTCTAAAGCTCCGTACCGGATGGCTCCAGCAGAACTTAGGGAGTTGAAGGAGCAGTTGCAGGAATTACTGGACAGGAGATTCATTCGGCCTAGTGTTTCACCCTAGGGAGCTCCAGTACTGTTTGTGAAGAAGAAGGACGGGTCGATGCGAATGTGCATTGATTACCGTGAGATCAACAAAGTGACAGTGAAGAACCATTACCCTTTGCCTCGTATAGATGATCTTTTAGACCAGTTGCAGGGGACGCAGGTCTTTTTGAAGATCGACTTGCGGTCAGGATATCATCAGGTGAGGGTTAGAGCAAAGGATGTAGCGAAGACTGCTTTCCGAACCAGATATGGCCACTACGAGTTCTTGGTCATGCCTTTTGGGTTGACAAATACTCCAGCGGTGTTCATGGATCTGATGAACAGGGTTTTCCATGAGTACCTAGATTGATTTGTAGTGGTATTCATTGACAACATTTTGGTATACTTGAGGAGTACGAAAGAGCATGTGGAACATTTGAGGTTAGTATTACAGATCTTGCGGAAGAAGAAGTTGTATGCTAAGCTAAAGAAGTGTGAGTTCTGGTTAAATCAGGTCGCGTTCTTAGGTTATGTGGTGTCTGAGGGCAGTATTTCTATTGATCCCAATAAGATTGAAGTTGTGGTCGACTGGGTTAGACCGAAGAGTGTGCAGGAGTTTCGGAGTTTTCTGGGACTAGTGGGTTACTATCGTCGGTCCGTGGAGTGTTTCTCTAAATTTTCTGGACCTCTGACACGATTGACTAAGAAGGGGGTGAGGTATGACTGGACTAGTGATTGTGAGCAGTGCTTTCTTGAGTTGAAGCATTGGCTGGTTACTGCTCCAGTATTGACCATTCCTTCAAGGGATAAGAGTTTTGTGATTTATAGCGACGCGTCCTTAAAGGGTTTGGGATGTGTGCTTATGCAATAAGGTAAGGTGGTAGCTTATGCTTCTCAGCAACTGAAAGAGTATGAGAAAAATTACCCTACGCATGATCTGGAATTGGCTGCTATAGTTTATGCTTTGAAGATCTAGCAACACTATCTGTACGGTGTTCAGTGTGAGATTTTCACTAACCACAAAAGCCTTAGGTACTTTTTCACGCAGAAGGAGCTGAATATGAGGCAGAGGCGGTGGCTAAAGTTGATTAAGGACTACAATTGCACAATCAGTTATCACCTAAGAAAAGCTAATGTGGTAGCTGATGTGTTGAGTCGGAAGTCAGTGCATGCAGCAGTAACTGCAATCGTAGCTCAGCATCATGTCAAACGGGATCTGGAAAGTCTGGGCGTGGAGTTGGTGTATGGTGATCATCAGGCTTTTGTTGCTAGCTTGGTAATCAAACCGACCTTGTTTGAGGGTATTAAAGCTGCGCAGGCTAGTGATGCGGAGTTAGCTGAGATTGTGGAGAAAGTGCAGCAAGGTTTGGCTGCGGATTTTAACATCTCAGATAGAGGTGTGTTGAGGTTTGGGACCAGGCTGTGTGTTCCAAATGACGATGAGCTCAGAAGGACAATTCTGGAAGAAGCACATCGTTCTCTGTATACGGTACATTCGAGTAGTACGAAGATATATCGGGATTTGCGCGAGTCCTTCTGGTGAAGTGGTATGAAGAGGAATATGACCTAATTTGTAGAGCAGTGTCTGACGTGTTAGCAGGTGAAAGCTAAACATCAGAGGCCGGCAGGGTCATTGCAGCCTTTACCTATTTCGGTATGGAAATGAGAGCATATTTCTATGGACTTCGTTACTGGATTGCCATCAGCACTTCACGCGTAGAATGCTATTTGGGTAATTGTGGACAGGTTGATGAAATCTGCTCACTTTGTACTGACGAAGGTTAGCTACCCTTTGAGTAGGCTAGCTGATATGTACGTGCATGAGATTGTGAGATTGCACGGGATACCGGTGTCCATTGTTTTAGATCGAGATCTGAGGTTTACTTCTCGATTTTGAAAGAGTTTGCAAGAAGCATTGGGAACGAAGCTTACTTTTAGTACAATGTTCCACCCCCAGACTGATGGACAGTCTGAGAGGACAATACAAATCTTTAAAGATATGTGACGGGCTTGTGTATTAGACTTCGGTGGTAGTTGGATTCAATTTCTACCACTAGTGGAGTTTGCCTATAACAACAGCTTCCAAGCTAGTATAGGGATGGCACCGTTCGAGGCTTTGTATGGTCGGAGGTGTCGATCTCCTTTGTATTGGGATGAGGTCGGTGAACGATAGGTTTTAGGACCTAAACTCGCGCAGCAGGCATCTGAGAAGGTAGGTTTGATCCGGGAGAGGATTAGATCGGCTCAGAGTCGGCAGAAGAGTTACACGGATGTTCGCCGCCATGAGTTGGAGTTCAAGGTAGGGGGTAAAGTATTCCTTAGAATCGCTCCGATGAAGGGAATGATGAGATTCAGAAGGAAGGGCAAGTTAAGCCCGAGGCATATCGGACCATTCGAGGTACTTTATTGAGTGGGTCCGATAGCCTACAGAGTTGCACTACCCCCAGCACTCACGAGGGTCCATGATGTGTTTCACGTATCCATGTTGAGGAGGTATGTATTGGATCCTTTACATGTTATTAGTTATGATGATTTGGAAATTAGATATACTTTAGCGTATGAGGAGATACCTGTTCAGGTTCTAGACCGTAAAGTTCAGAAGCTTCGTACCAAAGAAATACCATTGGTGAAGGTATTGTGGTGAAACCACGAAGTTGAGGAAACTTCTTGGGAACTAGAGACGGAAATATGTTGGAAGTATCAGCAATTGTTCTGAGTAGTATGTGGATAGCAGGGTGGTATGAGCGTGTATGTATGTATGTAATCCTTTGCTATCGTATTGTATTTGGTGGTTAGTCTTAGGAAGAAACCTGTTGTAATGTAAGCTCCCGAGACCACGTATGTATGTAACCACAGTATTCCTTCACCAGAAGTGAGGGCATGTATGTATGTATCATAACAGGGCTACGTATAAATGGCTGCCGTATTCTCTAGTGTATGTATGTATCTATGGTAGAGAGACTGCGTATAGATAGTCACAATTTCACCTCAGAGTATGTGTGTATGTAATAGTGTGAAAGTGATTGTAAAGAGAGATTGCAAATTTCGAGGACGAAATTTTTGTAAGGAGGGGAGATTGTAAGAACCCGAACCGTGAAATGTGGATTTTTATTGTAAAAGAGGGGTGAAAAAGAGAAATTCTGTAGACTTCGTCGACGAGAACATAATTCGTCAATGAAGGCAGAAGACTTTTCGTCGACAAAATTTAGAGGTTCATTAACGAAAAAAAGTCGAGAGGCGAAAATTGGAAATATCAGGCTTCGTCGATGAAATCTCCGATTGCTCGACGAAATCCCTGACTTTTCATTGACGAAGGCACATTTTCGGCGACGAAATCCCTCAGGTCAAAGGTCTATAAAAGGATCTTTTGGGTTTCTTCATTACTAAGTTATGGATTCTCTCTCTCTCTCTCTTCAATTCCTTCGCCGTTTGTCACCGGATTCACAAATCCACAGTTACTGCGGGGATTAGTGAAGGATTCTCTATGTTTCTACTGGATCGGAATCTCGTTTTGAAGGATTTCGGGTTTCGGGCCAAAATCGAGGTAAGACTCAGTTTTCATTTCTGATTCAGTATATGTATAGTAGTACGGATTGTAAGTATGTTATGTACTGTGGTTTGTAGGTTTTGGAGTCTCGGTTCATAGTTTTGAGGACCGTAGAGTTTGTGGTTGGAATTCGAGTTAAGGTAAGGGAATTCTGTTTATATCAGTCCATTTTTGAAATCGGGATCGGTAAGCTTGTAGGCTACGATCGTATGTATGTTTTGACTACTTATTTAGGGAAATCTATCGGGTAAAAATGCGGGATTTTTGGGTTACAATTTTTTAAAAAAATTGGGGATTTCGGGTATCATCTCTATTTTGTTTTGAAAACCGTTTGTTTTGTTTAAACTGTATTATTGAGGTGACCGTAATCCATATTTGCATAAACTGCATACTTGAAATTGTAAATGATATGATTTGCCGTAAACCAAATAAGTGTGGTAGGTATGAATGTATGTATTTGTTCTAGGTATTTGTAAAACAGTTATGTGGCAGCTAATTACCGTACGCTGAAATGTATAGGAACGTGAATTCGAAAATGATTCCAAGTTTTGTGAAATCGGCTAGGGACGGATAATTACCATACGCCGAGAGTGACCGGCTCTATATCCGAGGGATTGAAATTGTCACGACCTGCTCATTTTCACATTTTTTTTATAACAACATCAAATCATAAAATCAATACCACACATCTCACATTCCAGCTTAACAGGTCACCATCCACCTGGACCCGTGGGTACCAGGAATAAAACAGAACATACAGCAGAAGCTTACGCAGCAGAAAGTATAAAATCATATACATCTCATCATAATGTGCATAACATATACCAGAGTACTACAAACACCATCTCTCAGTATATACATCCCAAAAATAAATCTAGGGACAATTCCCACAAAAAAATCTAACTGTCCCAACCAAGACTTACCCTTTCAACAAGGGCAGATAACTGCTCTATATTAGCGGGGCTTTTCCTGCTTTCCTATCTGGGGCTCCTGAAAAGTTAATGAAATTTAGTGGCGAGACACCTCTCAGTAAGGGAAATAAACTAATACTAGTGTGTGGCAACATGAGTAACCCGTGTTCTATATATATATATATATATATATATATATATAATATTCATAACATTTTCAATACTGTTTATCAAATCTGGGAAAACATAAGTATATCAAAACATGACAAAACATACTGCATTTCATAAAAATATCTCATCTCATATCATAATAATAACATAAAACATCCCTGGTAGGTTAGCTGGCTGATGTTATGTATTAACCCCACATGACTGGGTTGTGTGGCCCAAAGGCAAGACCTGATAATGGTTGGCCGACCACTGCCAAGTCAATAGTCTAGTCTATAGGTCTGATGGATCTACCCAGATTGGTCCATACACCAGGGGCGATAATAGCACACTTCTTGAAAATAACCACATCGACCATCCAATCTCACACCACTCCATACAGCGACGTTAACACAGATATCATGATCACGAAGATCATGGACACATAGCAACGGTACCGTGCAAGTGCTATCCTAAACCAAGCCAACCAAGTTCTGATATCATATACATATACTGAAACTGTGATACATAAATATCTCATATCATTTATTTTCACATCAATCATATCATTTCAAATATATACGTGTATCATGAAGATCATTGGCCCGTATGCCGGTATTACACATTTTATCATAGTTTGGCCCGTACGCCAGCTACACATAGCATAGCCCGTATGCTGGCAAACCATAATCACATCGCACGGCCCGTACACTAGCAAATCACATCACATAGCACGGCCCGTACGCCGGTAAATCACAGTCACATAGCACGACTCGTATGCCGGCAAATCACATAAAAATCTCAGCCCGTACGCCGGTTTTCCATCATTAAAATCCGTATCATCCACATTCCCAAAAAACAGTATTTCACAACATTTTTACTCATGCCACATAACAGATTTTCTACATATTCAACATACGATCATTTTCACAGTATTTTGAAAATATAAAACATACATATAAACATATATATTTTCCATAAATCAAATGATAAGTATATATATAAGCATTTTCTCAAAAACAGAGCTAACTTAGTTTATCCCCTTACCTGGTTCCTAAACAGCCCCTAAGAAAGTCTTCCCCGCACCCGCAGGATTCCTAATTCAACATCTTGAAAATAAAAACTCACAGAATTAAACTTTAGTATTTCAACGTATATAACATTTCTTATAACTACCATTAAGTCAAATTCGGTTTAAAAAGCCTTACCTCAACTTAGGGATGATTCCCAATGTTCCCAACTAACATCCTTGGAAATGAAAATTCCTAGTATTAAAGTTCAATATTTTTAAGTGTAGAATACTTTTCTCAACTGTCACAAATCCAAATATTGAGTAAAAAGCCTTACCCTGGATTTGAGATGAAATCCAACTTTGTTTCCCTGACGATCCACTCCGGCAGACTTGTGGAGAACTTCGTCAGGAGCGTCATGGTGACTTTGGATTGTCGATCCGGTAAAGATCTAGCTCGAAATCGATGAAAGAGAGAGAGAGGATCGAAGGGGAGAGAGAGGGAGAGAGAGAGAGAGAGAGAGAGAGAGAGAGAGAGAGAGAGAGAGAGAGAAAGTGTTAGCTTCCTTAAAAAGCTTAAATTTCGGATTTCCCATATTTATAGAACAGCAGAATTCGTCGACGAGCCCGACTTTCATCGACGAGTCCTTCACAAATTTCGTCGACGAAATCCACTTCTCGTCGACGAAATTCAGTTAGCTCAGAAACCCCTCTCGGCATTTTCTCGTCGACGAAACCCCGTGTTTGTCAACGAAGCTTAGCAGCTTCCCTTCTTTTCCCAACTTCCATTTCCCTTTCTTTATTATTTAAATTTCATTTAAAATTCGGGTCGTTACATCCTCCCCTCCTTATAAAAATTTCGTCCTCGAAATTTACTATTCTCTCAACTTGTCATCCCTTAACCAGGAAAAAGGGTCTACTCATTTTATTACTTACCCTCACTTATGGCGGAGGAATACCGTGGTTACATTCCAAGTCTTGGGAGATTACATATATACAAAAGAAAATTTCTCCCAAAACTAAAGTACTATACTATTCAACCATTACATGTACCTGTAATAGAAAACTACTTAACTATTTACATTTATCCACTCAAACCTCTTGAAATAAATGCGGATACCTCTGCTTCATCTGCTCCTCGGACTCCCAAAAAGCCTCTTCTACTGTATGATTTCTCCACAAAACTTTTACCTGAGGAATCGTCCTGTTATGTAGCTCTTGCACTTTCCTATCCAGAATCTGAACTGGTACCTCCTCATATCCTAGTGAATCACTAAGCTCCAACTCGTCATAACTGATGACATGAGAAGGGTCCAGGACGTATTTCCTTAACATAGCAACATGAAATACGTCGTGGATCTTGGACAATACAGGGGGCAAAGCTAGCCTGTAGGCTATCGGTCCCACTTTATCTAGAATCTCAAATGGATCGATAAACCTAGGACTAAGTTTACCCTTCCTCCCAAATTGCATAACCCCTTTCATCGGAATTATCTTCAAAAATACATGATCACCCACGTCAAATTTTAAATTCCTGCGGCGATGGTTGACATAACTCTTTTGTCGGCTCTAAGCTGCACTGATCCTGTCCCTGATAAGCCGAACTTTATCACTCGCTTGCTGCACAAGCTTTGGCCCCACTACTCACCGCTCGCCCACTCCATCCCAAAACAAAGGAGATCGACATATCCTACCGTATAGAGCCTCAAATGGTGTCATGCCAATACTAGACTGGTAACTATTATTATACGCAAACTCTACCAGTGGCATGAACTAAGTCCAACTACCCCCAAAGTCTAATACGCATGCACGAAGCATATCCTCTAGTATCTGTATTGTCCTCTCAGTCTACCCGTCTGACTGAGGATGGAATGTCGTACTAAACGATAACTGAGACCCTATAGCCTCCTGCAAACTCCTCCAAAATCGTGACGTGAATCGCGGGTCTCGATCTAACACAATCGATACCGGCACTTTATGAGAACGTACTATCTCCTGAATGTAAATCTCTGCTAAATGGCTAAGGGAGTAGCTGATCTTAATAGGAATAAAGTGGGTGGTCTTCGTCAACCAATCAACAATCACCCAGATGGCATTCTGGCCATGCAACGCCATCGACAGTCCTGACACGAAGTCCATCGATATGTGATCCCACTTCCACTCCGGGATAAATAACGGCTGCAACTGCCCTGCCGGCCTCTAGTGCTCAGCCTTTACCTGCTGGCACGTCAAACACTAGGTTACATACTCGGCAATCTCCCTCTTCATACCACTTCACCAGTACGACTCTTGCAGATCTCTGTACATCTTCGTACTATCGAGATGAACTGTGTACAAAGATTTGTGAACCTCCTCTAGAATGGTCTTCCTGATCTCAGTATCGGCAGGAACACATAATCTGGAACGGAACCGCAAAGCTCCGTCATCTGCAATACTGAACTCCTCCCCCTGCCCACTTTGTACTCTGTCTATCACCTCTGCTAATTCTGGATCCTCCTTCTGAGTGGCTTTAATTCTTTCCTGTAGAGTAGGCTGTACCACTAGGCTGACAATACATAGTAGGAGATCACTCTCTACCAACTCTATGTCGAGTCTCTCTAGATCCATCACGATCGAATGCTGGATCCCCATAGCCGCCAATACTGGCTCTCTGGATTTCCTACTTAACGCATCATCTACCACGTTTGCTTTCCCCGGGTGATAATTGATGGTACAATAAAAATCCTTAGTCATCTCCAACCACCTTCTCTGCCTCATATTCAGTTCCTTTTGCGTGAAGAAATACTTTAAGCTCTTGTGGTTGGAGAAGATCTCACACTGCTCACCGTGCAGGTAATGCCTCCAAATTTTCACTCGTGTACCACTGCAGCTAATTCAAGATCGTGGGTAGGGTAGTTCTTCTCATATTCTTTCAACTGTCTGGACGCATACGCCACTACCCTGCCATGCTGCATTAATACACAGCCAAGTCCTTTCAAGTACGCATCACTGTAAATGACATATCCCTCACCCCCAGATGGGATGACTAACACTGGTGCTGTGACTAATCTCTGCTTCAATTCCTGAAAACTCTGCTCACAGCTATCGTCCCACTCAAACCTAACATTCTTCCTCGTCAGTCGTGTCAAGGATCCTGAAAAAGCTGAGAACCCCTCAACGAATTGACGGTAATATCCAGCTAGTCCCAAGAAACTCCTAATCTCCTGGACGTTCCTCGGTCTAGCCCAATTTACTACTGCCTTAATCTTGCTAGGATCCACAGAAATACCATCTCCAGATATAACATGTCCCAAGAACATGACCTTCTCCAGCCAAAATTCACATTTACTGAACTTGGCGTACAACTTCTTTTCACGAAGTGTTTGCAAAACCTGCCTTAGGTGCGTCTCATGCTCTTTATAGCTCCTCGAGTAAACCAACACATCATCAATAAATACAACCACAAACTGGTCTAGGTATTGGTGGAAGACTCTGTTCATCAAGCCTATAAATACCGTAGGAGCATTTGTCAAACCAAACAGCATAACAAGAAACTCGTAATGCCCGTACCTGGTCCTGAAGGCCGTCTTCGAGACGTCTTCTGCTTTCATCTTCACCTGGTGGTATCCAGATCTGAGGTCAATCTTCGAATACACCCATGTACCCTGGAACTGGTCGAACAAATCATCGATACGGGGTAGAGGATACTTATTCTTGATAGTCACTTTATTAATATCCCTATAGTCTATACACATCCTCATAATCCCGTCTTTCTTCTTCACAAATAGAATAGGAGCTCCCCACGGGGATACACTAGATCGTATGAAGCCTTTATCAAGCAGATCTTGCAACTAATTCTTCAATTCTGTCAATTCTACTGGTGCCATTTGATAAGGTACTTTAGAAATTGGCGTCGTACTGGAAGGTAAATCAATATAGAAATCTACCTCACGATCGGGTGGCAAGCTTGGTAACTCATCTGGGAAAATATCCGCAAACTCCCTTACTACTGGCGTGCTAGCAAGTTTCGATTCACTTTCTGACATCTCTTTCATAACAGCCACAAACCCCTGACACCCACTCAGTAGTAGTCTCCTGGCCTGAATAGCTGAAACTAACTGAGGTGAGGATTGCACTCGCGACCCTACAAACTTGAATTCTGCCTTCCCTAGAGATCTGAATATCACCTCTTGTGCTTGGCAATTTATGTTGGCATAATTGGCCGCTAGCTAATCCATGCCAAATATAACATCAAACCCATGCATGTCTAGCACTATCAGATCCGCAGATAATATTTTTCCCTGAATATCTACTAGACAGTCGCGGAGTACCCTACTTCACCTTACCACTGATCTAGTCGATGTAGATACCAACAATTCAACTTCTAATAGTTGTGTTTCAGCTCCACATAACTTAACACACCCCGAAGACATGAACGAGTGTGTAGGTCCTGAATCAAATAATGCAATAACTTTAAAGGAAAGTATAATGACCATACCTGTCACTAGGTCACCTGACGTCTCAGCCTCGCTCGGCGTTAGAGTACACACTCTAGCTGTTGCCGTATTCCTCTTCTGGTCCCCAAGTGACTCCTGATAACCTCCCTAATATGGTCTAGGAGCTGGAACTGTATCCGGTGGGGTAGGGCAGTCTCATACCATATGCCTCGGTTTACTACAGCGATAGCACACCAGAACTGCATCTGGCAGGGTAGGACAATCTTCCACTATATGTCCCGATCTACCACAACGATAGCACACTACACCACCAGCTCGACACTCTCCCCAGTGCCTCCTATGACAAGTCTGACAAACTAGAGGACCCTATCCTGTCTGTACCTCACATCCTCTCATCTCCTGTCTCCGCCCTCTACCATGATTACCTCTTCTCCACTGACCCAGCCTGTGCCCCTACTGGTAGTTCGTAGATGCAGATCTCTTCCTCTATCCCTGCTCATCCCTATCGAGACGCTCACCAATCTCTGCCAAGGCCGTCCTGTCAACTAACTCAGCTAAGTCCTGGATCCACAGCACCACCACCTGCTTGAATATACTCCGCCTCAAGCCTCTCTCAAACTATCTCGCCTTCCTTACCTCATCAGGAACAATGTATGAGGCGAAACGAGAGAGCTCGATGAAACGTGCTACATACTGCTGGACGGATAGCTATCCCTACTTTAGAATCAGGAACTCTTCTACCTTAGCCTCCCTTACAGTAACCGAAAAATATCTGTCAAAGAACAGATCTTTAAACTAATCCCATGTCATAGCTATCAGAGTCACCCTCTGCTACTCCAATAGTCTCACTGCAGTCCACCACCTCTCAGCCTCTCCTGTTAATCTATAGGTGGCAAAGAGGATCCTCTGTTTCTTAGTACACTGCAGTACAGCCAAGATCTTCTCAATCTCCTGCATCCATTTCTCAGCGGCTACAGAATCAACTCCTCCTGAGAACGCCGGAGGATTCATCTTCGTAAATTTCTCTATGGTGCACCCATGACCTGCAGATGGACCACTCTGCTCCCTCGAGCTCCTAGTGATAACCTGCTGAGCCACGCTACATAATACGGCATCCGAGTCAGTCCCAGCTGCACCCGAAGGCCCTGCTCCATCACTGCCACTGGCATGGGCACTGTTTCCTTCTGGATCCATCCTGAAACAATAAACGTAACTCAGAAATCCTATCCTCATATTTTACCCACCTATCCTCACCACTTATCTCAACATTTCCCAACCCATTTCAAATTCCCAGTCCTATATTCTAGGAACACAATCCGATAATAGCTTACTATGGTTTTCCTGAAATCGTCACCCTAGGAAAAACACATAAACTACCATGGAAGTCCTACCTCTAGACTGTAGACAATACCTCAAATCATTTCCTAAACTCTGGTATTGTTTCTGCTGCACTCTAAAGTCTACAGAACCTAGCAACTTAAGCTCTGATACCAAGCTGTCACAACCTGCTTATTTTCACATTTTTTTTATAACAACATCAAATCATAAAATCAGTACCACACATCTCACATTCCAGCTCAGCAGGTCACCATCCACCTGGACCCGTGGGTACCAAGAATAAAATTGAACATACAGCGGAAGTCTACGCAGCAGAAAATATAAAATCATATACATCTCATATAATGTGCATAACATATACCAGAGTACTACAAACACCATCTCTCAGTATATACATCCCAAAAATAAATCTAGGGACAATTCCCACAAAAACATCTAACTGTCCCAACCAAGACTTACCCTTCCAACAAGGGCAGATAACTGCTCTATAATAGCGGGGCTTTTCCCGCTTTCCTATCTGGGGCTCCTGAAAAGTTAATGAAATTTAGGGGTGAGACACCTCTCAATAAGGGAAATAAACTAATACTAGTGTGTGGTAACATGAGTAACCCGTGTTCTATATATATATATAACATTCATAACATTTTCAATACTGTTTATCAAATCTGGGAAAACATAAGTATATCAAAACATGACAGAACATACTGCATTTCATAAACATATCTCATCTCATATCATAATAATAACATAAAACATCCCTGGTAGGTTAGCTGATTGTTGTCATGTATTACCCCCACATGACTGGGTTGTGTAGCCCAAAGGCGAGACCTGATAATGGTTGGCCGACCACTGCCAAGTCAAGAGTCTAGTCTGTAGGTCTGATGGGTTTACCCAGATTGGTCCGTACACCAGGGGTGATAACAACACACTTCTTGAAAATAACCACATCAACCATCCAATCTCACACCACTCCGTACAGCGACGTTAACATAGATATCATGATCACGAAGACCATGGACACATAGCAATGGTACCGTGCAAGTGCTAGCCTAAACCAAGCCAACCAAGTTCTGATATCATATGCATATACTGAAACCGTGATACATAAATATCTCATATCATTTATTTTCACATCAATCATATCATTTCACATATACACGTGTATCATGAAAATCATCGGCCCGTATGCCGGTATTACACATTTTATCATAGCTTGGCCCGTACGCCAGCTACACATAGCACAGCCCGTACGCTGGCAAACCATAATCACATAGCATGGACCATACACCGGTAAATCACATCTCATAGCACGGCCCATACGCTGGCAAATCACATCACATAGCACGGCCCGTACGCCGGCAAATCATAGTCACATAACATGGCCCGTACGCCGATTTTTCATCATAAAAATCCGTATTATCCACATTCCCAAAAAATAGTATTTCACAACATTTTTACTCATGTCACACAACAGATTTTCCATATATTCAACATACGATCATTTTCACAGTATTTTGCAAATATAAAACATATATATAAACATATACATTTTCCATAAATCAAATGATAAGTATATATATAAGCATTTTCTCAAAAACAGAGTTAGCTTAGTTTATCCCCTTACCTGGTTCCTAAACAGCCCCTAAGAAAGTCTTCCCCGCACCTGCAGGGTTCCT
Source organism: Malania oleifera (assembly GCF_029873635.1). Taxonomy (NCBI): domain Eukaryota; kingdom Viridiplantae; phylum Streptophyta; class Magnoliopsida; order Santalales; family Ximeniaceae; genus Malania; species Malania oleifera. The sequence continues at coordinate 109,789,982 of NC_080422.1, forward strand.
AATTCAACACCCTGAAAATGAAAACTCACAGAATTAAACTTTAGTATTTCAACGTATATAACATTTCTTATAACTACCATTAAGTCAAATTCGACTTAAAAAGCCTTACCTCAACTTAGGGATGATTCCCAATGTTCCCAACTAAAATCCATGGAAATGAAAATTCCTATTATTAAAGTTCAATATTTTTAAGCGTAGAACATTTTTCTCAACTGTTACAAATCCAAATATTGAGTAAAAAGCCTTACCCTAGATTTGGGATGCAATCCAACTTCGTTTCCCTGACGATCCACTCCGGTAGACTTGTGGAGAACTTCTCCAGGAGCATCGTGGTAACTTTGGATTGTCGATCCGGTGAAGATCTGGCCCAAAATCGACGAAAGAGAGAGAGAGGACCAAAAGGGAGAGAGAGAGAGAGAGAGAGAGAGAGAGAGAGAGAGAGAGAGAGAGAGAGAGAGAGAGAGAGAGTGTTAGCTTCCTTAAGAAGCTTAAATTTCAGATTTCCCATATTTATAGAACAGCAAAATTCATCGACATGCCCGACCTTCGTCGACAAGTCCTTCACAAATTTCGTCGACGAAATCCACTCCTCATCGAAGAAATTCAGTCAGCTCAGAAACCCCTCTCGGCACTTTCTCGTCGACGAAGCCCTGTGTTCGTCGACGAAACCTTTAAAGCCTTCATTGACGAAACCCCGTGTTCGTCGACGAAGTTTGGCAGCATCCCTTCTTTTCCCAACTTCCATTTCCCTTTCTTTATTATTTAAATTTCATTTAAAATTCGGGTCGTTACAGAAATATCACCAGTTTAATTCCGGTTGGTCACTGAAGTGGTGTGAGCTATATGCTACATCGTATGATGCAATGGATTCACTGTGGGCCTAGGTCGTCGCAGCGTAATTGTGCATATGGCAATGTAATCGGGGTGAGACTAGGTGACCTTGTGTAGTTGCATATGTAGCAATGGATTCACTATTGGGCCTGAGTCGTAGATCTTCGTAGTTGCATATGTAGTAATGTAATTGATGTGAGACTAGGTGACCTTGTGTAGTTGCGTATGAGGCAATGGATTCGCCATTGGGCCATGATCTTCGCAGCGTAGTTGCGTATGTAGCAATATAATCGCTGTGAGACGAGGTGACCTGGTGTAGTTGCGAACTAGTGTGACAACACTGACTGTATGTATGTATGTTTGTATGTATGTATGTTGGGTATCGTATGAACTGGAATGATTTTCTGAAAATACTAGAATTATATGTATTTGTATGAAACTGTACGAATTGTTTCAAACTGTATCGTATGTATAGTGTTATGAAATATGTAAAATGACACTAGTATGTTACACACTAATATAAACTGTTTTCTTCCTTACTGAGAGGTGTTTCACCTCGAATGTACGTACAATATTTTTTAGGGCCTTCAGGTAGCGGTAAGTAGCATCCTAGCATCTAGAAGCAAGGGTGTCATAGCTACTGCTAGTACCCTCTAGGTACGAGTTTTGGTATCCAGGTTGTAAGGATAGTTTTGTAGACACCTGGGATATATTTTGTAATATGGGAATGTATATCCTAGATTGTATAGTATAGACTCTGGTATGGTACTGGTTATATATAAAAGACCGTATTCCACTGCGTATTCTGGATAGTATGGACGTTTGTATGTATGTATGTAGGGCATCTGTTCACCCCACAGGGTTGGACCCTCTTTGTATGTTGTATCAGGTATGTTTTAATTGGCACAGAGACAGGTTAGGTTAAATTCACACCTGGGACCCATTTGCGGGTTCGGGGCGTGACATCACCCCTACTTTACAAACTATCTTTTCAGGAAATCCTAGAGATTGGGTCTAGCGGGCTAAAGGAGCCGGGCTAGAGGTGTAAATTTATGTAGGTAGTGTGTAGATAGAGATTTTATTTTTGTTTAGTTTTATAGGATGTAATTATGTGAGGATGGATATATTTGAATATAAAGATAGTTAGAACTCTGGTAATATAATTTAGGGATTTTATATTTTATTTCCGTTGCGTATGTGTGTTTTATATTTGATGAATAAGGTATCAGGTACACTAACGTCACTAAACTAGCACTCCGGGCCCACGTGGCAGGTCGGGGTCGTTACACCTAGCATATAGCCAACCGACTATAGCTAAGTCAAACTAAGTAGTAAGTACGATTGTGCCTACCATATACCCAGAATTCTGCATTAGGAGGGTCACCCAGAATTTTGCATCAAATGGGGCCCCGAAATTCTGCATCGAGGAGTACTACCCAGGACTCCAATCGACTATCCAATACCAACACTCTCTTTAAGACATGTGGTTGCACTATCTCCCAACATATAGCTGCGGTACCGTGCTCATAACAAAACATCATATTCACGAGGCTCTAAAATCATATGTGGAAATTTACATCATAAAACTTAAATCATAATTCATTTTCATAAAACTGTATAAAATATAAACTGTTCGTAATTCGGTGGAATATATGTCGTATACTATTTACTAACATCGGCCCCTAGCCGTCAATCGTCACCCGGCCCCCGGCCGTCATATCTAATCTCAGCTCATAGCCGTTACAATTCAGTATTACACAAAACATATTCATTCAGGCCAACTAAAACTGTACTCATGTCACACAATTTTTCACCTGGTAAATCATAAATAAAATAACTACTTGAGAAAATAGACATTGTGCTGAAAATAGGGGTATGAGTATCTTCAAGTTGTTATTTTAGTAAAATATAGATACGTAATTTAAGTATAGGAAAAACGGAGATAATCAACCCTATCGCCTTTAGTTTGTATTAAAACACGCTTACGGTTTGAAACCCCAAATTTTCAATTGGTGAAAATGTTCAGAAAGTCTAGTACTTTAATCCAAAAATATCATATTCGAATTTAATCTGTTGGTTTAAAAAATAAAGTCTTTTAACTAAACCCTAGAGTCGAAAACCTAGGAAAAGTCGTAACTATATATATATATATATATATATATATATATAAACATATCTAGCATTTCAATCGGTTAAAACTTGCAAAAGTAACTAACATAATATAATCCCCATACCTGATTCCAGAAAAACAACTCAAAACTCCCAAAAAACGAAACCCTAACTTTTGGAGCGAGGCCTGAAAACGAGATGCCACGAGACGGGAGTGATGTAGGATGGGAATGGTCGACCTATGTCCTACGATTCAACCCTCACACAAACACACACACTTAAATATTTTAACTTAAGAATTTAATTATCCGAACATAAATACAATAAATCATGGTTTATTTCACATGTTCAAGGATTTTGAAAATGTGTATGACTTGTCTAGCAATTAAGTCCATATTGGTTCTTTCACAAAGGAATCAAGTTATATGCTGAAAATTTGTTATTTCAAAGATTCAAGAATAAAAGTTCTATGTTAGCAAACTAATATTCATACAATTGATTTTAAGTAGCAAGTACCAATATTGCAATTTATGGATCAAATGAGTTATTCAAAGATGTGATTTTAATCTACTAGCAAGGGTTCACAAGATGTATCAAAGGATTCAAACACAAGTACTGAAGTTACCAAGCGATTGATTTGGATGACTTGACATTGTTCCACACGTAGTTAGGTCACACTGTAGGTCCTTCGTACAAGCTTTGAATCACAAGATGAAAGCAACAATGAAGTGTAGATGATAATCGTCGTGTGGGTGTATGAAGGTGTTGGTCGTGTGGTGTTGATAGGGGCTGTGAGAGTATTAGATGGAGGAGGGGTTGATGAAGTCGTTGGATAGTTTAGTGGTCTCTCACCACTTGATCTCCGGAGAGAATGTCGTAGCCTCACACTATTCACTCACAAGGAGAAGGACAAGCTTTACAAGCTCAAGTAAAGAAATGTTTCTTCTATATTCAACTTCAACTTCATATCTTGTTCTTACAATAAGAAGCCTATTTATAGGCATAGCCTAGGAGACAAAGCATTAAACACTCAACAACTTTCAATAACAACTCTCAACAACTTTCAACAACTATTAACCTAACATAATTAATACTTACTAAAAAACAAGAAACTCCAACTCATAAGCACACAAGTCAAGCTTATTTGTCTTGCATTATTACAATTCATAGCTTGGGAGACACAACACTAAACACTCAACAACTTTCAACAACAACTCTCAACAACTTTCAACAACTATTAAAATATATTCCAAAAAGAAGGCAAAACCGTGTGAGGCCTAGAAGCCATGTGGGACCCATATGGGTTTTGAGTTGGACTTTGGTTCAATACTTCACTTGAGTCTTTAAGCATGGTCTTCAAGTACCTAATAATCTTGAAATAACATATCCACGAAAAATATAAATTAACACAATAACAAAGTTTTCACATAAAAAAGGTTTTCTATCATAGAAGTAGAAGATCTTCAATTGATCCTATGTGTTCCTGAAAAAATAGATATAAACAATAGTGGACATCTGGAGGTCATCCACGTGTCACCATGTTAGCAAAGGAGTAGATATCGGGAGGTCGTCCATGTGTCATCATATCGGTAAAAGGGATACATAAGGCATGTTGATCCCCATCATCTCTCCTGGGTCCAAAAGAATTCTTCTCCGAAGAATTAGAGGTGATGTATTGGGAATACAACTCCGAGGTGCGATGAAGGAGGTCTTCTTTAAGCATCCAACTCCTCTCCGAAATTGGCTTGTCTCTCCACTTGACAAAGAACTTTTGATATGATCCTGCTCATGTGAATGTTGCCTTATCATCCAAGATCTCTTTGATCTCATCAAGGTTTTTTGGTATGGGTAAAGGTGGAGACAAAGATAACTCTAGGGTTTCTGGTTCAAGAGGATTAGGAAAAGAAGTAGGATCACCTGCATGGTTAAAATTTGAAGGCTCCATAAAAAATGCTGCTTCAAGAAAAGGGGTTAGATTTTTAACATTAAACACAATGCTTGTAACAACCTGAAAAATTATAATAATTAGGAAGATAATAAATGGAATAAATAAATAAAGGATAAAGGGAAAAAGGAAAATTTTTGAAAGAAAATAGAAAAACTCGTCGATGAATATCCTGTCCTTATTGACGAGAAGTTCAGTCCCTCGTCAACGAAGAGATCCTGAATGAGAGAAGTTTCGTCGACGAACGCAACTCTCGTAGACAAAGTTCCTGCTATGACTCATCGACGAATCCTGTCTTCTTGTTGGTGAGTCCATGTGGCAAAATCAAGAATAAAAGGAACCAGGAAAGCTTCCTTGTGAAGAAAACATTTTCCTCCATTTTCTCTTTCTAGAAATCGCCTCCTTTGCCTTCTCTCTAAGTTTTCGACCCAGATTCAGCCCGAATCGAAAACGGAGACCGCTACGGTGTTCTAGGGAAGATTCTCTACACATCTAGCGAAGCAGATTTCTAAACTGGGCTTCTCGGGAAATGCTCCAAAGTTGAGGTAAGGGTTAAGATTTTTGGTTTTGGGGTTTTAAATATTTATTTGAGGTTTATAGGTTAAGAAAATGCAGAAATAGTAGGTTATTTGCGGGTTTATCTGATTAAACTAGGATTTTTGAACCAGGGTTCAGGTGAGCTTCACAGGCATCATCTTGGGGATTCCTGTTAGCGTAGTTCAAGAAAGCAGGTAAGGGGGAATATACATTAAACCAAATTTTTATGAATTAATTAGAAAATGAAATATGTTATGAATATATGTGTATATGTTTTTGTATGGGTTTAAAATGCCAACCGTTTAAATTACGTTTTCTGAGCTGAAGGTTGTTTATTTAGATAAGTATATGTGAAAATGAACTGATGTAAGTGAATGATATTTTTAGGATAATAATGTAAAGGAAAGGTATATTTTCAGTATATAAATGTTAAATGTAGGTTGACTTATTTTATAAGAAATATATATATGAATTTTACTGCAAAATAGTGTGGCATGAGTAAAATAGAATTATGTGTGAAATTATATTATATGTATGAGATGAAGGATACACAGGAAATGAACTAAGTATGAAAACGATATATGAAATATGCTGCATGTGAGTGTTAATGCAACCATTGAAACAAAAACAACTGAAAGATGTTGGGACTAACACAAAAATAGCTGAAAGATGCTGGGTAGCATACTAGCACATTTCTATGTGGACTAACACAAAAACAGCTGAAAGATGCTGGGACTAACACAAAAACAGTTGAAAGATGCTGGGTACATTATGAAATGAAATGAAATTGAGAATTAAATGGAAATGAATGAAATAGAAATGAAATGTGAAATGTGAACGATATGAAATGGGAAAAAGCTACATAAAGTGAAATGTTATGAAATTTCAAAGCTGAGAACATGAACAAATGAGAATTGCAAAATAATGACAGACAATGTAACGTGTCAGACCCACCACGTGGGGCCCGGAGTGTTAAGAGACCAAACACGAGTCTCTGATACCATTCACGTAGCGGAAATAATTAAATAACCTTAAACATAATACTAGAGTTCTATATTTACATATACAACCCATAATGTACAACCACTTTATCCATATTACATAACTAGAATAATTAAATATAAAACTATACATATCCATTCTTTTTATTTACTCAAAAAACTACCCCACCCTAGAGCTATCTAAGCTCAATCACCTGGAAGACCTAAAAAGATTGATAAATCGATGGGGTGAGACACCTCTCAGTAAAGAAGAAATAAGTTATAACAGTGTGTGGCTGAAGTGTTTAATATATAATTAAATGATACACACAATTGTATTTCACTACCAATTGTAGCCAAGAAAACACATTCTTAAACATATCATTGTCAACTTCTTTGTCACCAAATCATTTACGCACACATATAATTATTTTTACTGATAATTCCCAATAATAGGAAAGTCTACCCGCCCAAACAAGTAGCTTCCTTCTACTATGGTATTCACAAATAATTATTAGAGTACTCGTCTTCCTCAACAAGCCCTTGAGTAGAGTATTCTACTTTACCAAAAATACTTAAGTGATTAAAGTCTCCCGCAACCAAAAATAACCATTTCACAAAGTTTCACATGTACACACACATCAAAATCACTCCACACAGGATATACACATTATCCATTCCCACCCACACATGATCCATATTCACACAGAATGTAACGTCCACACAGGACTGTAGTACATGCAGCATACACGTCCACATAGGACTGGTCCACATAGGACTGTCATACATACAATGTACATGTCCACATATGACTGGTCCACACAGGACAAATCAACCACACATATTACACGATCTACACATGACTAATCATCACACAAATTACAACACAAACACCCTGCTCATGGTAAATAGGTAAACAAACTCCTCATACCATTACAAATGTTTACCCCCCAATATAAATACCCATATAACGACCTCCTCGTACCACTGCCAACATTATATGACAATTATATCAGGTAGGATATAATGACCTCCTCATACCACTGCCAACGCTATATCATAATTTACATAAACCATGGCACAAATCAAAAGCAAATCCAATCACACAACACATCCACACATCTACCACAGTATACACAATGAAACAGTATCCACAACCAACCAGTATTTCCAACCAAACAGAAATAGCAGCCCAAATAGTATTCACAATCACAATAATTCATCATTCCACAATACTCGCAACCATTAAATTTTCAAAGCTATTTTCATGTCATACAATTTTTCCCCAATATATTATATATACAAAAACAATATTTCCAATACTTACACGGTTCAAAAAATTATACCTAAATATGTAGAATTTATACCCAAAATTAGCAGGTTAAAATTAATAAAAATGTTGTTATAAAATATTTCCCCTTACCTGCTCCTCGGGATTCCTGTCTAAAAAGAACAAAACGAGACCCTATATTCCAAAAATCTCAACTTTCTCAAATCTCAAAAAAATACCCATTTAATACTTTCTAGATTCCAAATATCTCAAAATAATAATAACACCTTAAATTTTCTCACTTACCTTGATTTTGGGATGTTTCCCAAACCTCTCAAATCAAAATTCTGTTATGTCTATATTGCAGAGAATCTTCTCAGGAGTCTTGTGATAGCTTCCAATCGTCGAACCAAGTAGAAATGGGGCCAGAAACCTAGAGAGAAGGAGAGAGGGCTGTTTTTCTAGTGAGAGAGAGGATGCATGCAGAAAATTCACGTTGAAATGAAAGGATTCGCTATTTATAGGTAAGGATTCATCGACGAGACACGTGGACTCGTCGACGAGTCCAAGCACATCGTTCGTCGATGAAATCAAAAACTTGTCAACGAATTTCAGTAATGTGAAATCCCTCTCAGTATCTCCTCGTCGACAAGACATGTGCCCTCATCGACGAGTCAAGACAGAATGCTCATCGATGAGACAAGTTGGTTCGTCGACGATTCTTTGCTGACACCCTTTAAAATATTTATCTCTCTTCCCTTTTCTCTTCTTTTATTATTTTTATTAATTAAATTTTTTCAAGTCGTTACAGACAAAATAATGTATTATGGTAGTATCATTATATATATATATATATATATTACTTAATTCATAATTGTTATTATTTAATTAATTAATTTATTATTCAATTTAATTTTAAATCTTAAATAATTTATTTATTTATTATTTATTATTTATTTATTTTATTTTTACATTCCCAAACATATCATTTTCTGAGGCGTTACACAATAAATCATACTTTATTTCACATGTTCAAGGATTTTGAAAAGGTGTATGACTTGTCCAGCAATTAAGTCCCAATTGGTTCTTTCACAAATGAATCAAGTTATATGCTTAAAAGTTGTTATTTCAAATATTCAAGAATAAAAGTTCTATGTTAGCAAACTAATATTCATACAATTGATTTTAACTAGCAAGTACCAATATTGCAATCTATGAATCAAATGGGTTATTCAAAGATGTGATTTTAATCTACTAGCAAGCGTTCACAAGATGCAAAGGATTCAAACATAAGTACTGAAATTACCAAGCAATTGATTTGGATGACTTGATGTTGTTCCACACATAGTTAGGTCACACCGTAGGTCCTTCGTACAAGCTTTGAATCACAAGATGAACGCAACAATGAAGTGTAGATGATGATCGTCGTGTGGGTCTATGAAGGTGTTGGCCGTGTGGTGTTGATGGGGGCCATGAGAGTATTAGATGGAGGAGGGGATGATGGAGTCGTTGGATAGTTTAGTGGTCTCTCACCACTTGATCTCCGGAGAGAACATCATAGCCTCACACTATTCACACACAAGGAGAGGGACAAGCTTTACAAGCTCAAGCAAAAAAATGTTTCTTCTATATTCAACTTCATATCTTGTTCTTGCAATAAGAAAGTTATTTATAAGTGTAGCCTGGGAGACAAAGTATTAAACACTCTCAACAACTTTCAATAACAACTCTTAACAACTATTAACCTAACACAATTAATACTTACTAAAAAATAAGGAACTCCAACTTATAAGCACACAAGTCAAGCTTAGCTGTCTTGCATTATTACAATTCAAATTTAAAATATAAACATATTAAAAAAGAAAGGCCAAAACTGTGTGGGGCCCATTGGAGCCATGTAGGGCCCAGATGCCATGTGAGGCCCACATGGTTTTGAGTTGAACTTTGCTTCAATATTTCACTTGGGTCTTCAAGCATTGGTCTTCAAGTACATAATAATCTTGAAATAACATATCCACGAAAAATATAAATTAACACAATAATAAAGTTTTCATATAAAAAAAGTCTTCCATCAAAGAAGTAAAAGATCGTCAATTGATCCCATGTGTTCCTGTAAAAAAGATACAAATAATAGTTGACATCTGGAGGTCGTCCACGTGTCACCATGTCAGCAAAGGAGTGGACATCGGGAGGTCGTCCATGTGTCATCATATCAGTAAAAGGGATACATAAGGCATGTTGATCCCCATCAAGGAGGAGGGAGAGAGAATCGGGGAGCACTCGTGAGTGATCCGGGGAACTTAGAGAGAGAGAGAGAGAGAGAGAGAGAGGAAATGAGAGTCATAAAATAAAAACATAACTTAGCCCTTAAGTAATTTAAAATATCTGTTCCAAAATATTTATATATAAATATCTAAAAATATCTCCTCCAAGATATTTATTATTATATTTATTTATTTATTTATTTATTTGTTATTTTATTTTATTTTATTTTTTTTGTTCAGTTTGCTACACTAGACTGCTTGAAACCATATTGGAGTGCTCAAAGAGTGATTTTGTCACGGGATGACCAAAAGTGGTTTTTCTTTCTTTTATTTTCTTTTTCTTTGCTTTTTGAAGGCAACACTTACGTGATTGTGATAATCATTCTGCAAATGGGAGTCATAAATGGTGCTAATACCTTCCTCTTGCATGAATGTACTCCCAAACTTATTTACTGATTTTCGGACACATTTTACGATTTTTACTTATTTTTTTTAATTAAAAAAAAGTGGTGACTCCATTTTTAACTGTTTTACCCTTTTTTCTTGTTTGAGAACCAACAACCCCTCTTCGATGGCACCTTGAGTAGAACCCAACATCGACATTAGCCATATACACAATAAAAGAACATTAAGATTTATGAAGAAAACTCTCTAGGTAGGGGTGGTAAAACGAGTTCACGAGCCGGGTTTGGGCAAGTTGAAAATGAGTCGGATTGTAATAGTCCCTCAAAGATTTTCCTCCATTTTTCCAACCACCCCAACATTCAAATTCAAAATTCAAAAATCTGCTTGCAGCCCAAGCACACTCGTCGATGAGAATAGGACCCTCGTCGACGATCTAGTGAAGACTACTCATCAACTAGTTAGTCCACTCGTCGACGATCCTTGAAATCTGCTCCCGGTATCTCAGAAACTCTGAGTTTTCCTTACTTTCGGGATATACTCGTCGACAAGTACAGGGCACTCGTCAACGAGTCCTTGCTGCTACTGTGCACCAAGAACACATCCATATGTTTTTCCTCCATTTGTTTATAAATGCATAAAGTATAAGAGTCACACCATAAACAACATTAATTATCATAGTACATCACATTATGATTAAAAGATAAGAATTGAAAATTTATATTCTTAAAAATAAATAGCAATTCTTTTTTTAGGAAAGAATAATAAATAGAGGGTATCACTAGCTAAATTGAATAGCAACATTGGATATTTTAACGCCCTAATATGCAATAATTTAGTTTTACTAACATTGAGATAGCTATAAGTGGCCTTTCAATGGAAAATAAACTTGGAGTGTAACGACCTGCTCCTTTTCACATATATATATTTTTTTAAATAAATAAATTATCATCATATCATACATTCCAACTCAGCATGTCACAATCCACCTGGGCCCGTGGGCACCAGGGATATATCAAAGCATCAAGCAGAAGCCCTAGCAGCAGAAAATATACAAACATGTACATCTCAATACCATATACCACAATATACCAGAGTTACTACAATCACTGTATTTTCATATATACATCAAAAAAATAAAACCTAGGGACATTTCCCACAAAATCTAACTGTCCCTACAAAACTTACCCTTCAAAAAGGGTAGATAGACCGTACTATATCAGCGGGGCTTTTCCCGCTCTCCTATCCGGGGCTCCTGAAAAGTTAATAAGATTTAGAGGTGAGACACCTCTCAGTAAGGAAAATAGACTAATACCAGTGTGTGACAACATGAGTATTCTGTGTTCTACATATACCATACATAACATATTCAATACTGTTTATCAAATCTGGGAAAACATATGCATATCAAAACATGGCAGAACATACTGCATTTTCATAAACATTTCTCATCTCACATCATAATAATAATAACATAAAAACAATCCTGGTAGGTTAGCTGGCTGTTGTCATGTATTACCCCCACATGACTGGATTGTGTGGCCCGAAGGCGGGACCTGACAATGGTTGGCCGACCACTGCCAAGTCAAACAGTAGTTTGTAGGTCCGATGGGTCTACCCAGACTGGTCCGTACACTAGGGGCGATAACAGCACACTTCTTGAAAATAACCACATCGACCATCCAATCTCACACCACTCCGTACAGTGGCGTTAACACAGATATCATGATCACGAGGACCATGGACACATAGCAACGGTACCGTGCAAGTGCTAACCTAGACCAAGCCAACCAGGTTCTGATATCATATACATATACAAAAACCGTGATACATAAATATCTCATATCATTTATTTTCACATCAATCATATCATTTCACATATATACGTGTATCATAAAAATCATCGGCCCGTACGCCGGTATTACACATTTTAACATAGCACGGCCCGTACGCCGGCAAATCACATAGCACAACCCGTACGCTGGCAGATCATATAGCACAGCCCGTACGCTGGCAAATCACATAGCACAGCCCGTACGCTGGCAAATCACATAGCACGGCCCGTACGCCGGCGAATCTCATCCACATAGCACGGCCCATACGCCGGCAAATCACATATACATATAAAAATATCTTGGCCCGTACGCCGGTTTTCCATCATAGAAATCCATATCATCTCTATTACAAAAAAAAAACAGTATTTCACAACATTTTTATACTCATGCCACACTAAACAAATTTTCTACGTATTCAACATATCATCATTTAAACAGTATTTTTCAAATATAAATCATATATATAAATATATTTATTTTTCCTGAAACCAGATGCTATATATATATACATACATTTTCTCAAAACAAAACTAGCTTAGTTTATCCCCTTACCTGATTCCTGAAAAGCCCCTAAGAAAATCTTCCCCATACCCACAAGGTTCTCAACTCAATACCCTGAAAATAAAAACTCGCAGAATTAAAGTTTAGTATTTTCGTACGTACAACATTTTCTATAACTACCACTAAGTCAAATTCGACTTAAAAAAGTCTTACCTCAACTTAGGGATGATTCCCAACGTTCCCAATCAACACCCTAGAAGTGAAAATTTTCAGTATTAAAGTTCAGTATTTTTACGCGTATATCATTTTCTTCAACTGTCAAAAATCCAAATATTGAATATAAAGTCTTACCTTGGATTTGGGATGAAATCCAACTTCGTTTCCCTGACGATCCGCTCGGGCAGACTTGTAGAGAACTTCGCCAGGAGCGTCGTGGTAGCTTCGGTTTGTCGATCCGGCGTAAAACTAGCTCGGAATCGAAGAGAGAGAGTCGTAGGAGAGAGAGAGAGAGAGAAGAGAGAGAGAGAGAGAGAGAGAGCACTTCCAAAAAATATCCAAGTAAGCTTCTTGAAGAAGCTTTCCACTTTCTATATATATATACCTTTAACCTTTATATTAAATACATATCATAATAACTTACTTATATATATATATATATATATACACACACACACACACACACACACACACATATATATATATATATATATTTTCCTTATCATACTATTCATTTTACTTGTTAATTTAATTAATTAATTTTATTTTATTATTTTATTATTATTATATTTTTTTAAATTAAATTTTATTATTATTATTTTTTTTTAAATTAAATTTTATTATTATTATTTTTTTTCCCGGTTACTACATTCCTCCCCCTTAAAAGAATTTCGTCCTCAAAATTTACTGTTTCTGTAACTCACCATCCTTTAATCAAGAAAAAGGGTCTACTCATTTTATTACCTACCCTCACTTATGGCGGAGGAATACCGTGGTTACATCTCGAGTCTTGGAAGATTACATATACAAAAGAAAACCATTCTCCCAAAACTAAAGTACTACACTATTCAACCATTACATGTACCTGCAACAGAAAACTAGTTAACTATTTACATTTATTCACTCAGACTTCTTGAAATAAATGCGGATACCTCTGCTTCATCTGCTCCTCAGACTCCCAAGAAGCCTCTTCTACTGCATGATTCCTCCACAAGACTTTTACTTGAGGAATCGTCCTGTTACGTAACTCTTGCACTTTCCTATCCAGATCTGTACTGGTACCTCCTCATATCCCAGTGAATCACTAAGCTCCAACTCATCATAATTGATGACATGAGAAGGGTCTGGTACGTATTTCCTCAACATAGCAACATGAAATACGTTGTGAATCCTGGACAATACAGGTGGCAAAGCTAGCCTGTAGGCTACAGGTCCCACTTTATCTAGAATCTCAAATGGACCAATAAACCTAGGACTAAGTTTACCCTTCCTCCCAAATCGCATAACCCCTTTCATCGGAGCTATCTTCAAAAATACGTGATCACCTACATCAAACTCTAAATTCCTGCGGCGATGGTCGGCATTACTCTTCTGTCGGCTCTGAGTTGCACTGATCCTATCCCTGATAAGACGAACTTTATCACACTCCTGCTAAACCAGCTCTGGTCCCACTACTCGCCGCTCACCCACTTCATCCCAAAACAAAGGAGAACGACATCTCCTACCGTACAGAGCCTCAAATGGTGCCATGCCAATGCTAGACTGATAACTGTTATTATACGCAAATTCTACTAATGGCATGAACTGAGTCCAACTACCCCCAAAGTCTAGTACACACGCTCTGAGCATGTCCTCTAATATCTGTATCGTCCTCTCAGTCTGCCCGTCTGACTGAGGATGGAATGCCGTACTAAACGATAACTGAGACCCCAGAGCCTCCTACAAACTCCTCCAAAATCGTGATATGAATCGTGGGTCTCGATCTGATACAATAGATACAGGCACCCCATGAGAAGGTACTATCTCCTGAATGTAAATCTCCGCTAAACGGCTGAGGGAGTAGCTGATCTTGATGGGAATAAAGTGGGCGGTCTTCGTCAATCGATCAACAATCACCCAGATGGCATTATGACCCTATAACGTCGTCGGCAGTCCTGACACGAAGTCCATCGATATGTGATCCCACTTCCACTCCGGGATGAATAACGGCTGCAACTGCCCTGCCGGTCTCTGGTGCTCAGCCTTTACCTGCTGGCACGTCAAACACTGCGCTACATACTCGGCAATCTCTCTCTTCATACCACTCCACCAGTATGACTCTCGCAGATCTCTGTACATCTTCGTACTACCGGGATGAACTGTATACAAAGATCTGTGAGCCTCCTCTAGAATAGTATTCCTGATCTCAGTATCGGAAGAAACACATAACCTGGAACAGAACCGCAAAGCTCCGTCATCTGCAATACTGAACTCCTCCCCCTGCCCACTCTGTACTCTGTCTATCACCTTCACTAGCTCTGGATCTTCCTTCTGGGCAGCTTTAATTCTCTCCTGCAGGGTAGACTGTACCACTAGGCTGGCAATACATACTGGGAGATCACTCTCCACTAACTCTATGCCGAGTCTCTCCAGATCCATTATGATCGGATGCTGGATCCCCATAGCCGCCAACACTGGCTCCCTGGATTTCCTGCTCAACGCATCAGCTACCACGTTTGCTTTCCCTGGGTGATAACTGATGGTACAATCAAAATCCTTAATTAGCTCCAACCACCTTCTCTGCCTCATATTTAGTTCTTTCTGCGTAAAGAAATACTTCAAACTTTTATGGTCAGAGAAGATCTCACACTGCTCACCGTACAAGTAATGCCTCCAAACCTTCAGTGCGTGTACCACTGCAGCCAACTCAAGATCATGGGTAGGGTAGTTCTTTTCATATTCTTTCAACTGCCTGGATGCATACGCCACTACCCTGCCATGCTACATTAATACACCGCCAAGTCCCTTCAAGGACGCATCACTGTAAATGGTATACCCTTTACCCCCACATGGGATGATCAACACTGGTGCTGTGACTAGTCTCTACTTAAGCTCCTGAAAACTCTGCTCACAACTATCGTCCCACTCAAATCTAACATTCTTCCTCGTCAGTCCTGTCAAGGGCCCTGACAAAGCTGAGAATCCCTCAACAAAACGACGGTAATAGCCTACTAGCCCTAAGAAACTCCTGATCTCCTGGACATTTCTCGGTCTAGCCCAATTCACTACAGCCTCAATCTTGCTAGGATCCACAGAAATACCGCCTCCAGATACAATATGCCCTAAGAACATGACCTTCTCCAGCCAAAATTCACATTTACTGAACTTGGCGTACAACTTCTTTTCCCGAAGTGTCTGCAAAACCTGCCTCAAGTGCGTCTCATGCTCCTCATAGTTCCTAAAATAGACCAGTACATCATCAATAAAAATAACAAGAAATTGGTCTAGGTATTGGTGGAAGACTCTATTCATCAAGTCCATAAATACCGCAGGAGCATTCGTCAAACCAAACGGCATCACTAGAAACTCGTAATGCCCATACCTAGTCCTGAAGGCCGTCTTTGAGACGTCTTCTGCTTTCACCTTCACCTGATGGTAGCCAGATCTGAGGTCAATCTTCGAATACACCCGTGTACCCTGGAGCTGGTCAAACAAATCATCGATACGGGGTAAAGGATACCTATTCTTGATTGTCACTTTATTTATCTCCCTATAGTCTATACATATCCTCATAGTCCCGTCTTTCTTTTTCACAAATAAAACTGGAGCTCCCCACGAAGATACACTGGGCCGTATGAAGCCCTTATCTAGCAGATCTTGCAACTGATTCTTCAATTCTGCTAACTCCACTGGTGCCATTCGATAAGGTACTTTAGAAATCGGCGCTGTACCGGGAGGTAGATCAATAGAGAAATCCACCTCACGATCGGGTGGCAAGCCTGGTAACTCATCTAGAAAAACATGCACAAACTCCTTCACTACAAGCGTGCTAGCAAGTTTCGACTCATTCTCTGACATCTCTTTCACAACCGCCACAAATCCCTGACAACCACTCAGCAGTAGTCTCCTGGCCTGAATAGATGAAACTAGCTGAGGCGAGGATTGTACATGCGACCCTACAAACTTGAATTCTGCTTCCCTCGGGGGTCTAAATATCACCTCTCGTGCACGACAATCTATGCTAGCAAAATTAGCCGCTAGCCAATTCATGCCAAATATAACGTCAAACCCATGCATGTCTAACACTATCAAATCAATAGACAATGTTTTCCCCTGAATCTCTACTGGGCAGTTGCGGAGTACCCTACCACACCTCACTACCGACCCAGTTGGTGTAGATACCAACAGTTCAACATCTAATGATTGTGTTTCAGCCTCACATAATTTAATACACCCGAAGGACACAAACGAGTGTGTAGCTCCTGAATCAAATAATGCAATAACTTTAAAAGAAAGCATAATGACCATACCTGTCACCACGTCACCTGATGCCTCAGCCTCACTCGGCGTCAGAGTAAACACCCTGGCTGGAGCCGTATTCCTCTGCTGGCCTCCCCGTGGTGCCTGATAACCTCCCCGGTATGGTCTAGAAGCTGGAACTGCATCTGGTGGAGTAGGGCAGTCTCGTACCATGTGCCCCGATCTACCGCAGCGATAGCACACTGGAGCTGTATCTAGCGGGGTAGGACAATCTCGCACTATATGTCCCGATCTACCACAGCGGTAGCACACTACACCACCAGCTCGACACTCTCCCCAGTGCCTCCTACCACAAGTCTGACAAACTGGAGGACCCTGCCCTGTCTGCACCTGGCGTCCTCCGGTCTCCTGTCTCCGCCCTCTACCATGATTACCTCTCCTCCATTGACTAGGCCTGAGACCCTGCTGGTAGCTTGTAGATGCAGATCTCTTCCTCTATGCCGGCTCATCCGCATCAAGACGCTCATCAATCTCTGCCAAGGCCGCCCTGTCGACTAACTCAGTGAAGTCCTGAATCCGCAGCACCACCACCTGCCTAAATATACTCCGCCTCAAGCCTCTCTCAAACTGCCTCGCCTTCTTCACCTCATCAGGAACAATGTATAGGGCGAATCGAGAAAGCTTGATAAAACGTGCTGCATACTGCTGGACGGATAGCTGTCCCTGCTTCAGACTCAGGAACTCTTCTACCTTAGTCTCCCTCACAGTAGCTGGAAAATATCTGTCAAAGAACAGATCTTTAAACCGGTCCTATGTCATAGCTATTGGAGTCACCCTCTGCTGCTCTAATAGTCTCACCGCAGTCCACCACCTCTCAACCTCTCCTATCAATTTATAGGTGGCAAAGAGGACCCTCTGTTCCTCAGTACATTACAGCACAGCCAAGATTTTCTCAATCTCCTGCATCCAGTTCTCAGCGGCTACAGGATCAACTCCACCTGAGAACGCCGGAGGATTCATCTTTGTAAATTTCTCTATAGTGTACCCATGGCCTGTAGATGGACCACTCTACTCCCTCGAGCTCCTAGCAATCTCAGCCATAACCTGCTGAGCCACGCTACGTAATACTGCATCAGAGTCGGTCCTAGCTGTACCTGATGGTCCTGCTCCATCACTGCCACTCGCATGGGCACTATTTCCTTCTGGATCCATCCTGGAAAATAGCAGTTGCAATTCAGTAATCCTATCCTCATAATTTACCCACCTATCCTCACCACTCATCTCAACATTTCTAATTCATTGTTAATCCCCAGTCCTACATTTTAGGAACACAACCCGATAATAGCTTACTATGGTTTTCCTGAAATCATCACCCCAGGAAAAACACAAAAACTACCACGGAAGTCCTGCCTCTAGACTGTAGAACAAAACCTCAAATCATTTTCTAAACTCTGGTATTGTTCCTGCTACACTCTAAAGTCTACGGAACCTAGCAACCTAGGCTCTGATACCAACTGTAACGACCTGCTCCTTTTCACATATATATTTTTTTAAATAAATAAATTATCATGACATCATACATTCCAACTCAGCAGGTCACAATCCACCTGGGCCCGTGGGCACCAGGGATATATCAAAGCATCAAGCAGAAGTCCTAGCAGCAGAAAATATACAAACATGTACATCTCAATACTATATACCACAATATACCAGAGTTACTACAATCACTGTATTTTCATATATACATCCCAAAAATAAAACCTAAGGACATTTCCCACAAAATCTAACTGTCCCTACAAAACTTACCCTTCAAAAAGGGTAGATAGACCGTACTATATCAGCGGGGCTTTTCCCGCTCTTTTATCCGGGGCTCCTGAAAAGTTAATAAGATTTAGGGGTGAGACACCTCTCAGTAAGGGAAATAAACTAATACCAGTGTGTGACAACATGAGTATTCTGTGTTCTACATATACCATACATAACATATTCAATACTGTTTATCAAATCTGGGAAAACATATGCATATCAAAACATGGCAGAACATACTGCATTTTCATAAACATTTCTCATCTCACATCATAATAATAATAACATAAAAACAATCCTGGTAGGTTAGCTGGCTGTTGTCATGTATTACCCCCACATGACTGGATTGTGTGGCCCGAAGGCGGGACCTGACAATGGTTGGCCGACCACTGCCAAGTCAAACAGTAGTTTGTAGGTCCGATGGGTCTACCCAGACTGGTCTGTACACTAGGGGCGATAACAGCACACTTCTTGAAAATAACCACATCGACCATCCAATCTCACACCACTCCGTACAGTGGCGTTAACATAGATATCATGATCACGAGGACCATGGACATATAGCAACGGTACCGTGCAAGTGCTAACCTAGACCAAGCCAACCAGGTTCTGATATCATATACATATACAAAAACCGTGATACATAAATATCTCATATCATTTATTTTCACATCAATCATATCATTTCACATATATACGTGTATCATAAAAATCATCGGCCCGTACTCCGGTATTACACATTTTAACATAGCACGGCCCGTACGCCGGCAAATCACATAGCACAACCCGTACGCTGGCAGATCATATAGCACAGCCCGTACGCTGGCAAATCACATAGCACAGCCCGTACGCTGGCAAATCACATAGCACGGCCCGTACGCCGGCGAATCTCATCTACATAGCACAGCCCATACGCCAGCAAATCACATATACATATAAAAATATCTTGGTCCGTACGCCGGTTTTCCATCATAGAAATCCATATCATCTCTATTACAAAAAAAAAACAGTATTTCACAACATTTTTATACTCATGCCACACTAAACAAATTTTCTACGTATTCAACATATCATCATTTAAACAGTATTTTCCAAATATAAATCATATATATAAATATATTTATTTTTCCTGAAACCAGATGCTATATATATATACATACATTTTCTCAAAATAAAACTAGCTTAGTTTATCCCCTTACCTGATTCCTGAAAAGCCCCTAAGAAAATATTCCCCGTACCCACAAGGTTCTCAACTCAATACCCTGAAAATGAAAACTCGCAGAATTAAAGTTTAGTATTTTCGTACGTACAACATTTTCTATAACTACCACTAAGTCAAATTCGACTTAAAAAAGTCTTACCTCAACTTAGGGATGATTCCCAACGTTCCCAATCAACACCCTAGAAGTGAAAATTTTCAGTATTAAAGTTCAGTATTTTTACGCGTATATCATTTTCTTCAACTGTCAAAAATTCAAATATTGAATATAAAGCCTTACCTTGGATTTAGGATGAAATCCAACTTCGTTTCAGTGACAATTCGCTCCTGCAGACTTGTAGAGAACTTCGCCAGGAGCGTCGTGGTAGCTTCGGTTTGTCGATCCGGCGTAAAATTAGCTCGGAATCGAAGAGAGAGAGTCGTAGGAGAGAGAGAGAAGAGAGAGAGAGAGAGAGAGAGAGCACTTCCAAAAAATATCTAAGTAAGCTTCTTGAAGAAGCTTTCCACTTTCTATATATATATATATATATATATACATTAAACATATATATTAAATACATATCATAATAACTTACTTATATATATATATATATATATATATACACACACACACACACACATATATATATACATGCTTCAATATATATATATATATATATATATATATTTTCCTTATCATACTATTCATTTTACTTGTTAATTTAATTAATTAATTTTATTTTATTATTTTATTATTATATTTTTTTTAAATTAAATTTTATTATTATTATTATTTTTTTCCCGGTTACTACATGGAGAGGGTGGATTTTGACTTGTTTATAAGGTAATATTTGAGAAAAATACTGCTATGGTCACTGAATGATTGATTGATTAAATTCATTTAGATCACTAAACTTCAGGGTCCCTTTAAATTAAGGATTTTCTATTAAAAAAATAAAAAATAAATAAGGAGGAAACTCATTTTCCCTTATAATTTCTTTCTCTATTAAATACTATCAGAAATGAAAATTTGTTTTAATATGACTAAAAGTTAAGAAAAACTAAATATTAATGATATATAAAATCAAATTTTTGTTTATAGATTTGATATATTTTATATTTTCTTTCTGAATTTCCTTGATAACCAAACACGAAAGTGAGAACTCCTTTAAATTTTCTTTTCCTTTCCTTTCCTTAAAATTTCCTAAGTTCCAAATGGGACCTTCAATTTTTGCACAACCCTCCTACAAGAAAAAAATCCTCCAACAAAATGGCTAAGTGAGTTTCACATATCAATAGTCAATAAATGACACATCTCTCTCTCTCTCTCTCTCTCTCTCTCTCTCTCTCTTACTATCTTCTATCTCCTTTTTCCCTCTTCTAATTTGTGTACATTTATCTCTCTTTCTTTTCTTCCTTGTATAATAAGGAAACTACCCCCTGCAGTCAAGCTACTGTCTCCACAACCAATCACTCACTTCTATATCATCAAAATGGAAGTATTATAATATCGGATTTAATTTAATTTATCGTGTGTATATATTTTAATTAAATTAGATAATTTTTTATACATGACAAAATCATATTAAATCCGACACATATACCTAGTGTACCTAATATTTCTCTATCAAACCATGCTTTATGTTTTTTTGCCATACAACATAGTATAACCTTATTTTTACATTTTTCTAATGTAATAATAATTTATTATCGTAAATATTACAATATTATAAGATAATTGAATTGTTATATCCTTTATAAATATAATAGCATTATACATGTAATAATACAATATATTGTAAATGATTGGTATTTGGATATTTAATTAATAACTATTTTATTTTTTTTTTATTTAAAGTTTAAATATTTTCTATAAAATAAAATTATAATATTATTTTTAATTAATAATAATCTTGTTATTAATGCACATTTATAACATACTATTATACTAATTTATGATAAAAATAATATAATAATCGAATTAAAAATTTTTAATTTATTTAATTCTAATTTAAATTAATAGATATTATTAATTTAAATTAATAGATAGTTCTCATTTAATTCAAAATTGAATTATAATAAATAATATGTCATAACACATACTAAATAATATATAATTATTTTTAAATATACTTCAAATAAAAAATTAATATTTAATAATTAAAATTTGAATAATAAATATATTGATTTTATAATTAAAATATAAAAAATTTAATTAAAAAATTATTTAACAATTATGTTAATTATTATTTTTAATTAGAATTTAAATATATTTATCAAGAAAAAATAATGTAATATTATTTTCAATTAACAATAATACTATTCTTAGTTTATTTTTATAACATATAAATCGTATTCAATTATGATAAAATAATATTATTAATTAATTTAGTATTTTAAATTTTTTATCATTAATTTAAATTAATAGATGATTTTTCTTTCACATTATATAATTAATTTATGTTTCATTAATAATCAATATATTATAATATATAATAAAAATAATATATGACTATTTTACAATATATTTTTTGAAATTATAAAATAACCACAAATTTTTTTATATTTACAAAATTGACTAGTTCTATAAATAGTATCGCTTATAAGTGGCCAAAAGTTATTTTATATTATTTCTTAAAATTTACTTCTGTTTGGTATCGTTACTGTTTTCTATTTTTTTGTTTTTGTTAAAAATCATATTAGAAAAATGAGTTTTTTTATGTTACCAAATTTGTGTTTTTGTTATTGGTTTTCTACTGTTTCTCAAAAAAAAAAACTAAAAATTTGATTTTATGTTTTTAGTTGTTTTGGCAACATGTTACCAGAAATTTAAATTCTTTTGGATTGGATCATTCATTTTATATACTTTTAAATTAATTAAAATAAAACAATCATATGAATTTAAAAATAATTAAAATAAAAACATATTTAATTTTTTTTTAAAAAATAAAAAGTCAATTACAGAATATTTTTACTATTTTTTAATTGTCATGTTCACAGAAATTTTTATTGTAAAGTAATTTTGAAAGTATAACAATTAATTGAAATAATTATAATATTTTTATTTTTATTATAGTACTTTTTAAAATGCATTATTTTGAATTTTTATTATTTTTTTTAGTATAAGTCAAACATCACTTGTAAAAAATGAGCATTTTAAGTAATAAATATTGTAAGAATCATTTTTAAATCCTCCCGTATGGAGACTTTAAATATATTTTACTTTAAAAAATTTGGATGTTAACGTAATGAGATAGGATGGGTATTGAAGTGTATATATATAAAGTATAATGTAAAAATATCACTTTTTAATTAGGCATTAAAATTGTTCACAACAAAATATTGATATATATTTCAAATATTAATTTTTTTTAATGTGAAAATGTGATTTCTTCAAATTCATATTCTTAAAAAGTACCCAAAAAAATTGAATTGACTAATTTATCATCCGATAGATATGTTAATAAAAACATACCCAAATCGAGTCGATTAAATCATTGATATTTTTGAACTTGATTCAACTAAATATTTTTAAGGTCAGAACTCAATTTGAAATTGATGAATTTTATAACTTTTTTAAAGTGCAATTTGATTGCATATTTAATTAATATTATTTTAAATATAAAATAATATAAATATAAATATAAAATACTTAAAATATTAAATATAATATATGTAATATTTTATTTATAGTCTTGTTAAGTTATTCGAGTATTTCGAATTCAACTCAAATTTGAATATTATTATGGCAAAGTTTTATAGACAAATTTAATTTCATTTCTTTGTCTTTTCCAAAAATAAGATTGGCATAGGCACGGTAAAAATGCTAGGTAACGCGCCGTTACAACAAAGTCACGGTAAAAACGAGATTAATAAAAACAAAAACCAGGAGAAATTTGGAGTGGACCGGTGGCTCACGGCGATCAGAACGGCGATGTGGAGCGCGTTGTCAAACGCGCCACCCGTCTGCTGTCTCCACGGATCTTCTCTCTCCCCGTCGTCTGAGCCCTTCGGCTGCTCATCCATGGCTGCGTCTGCTCGAATCGCGGTTGTCGGAGACGTTGTGAGCTCTCTCTCTCTCTCTCTCTCTCTCTCTCTCTCTCTCTCACACACACACACACGCACGCACGCGCACACACACACACACACACACACACACACACACACATCGGATTTGCTGATCTAAGGATTTTTGGTAGCTTTAGCCTTTTTTTTTTGGATTTTTTTTGTTCGAAGTGTAACTGGCTATTTGGTAATTTTTCGATTGGCATCTTTAAAATGCTTTTGCATGCTTTTGAAATTAAAAGTTGCAGTGATTGTACTTCTTGAATGTAAGAAAAGCTATATATGCACGAGCATCTTGCTTACGTATATATGTATATTCTGGATTTTGAAGCACGATGATTGGAGTCTAAAGGAAGATACGAGGGCACTTCAGTTTTTGCAGGTCTCTCTCTGACTTGTCAATTTTTGTCTTGCATTTCTTTTTGTTTGATTACTTGCATCCATATTTGTTGAGTGAGAATCTGTATAGTACTTTAATGTTTAGTATCGGATTCAGAGTTTATATGTAACAGTTGTTCTTAATTAATTTGGAATGTTTTGTTTTGCAGCAAGTATACACAAACTAGGACTGCTCCTTATGTTTATCATCATGCCATTTGGCTATTTTCTTGGAACATAATATGAGATAATCGTTTCAAATTATTTTTGTTTAGAAGATAAATAAAATGGAGAAATTAAAAGAGGTGAATGGGTATTGGAAACCATAACATGAGAGATTTAGCCATTGACAATTTTTGTTTCTAAAAGAAATGTCCCATTTGGCTATTTTCTTGGAACATAATATGAGGTAATCATTTTGGTAGCTTTCACTTTAAAATAAATAAAATGGAGAAACTAACAAAAAAAAAAAAGGTGAACGAGTGATTCAGCCATGGCCAATTTTTGTTTCTAAACGAAATTTCAAGTGGCATATCAGAGGGCAAATGTGTGTCTGTATATATATAATATGTGGGTGTATGTATGTATGCATGCATGCATGTATGTATTTAGTTACATACAACATGCTCGTGTGTACATAGGTATGCATGTTTATGAATGTTTTTGGGTACATGTATGCTTTTCCTCTCTGTCTCTTTCTGCTAATTCAATTTTTTTTTACTATTCATTAGTTTCTGGCTGTAAAAAAAAATTAATAGTTGTTATGACACATATTTTTATTGATAACTTTTATATGATAAAAATGTTGGCAGTGTTCAGTGACTTGGATACAAGTTGCTTATACAACTAGTTTGAGGAAATATGAAAGCCATGCCTATATATTTGCACCTCACTTACACCTCACTGAAATTTCAAAAAATGTCAATGTGGAAAAAACCGTCTGGGAAAAAAAGTCTAATTAGTCTCTAATGAACTAATAGTTTAGTTCTAATTGGCAAGTAGATTTGCTGTTTTTTGGTTTGATATTTGAATTTTACTTGACTTGAAAGTTTATTTTTATTTTTATTTTTTTTCTATTAAGTCCATTTTTTTAATTTATGGAAACTCATTCTAGTTTCCACAGGATAGTGGACTGACTAATTTACTTCTTGCCTATATATCTCATATACCAAACTGACAAACGTTTTATATGGAAATGCAGCCTGATTTGGTGCTGTTTACAGGCAGGTCTATCATCATCCATTGCTGTTTATATACTTGATGCGATGGGCAAAGCGGCTTCCAGTTGTTCCTCCAAATTTTTCTCTTTTATTTTTTTTGTTTTTGTTTTTTGTACAACAACAAAATCAAGCCTTAGTCCCACTAAGTGGGGTTGGTTATATGAATCCTTTTTCGCCAATTTATGCGATCATGAACCATTTTTTTTGATAGATTTAAGGATATTAAATCCTTACTCACTATTTCCTCTCAAGTTATTTTAGGTCTACCCCTACCCCTTTTACTGCCCCCCACAGTAACTAAGTCACTCTTCGTCACAAGTGTACTATAAGGCCTACGTTGCAAGTGTCCA
The DNA here is from genome assembly GCF_029873635.1 of Malania oleifera. NCBI lineage: Eukaryota > Viridiplantae > Streptophyta > Magnoliopsida > Santalales > Ximeniaceae > Malania > Malania oleifera. Next base: position 109,816,128 of record NC_080422.1, read on the forward strand.
TACCATCTGAGTTGTCCGTCCCTTATCTTATCTTCTATAGGAGTTACACCTAACTTACCACGAATATGTTCATTCCTTAATTTATCTTTCAATGTTATACCACTCATCCATCTAAGCATTCTCATCTTGACAACTTTAGTTTTTTGTCTATTTTAAATTTTAAAGTGTGATGGTTTTTGAGCTCCTCAACCTACCTTTCTTTTGTTCCTTGTTTTCCTCATTTCTTTGTTCAGGTGATTTTGGTAACGAGAATGTTGAACTTGTTAGAAGCGTTGCAAATCTTGAAATGGCTAAAGCAGTAATACTGGGTAATCATGACACCTGGACTACTAAACAATTTTCAGCAACGTAAGTTTTGATGTTTTCAAATGGATGGTGTCTAGCTTATTGCTTCCATTTTATTGTTGTGTCTCATATTTTGCTTGGGCTTGGTACCACAGCTGCTGATACCATGGTGTCTGGAATAGCCGGCTAAGTTACAACCACACCATCTGTTATTTGAAAAAATAAAAAGAAGTTTGGATGTTACGGTCTATACTCTAATAATACCTCTTGCCTTCGGGTACCCTTTACTTGAATTTTGTTTCTAGATATTTTCCCTTTTACGAAGACTTAAGAGTAACCCAGTAAATGTGTATGCATTTGAAAATATTTCACGGAAGTAATTTGTTTTGGAGGATGAAACACTAATTGCCATTCAGAGAGTTATTTCTCTCTCTCTCTCTCTCTCTCTCTCTCTCTCTCTCTCTCACACACACACACACACACACATTCACACGCAAATGCTCATGCACAAACACAAATACAGAGAAGTACACTGTGGATATATAAATAATTAAAATTATTTTTGATGAGTTTATGTGTAGGTTTTAATTTGCTTAAAAGAAATAAAAGATTTAATTGAATCCATGTTTCTCATTCTAATTATGTCATTGGTTTGAATATTAGGAAAAAAGACTCTGTTCAACTTCAGCTTGAATGGTGAGTGCATCTAATTTTCATCGTTTTTGAGAAAAATTCGGTGTAAATTCAAGGGAAATTTTCCTTTTATTAATTTTTTTTTCAATTGTAATTAGCTTTTATGTTTTACATGTTGTGTCTAATTCCTTCCTATTCTTAACATCAGTTTTCATGTGCGAACAAGTATCTGCTAACTCTTTTGCTGTATTGTGTTTTGCATTGTCAGCAGTTACTATTTTTTCCATTCTATTCCTCTTTTCCTCTAATTGGGTGATTGTAAATATTGAATAATTATTTTTCAAACACTTTGATGTCATGCTAAGTGACTTTTATGGGTAAAAAGGCTTATGAAAAAGAGGAGCCAAGCTAATACTAGGAAGGATTCCCCATTCTATAGTTATTCTTGGCCTGGTCTTTTGTATCCCAAAAATTCCTGTGTAGCTGCCCTTTTTTCTACTTTGAAAAGAAATTGAAGAAGGAAGTATATCGGAAATAATTTTATTTTTAAACCTAAAAAGAATAGTGGATAGGATCATAAAAATCAATATAGTTGTAGGCCAAGAGATAATAAATGTCATTAGCGCATGTGTTCCCCAACTAGGATTAGCAGAAAATCTTAAAAGACAATTTTGGGAAGATATGGATAGTATTATACAAGGGATACTAGGATTTGAAAAACCATTTATAAGAGCTGATTTGAATGGACACATTGGAAAGGATAATAGAGGTTATGAGAGGGTACATGGAGGCCATGGATATGGAGAAAAAAAATGAACCTGGGAATATGATTTTAGATTTCTCTATGTCATACAATCTTGTCATTTTGAATACTTGCTTTAAGAAATGAGAGGAACACTTAATAATAACCTTCAAGAGTGGACAAATAAAAGCCAAATAATTTTTTTCTTAACTAGTAGGGGGGATTGTTCATCTTGTAGGGATTGTAAAGTTATCCCAGGGCAAAGATTGACTTCACAAGTATAGTTTGAGTGTTAGATATTTGCAGAAAAAATGAACAAAAAAGAGCAACATAAGTCAATGCAATAGGATTCAGTGCTGTAATCTAGAGGGAGAAAATATGGTAAATTTTGAAAGATGGTACTGGGATCAAGATGTCCAAAAAGAAGTAAAGAAAAAAAAGAATTTGGTATAAAACATGGCAAAACTATAGAAATATAGAAAACTTTGAAAAATATGGAGGCAAAAGTAAAGGCAAAAAAGGCCATTAGTGAAACTAAATATAGAGCATATGATAATCTATATGCTAAACTAGGTACAAAGAAGGGGAAAGAAACATATATAGCTAGAGCTAGAGAAAGAAAGTGCAAATATTTAGGGAATGTAAAATGCATAAAGGATGAGAACGATAATATCTTGGTAGAAGAAGAAGACATAAAAAAGAGGTGGTGAAGATACGTTAACGAATTTTTTAATGAAAACCAAATTGAAAGTTTAAACCTAGAAGTGACAAAAATGAAAAGACATAAGAATCTGAGATTTATTCGCAAAATTAAAGTCGCTAAAGTTAAGATGGTTTTAAATAAAATATGAAAACTGGGAAATCTATAGGTTCAATATCCCAATTGAAGTTTGGAAATGTTTAGAGGATAAAGGAAATATATATATATATAACTAATCTATTCAACATTATTATAAAAACTAAGGAGATGCTAGAGGGATGGAGGAAAAGTACGTTAATGCCTATTTACAAAAACAAAGGTGATATTCAAAATTGTAATAACTATCGCGGTATTAAATTTATGAATCCTACAATGAAATTGTGGGAAAGGGTAATCGAACAAAGAAAAAAATAGAAACGAGGGCCTTAGAGAATCAATTTAGTTTTATGCTTGGGAGATCGGCAATAGAACCGATTTACATACTAAGAAGATTAATGGAAAAGTTTAGAGAAAAGAATAGGGACTTGCATATGATAGAGTATCTAGGGAAGTCCTATGGTGGGTTTCTTAGAAAAAAAGGTATGCAGTTGCAGTAGATATACTGATGTCATTAAGGATATGTATGATAGAGTAACGACTAGTATTAGGACTTCAGGAGGAGAGTCTAGAAAATTTCCAATAAGAATAGGTGTACATCATGGTTCTACTTTAAGCCTTCGTCTATTTGCTTTAGTCATTGATAAACTTACTAGGAATATCCAAAACAAGATACCATGGTGTATACTGTTTACGTATGATATTGTTTTAATTGATGAAAGTTAGTTTAGGGTAGAATCTATATATGTATATATATGAACTCTTAACACTGGCTAAATCTAGTTACCTCAAAGTGATAAATAAAGATATAAAGCAGTTGAGTTGGTGACAGGGTTTTCTCCCTAGTTTTGCTACAGGATCTCCAGCATCTATATTTCCATTCAAATTAGTGGCTGTAGTGCTGTACCTTTTTGTTGGACAGTCTTACTATGAACCTTTTCTCTACCCAGTGAGCAGCCTTGTTTGTGGACTCCATCTATGTTAATTAGGTCAATAAACTCCTCCAGGATGTTAGGATTTTCATTTTCATACAAGAAGACGAGAACAGACTACTGCAAGACACCAACAAAGGTGCTCTTTTGAAACGTTTTGTCCAACTCTGATGAATTGCTTGTGACGTAAGAGAATTTCTGTGAGTTCACTAGTCAAGAAAATTTTGTGTAGATTATCATTGGAGGGCTCTTCTATTGGGCTTCTGGAAAACATTTGGAATGAGAATACTAGGTTGATAAGGATCTGCAATGTATCCATAGAAATATTACAATTATTGTCCACTGTGGACTAATCGGGAAGGAAATCATTTTCGCAAAAAGGGTTATGGGTAAGCAGTAAGATGTGGTGTAAATGGTTCTGAATTGCCTTGTTAGGGAAAAAAATTCTAGATTTTCAGTGGGGATTCTTTTATTGGATTTCTTGAGAACTTTTGGAACAAAAATACTATGTTCACAAGGATCTGCAATGTATCCAGAAAAATATTGCAATTATTGGCCATTGTGGGCTGTAAGGAAATAAATCCTTTTGCAAGGATTGTAAGCTCTAATATGTGATTTAAATGGCTCTGAATCCAAAGCATCTCCAGATTGAAGTTCTTAATGTTAATCCTATTATTGCATGTTGTTAACACAAAAAATTCTCCAGTTGCTACTATATGGTTATTAAGTATGATTTGCTTGTTTTAAGTAAAGAGGAAGGACTGTAGAATCATGTGGAAATGTGCCTTGGTTTCATGGTGCATTTGGTTGGAAAGGCATCCAAGGATTTTTGGGGTACTTGTCTCCCTTCACATGCTTTGGGATAGAGTGGTGTTCTTTGCTTTGGTCTTCAGGGTGGGTGTTATTGCTGGATATCCTTTGATTTAGTTAACTCTGTTATCTTTCATTTTTGTTTTTCTTTTATTTTTCTATTGATCTTCTTGTTCTGTGCTCTTCATATTTATGTCTCTCATGGATATTTTCTTCTTTTCTTATCAATTTTTTTAAAAAAAAAAGCTCAAAAATATGGATGAAATGAGACCCAAAAAATGGTCATGTTGCTGCCCTATGGTTATTAAGTATAGTTTTCTTACTGAGGGAAAAAAGCCTTTAAAAATACAGATGGAATGAGATTGAAGTTGATATCTTGTTACTAATCAGGCTCAGATTGCTGGAAGAGGAAAAGATTGAGGAACCTTCTTGATTTGAATATGATTTTAGAGAATGGTTTTGTCTAGAATGTAAATTTTAAAATGACTATAATCTAATGCTATTGACGCATTTGACTTTTAAACACTTCTTCTCTGATTGAGCTTCTATCCGTCAAAAAAAATTAAACATGAAATATAATAGCAAAAAAGGTAGCAAAGCTCATGGCACTTCGTAGAATAGATGTTTGTCTTGTGATTCTTATATATTTATGTTTGTAATTTCTGCTATATTTACATGCAGACGGCAGTTTCAAGACTCTTACTTGTCATGCTTGGACCATTAGAATTGTAGTATGAGTAAATAAAAGATAATGTTTCATTTTTTTTTTTTTAATGATTGTCAGTCTCGGTGAGGAGCATGTAGGTTACGGACGCCTGGACTTTCCTGCATTAAAGCTGAGCATTGTTGGTGGACGACCATTTTCTTGTGGTGGTGACCAGTTGTTTCGGAAAAAGCTTTTGACTGCAAGGTTGGTAGTGATGTGAAACAGGTTCTCTTGGACTTAATTTATCTTTGTTTTTTATCTCATTACCTTGTTGCTCTATTCAATATAGGTACTTGCAGGAATTGTCTTTTTCCATTCCTGATCATGTATGGTTAGCATTAGTTTATACTGAGAGGAACTAATAAATTTGTCGTGTGCTTTGCACAAGATTGCAAGTGAATAATATTGAACAAGTATGTTGAAATTATTAAATTTCTGTATCATTTTTTTAAGAAAAAGTTCTAATTTCTATATCATTTAATTTCACAAATAAACATATTTACCAAATAATAGGAATTACTAAGTCATTTTTTGATAGTTACTTGAATATTTTGTATGTTTTTTAAACAAATGATAATACATTGTCGCAATTAAGTTTATAAACTAACGTCTTAATATGAACCATTGTAAAGACTTCCTCATTCTTTCCTCCATTTGATTGAATTTCCTGCTCCACCAGAGAGATCCCCCACTTTGTATCTTTGGCTAAACTCTCTCTTCTCAAAGCATCACCCCCATCCAAACAGTCCTTCTCACACTTATCCCTTAAGCCTTGGTTCTTGCTATAAGAATCTTCTTGGGCCTCTCTACTGCATGAGCCCTCACTAAAACAAACCCCTGGCCCTTATTAGTCTTGTATATGCACAAACCTTCATACATGGATATATGCATAAGTATATATTAATTAATCAAATTATAAATTATTCTATTATAAAAAATTATTTACCAAATCAAACCCTCTCTTGCCTTTATATAATATATGTATGAATCGATTGATGTCTTATACTCTTGAATAAATTTTAATAGAATTAAATTCTCTCACTATTATTTAATATTACTTCGAATCTTAATAAAGATACTACTTATATATGTATGTGTGTGTGTGTGTGTATTTATATATTACTGGTTTGACCCACTGGTCTGAACAGTTTGCTAGGTTGGTCACCAGTCCAGGATTTAAAACAGTAGTCCTTTATCAAATAACTGGCCCAAGTCTATACAATCAACATGCTCCCTAGCTCAATCTTCATTGCCTCATCCCCCCCACGAGAAACCCTGGCCACCTCTACCACCTTTGTAATTCTTAGTCACCTTGATTGTAGGAGTCATCATCTCTGAAAAAGAACTGATGGCTTCTGGTGCTGAATCCTTCAATTGCAACTGACTACCACATTGAGAGCAAATCTGTCCCTCCCCCTCCCACACCCTTGACTCCATGTGAAATTGCTACTTTTACATCCTTTACTTTCAACATTCTTCACAGCCACCATCACCATATGGCTCCACAATTGTTGATCTCACTGCGTACCTTCATCTTCACCACCAGCTTCTTGATAGAGATCCCTAGCCCATTCACGGAACTCATTTTTTAAAAACTTGACCACCTTTCACTTTTAGATCCACCGCGGACAAAAACCAAATGCCTCTTCTCTTTTGACTCCAACCCAAACTCCAGAAATTTCTCACCTTTGTATGATAAATCGTCAACCAGTACCACGCACGACCAAACAAATGCTACAAAATCCTCTTTGAAGTCTTCCTGATCAATCAAAAATAGACAACCCATCAGAAACCCATTTAGAAGCAACTGTGGGAAACTCACTCACTTGTGGGGATTCTGTTTTTGTTCGAGCACGAACAAGTGCTGATGCTCCCCCACTTTGTCCAACCTCAGATGGAAGGGCTTTCCTTGGATCTGAATCGAATGCTTGCGCATTTCTAGTGGCATTTTCTGCCGATTCAATAGCGCAATCTTTTGTGAGAGAACATAGAAGGTTTTGCAACAGGGAAAGAGAGCGTTTACACTTTAGACATCCTTAGCACATTCATACTTTACCATGCGTAGTATGTTTAGTATAAAACATACAATGTACCCCCACCCACTACCCCCAAAAAAAGGTGAAAGAAAAGGAAAATCCTCTTTCTATTTATCCCTTGAAGTTCATGATTTAAAAGATTTGGTTCCTTCTACTTCAACTTGATTTTATTCATCTATTCATTTTCCTTTTTTCAATGCATTTGCGGGGCTCTGGTTCCATCAAAGCAAGGGCTTTTATTTTGTCAAAAATATTTAATAGTGTTGACAGTCTGTTAGAGAGTAGGAGATCTCACAGGGGCAGGAGGCACAGGACTTTATCTCCTGAAATTTGTGTGATGTTTCTTGGTTGTAATGAGTTACATTTTCATCATTTAATCTGTTGCCCTGCATTGCTTACTTTTGGATAATGTTGATATCTGGATTCTTTGGAGGCAGTTTTTGCTTATTTCTTTTTAGAAGTTTCAGATGAGGCAAGGATGCTAGAAGGTTGATGGTTGTATTTGCAGTGATTCAAGGCATTTAGTTAGAGAGGAATGCTTGGACCTTTTCTTAAGGACTATGTGATGTGGCCTACTAGTGGAGAACTTTAGATGCTTATATTGTATCTATGATCTTAGAAATTAGGATTTTTATTTTAGTTTGGAAAATTTTGGTTTTTTTTTTAAATTTATAATTTTAGTTAATCTAGGGTTATTTTGTGTATTTAAAGTATTTTTGGCTTTTTTTTTTTGTTTTTGTTGTAATGTTGTGTGTACGAAGTTATTTGTTTATTGTGTTAGACAGTTTTCACATTTGAATTCAGAAATTGTTTTCTGTTTCCTCTCTCTCTCATCTAGCCTCTTCTTCTTCTTCTTCTTCTTCTTTCCATTCTCTTTCTTACTATGTCCCTTTTTTCCCCACTCTGTTGGACAGAATATGTTTTCTTGCATCTCTATAGTCTTACTCCCTTGGTTGTTTCAAGAGAGTTTGTTCTTCTTCTTCTTCTTCTTCTTCTTTCCATTCTCTTTATCTCCCTTATTCTCTCTTCGTTTCTGTTCCTATTAGCGTCCCACCATCACTATGTCCTTTTTTTTTTCCCCCTCTCTGTTGGACAGAATATGTTTTCTTGCATCTTTATAGTCTTACTTCCTTGGTTGTTTCAAGAGAGTTTGTTTTATGGACTTCCAACAGGATTGGATGGTTTTGTTGGGTTGATTCTTTTGTTTTTTGGTTCTTAGATTTTATCTCTCTTTCCATTCTCTTATTATTTTTCTCCTAGGAGGGGATTCTTATTCTCTCTCTCTTTCCGCTTTCAATAAATATTCTTTTTCTATCAAAAGAAAGATGTTCAGTACCTCGGAGTGAGTTTGAACCTTGAAGCACACTGCTGCATTTGTTATGGAATCCTTTTGCTTTATAGTACAGAAACTGCAGTTTTGACGGACTTTGTCAGCCATTTGTACCTATTTTGATTAAATTTGGAGCCCAAACATAATTCTTTGGCATGTTTTGGAGTTCTGCTAATGTGTTGGTAATTGGTAAATTGCAAATCTCAAACACAGTTTGATTAGATCCAATTGGGATTCAGAATTGATTGAGTTTATGAATAGATAATATATTTTTATAATTATAGAGAAAATTATAATTGCATAGTGTTATTTTATTGGATTTGAGTTCATTTGTACCGCTTATGATTGGCATATTTCAGAGTTCTGCTAATGTGTTAGTAATTGGTAAATTGCAAATCTCAAACACAGTTTGATTAGATCCAATTGGGATTCAGACTTGATTGAGTTTATGATACATAATATATTTTTATAATTACATAATGTTATTTTATTGGATTTGAGTTGAATTTGGATATTCAAATATAGAATCAAATTCTAAGGTAGAAATATTTTTTTAAAAATCCATTGGATTCAGATTTTAACTTAAAATCAAATTATAGTTGAATTCTTCAGGACTCGAACCAAATTTAACCAAATTACAGGCTAAACATTAGCAGAATTGAAAATGAGACAGCTTCCTATACTTGAAAAATGAGAGATGAGATCCACAGGTTCTTTCTTGTTCTTTTCATTCTGGCTAATTTCCCAATTAATGAAGTGGAACATCCTTCTGCAGATATGGAGTTGCTGACATGGATGGAAGTGCAAAGAGAATCTGTAAAGCTGCTCTGCCGAAGCCGGAGGATCATTCTGTTATATTTCTTGCACATAATGGACCCACAGGTGCATTGATAGGACAAAATCAATTTTATTTCAGCTGCCTGCAAAGTTAACCCCTAGTAATTTAGTAGCATCTGTGTTGCATGCAGGTTTAGGTTCTAAGATAAATGACATCTGTGGCAGAGATTGGGTCTTTGGAGGTGGTGACCATGGTGACCCAGGTAATAAATATCCTCTTGAGGTTTGGCCTCTGTTGATATGATCCCTGTTCTATGTGGATATCTATGAGGGACTTTTCGATAGGAAGAATTGGGTACTTGAGAAATTATATTTCTGTGGCCATCTTTTTTATTGAGATGGCATCACTGTTGCCCTGTGCACGGTGGTGCCCTGTGATTGGTAACCTAATGAACTTGAAGAGCTTATTGCAGCAAAGAGACAAATCTTATTTTATCATGCCATTTTATCCATTTGTAGAAGGTAATGTTTACATGGTGTATTCTGTTACAGATTTAGCACTAGCCATTTCCCACTTGAAAGAGACAACCAACTTATCTATCCCTTTGGTTGTGTTTGGTCACATGCACAAAGAGCTAGCACATGGAAATGGTCTTCGAAGAATGATTGTCGTAGGGACCGACAACACTATATATCTAAATGGGGCCATTGTTCCTAGGGTTAAAATGATTGATGAACAAGGAACCAGCGAGAGATGCTTCATGAATAAAGAAACCCCTATTTTGAACCCCAACTCAAAAGGCACAACACGAGCTTTCACTTTAGTTGAGATTTTGAATGGAAGACTGCAGAGAATTGCAGAAACTTGGGTGTCAGTTATTGGAGATGAAGCAACATTCGAAGAAGAGCACATATTATTCAAGAGCGGCACTGAGCTTTCTCCATGATGGTGTCCCAGTTGCGGTGCAGCCACCGCCTGTCCTCTAAATTGCTCCTGTACCATGCATGCTAATCTTTTTGCTAAGAAATTCGCTTTTTAGTAATTCTCAAGTTCCTATGGGTTACTGCAATTTTGGCTGTTTCTATAGCTGCTAGAGAAATACAGTTTTTTGTAATGTGCTCCCTATGCAATTGGAAATTTGATGCTGGAAAGGAGTGGGTTTCCCCAAATCGAAGCAATGAACCGTTCCATGTGCATGTTTAGTAATGTTTGGTGTTTTTTGCTTTGGTGCTATGCAGTAGGCTAATATGGCAAATGGGTAGGAGCAGGTTGGTTGGAGCAAGAAATAATCTGTCTGCCCATTTGCTGAGTCTGAGTTCTGTAGTGCTAAGATTGACCAGCTGACAGCTCCATTTGTTTTTCTTAATGGGTTGTGAACTTTAAGCAACCTTGTTTGCTAAAAGGTAAACCTTCACATTGAAATTAATGACCCATTCCCTAGATTTCTCCAATTATATAAACAATTAAAAGAATAACAGTTCACATTACTCTCCTTTAAAATACATCTGTGACAGTTGCTTCTCTCTCCAACACATGGTTCACGTTCATTCTTGTGTCCTTGACTTAGTTCACATTCATTCTTGTGTCCTTGATAGTCTATTTTGATGACCTAGGTGCTTTTGCTTATGCAGCAACTTCTAAGTATTCTATGGCTTTTTGACCTAGTTTTTTTCCTTTGGACTGATTAAAGCCTGCTGTCGCTGATTAATAAAAAATTAAGTAAACAGGGGGAAAAAACATGTTGCCCAACATCTCTGTTGGGGGTTCAGAAGTCGGTCGCCAATTTTTTATTGAAAAAACAAAAAAAACAATCAAGATTGAGTTTGTTAATGGGATCCTTGAAACCCTAGCATCAAAGTTTCTTTTGACCACCCCCTTTTTGAGCATGTGGAACAAATAAAAAATTCAATTTGGAATAATCATAGCATATACAAATTACTGAATTAGAACCCAAGGATATTTGCAGTGCAAAATTAAACTGTAAAAAAAAAAAAAGAGCAGTCCGATGCACAAAGCTCCTACGTATGCGGATTCGGGGGAAAAAATCGATCACAATGGGTCCATAGGATGTAGTTTTACCTTACATTTTTGTGAGAGGTTATTTTCGCGCCTTGAACCCGTGATATCTAGGTTACACGACGATAACCTTACTCATACAAAATTAAACTGTATTTTGTTCAAATTTGCATATATTTCAGTTTATATTTTGATCTTTGAATTAAGCCTTTTCAGAGGAATACAGTGGTTTTCTGGTTTGCCCTCTTCGACCAATGAAATCATTCGAAACATTGGGTCTTGCTAGGGGTGTTCGATCAATTGCTTGGAGCAATTTTACTCTGCTTTAGTAGGGACCTAATTTTTCTTTTTAAATTTTTTAACTTTCAAACACAGAGTATAGTTTTTCAAGACTAAAGTAGGGTTTTGGAGGAGACAAAATTTGCGAAAATGGCTATACTGTTGTGTGTATTCGACAATATACACTCAATCTATGGACATCAATTACTGACTAAACACTCCTTGGTTAAAAAATTATATGTATGATGATGATGATGGTGATGATGAAGAGGTGTGCTTCCAATTATTTTACTAGTTCGTTTTGGACATTCAAATTTGGTGCATGGGAAGATCTTCAATCCCATCTTTGACCTTTAAATTTAAGGTACAGCACTACTATTAAAAGCATGCCATTGATGAATCTTGGTCCACATGGTGCAATAGGGACTAAGATAGATGGCTTTACTCTTAAGATTTCCCTTTTCCTTTTTTTTTTCTTTTGCCCTTTTTGTTTTCCATGGTGGGCAAATTCCATTTCTGGAAATGTTAACTCTGAATAATGGAGAAATTCAAAAAAAAAATTCAATCGAAAAAATCCGATGAATCCCAATAATTTTCTTATTAAGGGTTTGTTCGGATTAGAAAGTTTGCTTAGAAAAAAAGAAAAATAAAGAAAAAAATTATTTTTCCTTATATTTTCCTTTTCCATTAAATACTATCAAAAATAAAAAATTATTGTAATATGATTATTTTTTTTAAAAAAACTAAATATTAATTATGTGAAAAATTAAATTTTATTTCTTAAATTTAGTATATTTTTTATTTAGGCAAAAGACACTTGCCTCTCCGAGGTTTGACAAAAAGATAGAATCCTCCTCTAGGATTTCCAAAATGTCAGACCTCCCTTGAGGTTTAAAAAATATCCAATATCTTTGCTAAGATTTGTCAAAAAGATAGAGACTCCTCCTAAAAAAATTATTTACAAAATAAGTAAGAAAGTTTGAGTTTTTTTCGCAAATCTCACACGAGATCTTTAGAATTCTTGAAAGTTTATGAGCGATACTTGAAATTTTTGAAAATTCAAAAAAGATTATTACCCTTTTACTAAATTTTTTTTGTAAAAATATTTTTCCACTCGAAAATAAATCATTTTCTCTACTCCCAACTATACATATGTAGATATTTTGAGAGAAGGGACCCATGTCCTCTTTCTTTTGTGACAATTTCAGACATATCCTCCAGCACTGGTCTGTTGGTGGCGGCTACCTTTGATGTGAAAATCAATGATCCTTAAAATATATATATCACTTCCTTCCCCTTTGACTCTCCCCCCAAAAAAAAAAGAAAGGGTTTTGCAGTTAATAACTGTTGGGATAAACCCTACCAACCAAATCATTCTCACCATAATGAATGCATTTATTAATGAAGGGGGAATCATCCATATCTATTTTTTATATATTTTTTTATTATAATTTAAATTTAAATAATTCGTAAGAATTCATATTATAATGATCTGATGAGATTTACACTAACGGTTAATTATATAAAGCAGCCCTTATGCTTTTCTCAAGATTGAAATTGACTATATTTGGAAAGATGTTCTATATTGGGAGAGATTTTGAATTTAACTTTATATTAGATTTGAATAAGACGTAATACAAAATTAAATTAAAATTTGGTCAAATCTACTGAACTCAAAATTTAAGATTCAAAATTCATGCTCCCAAACGCAATATAAGTGTATCATAGGTGGAGTTTATGTAATTAACTCTACCTAGTGAAACTTAAGACTTGATTTGTTGTTTTTATTGTATTCGGACTTAAAATTTTTAATGTAGTCTTATATTTTAAATATTGAAATGTTTTAATAAAGAAATATTAATATATCTTTATTCACAATATTGATAAATTTTTTTATAGTGACTAAGGGTGCACGAGAGTCTACTTTTTCTAATGTCTCATTTAAAATTCAAGAAATATTTAAAAAATTGTAGAAGGATTCACTTTTTTATATTTAATAATCAAGGAATTAATGTCAAATTGGAGAATGAAAACATGATTTTATAAACTATTAACATTTATTTTTTCTTAATTCTAATCATGTTAGAACAATTTTTTATTTTTAATAGTATTTTTCATATAGAGAGAAAAAGTTAAAACCACAATTAATCTAACATAACGTATATATAAAATTCTAATAATTTAAATTTTAAAAAAATTGGATTAATATAATATTCATGCCTAAATTTTGATTTTGAGTATTTTAAATTTATATGCTAATTATTATGAAATAAAAAAAATATTATTGTTAGTGACTTTGGAATTTAAAATTACACTTAACAGTTCAGTTTGGTTAATTGATGATATCAATCTAAAAACCAGTTAACCGAATTTTAATTAATTATTTTAAACGGTTCGATTTCGATTCACATTTTCTAACGAACCAAAACTTTAGATCGGTTAATGGCTTGGGGATAATGGTTTGATTAATCGAACCATGCCCATCCCTATGCCACAACCTAAAATAAAAATATAAATAACTTGATAAAAATAAATAAATTATAGGGAAAGACATTGTTCTCTACTGAAGTTTAGAAGTCTCGTAAAAAGACACATACCTCTCCGGAGGTTATAAAAATTTTACCAATCATTTTATGAAGTTTGCCAAAAAATAAAAAAAAACACAAACTTTTTCTTATATTTTTCCTTACATTTGTTAAAAGATAAATTTTTTTAGTAGCATAAATATTTCAAAAATCAAATATTAGGGTAAACTTATGAAAATTTTTTGAAATCTCAAAAAGGTCTATAAGATTCTTGAAATTGTAAGAAAAATTTGTATTTGTTTCTCAAATCTCAAGAAAAGTCATGTCTTTTATCCATAGTTTGTCTCAAAGAAATATATATATATATATATATATATATATATTTATATATATGTATTTATGTATATAACTTTTAAAAAATAATAATAAAACTAATTACAAAATAATTTTTCTATTTTTCAACTGTAATATTCAATAAATATTGAAAGTAGAACAATTAAGCAAAAATTATTATAATAATTTTTTTTATTATAATAACTTTTTAATGTGTATTATTTATAATTTTATTATTTTAATAATATTTTTATAATATTATTTGATTTAAAGAAGAAAATGAGTATTTTTATTAAATTTTTTTTATTTGTATTAGTTTTATAAATATTAATCAAATAGAATGCTATTTTTAATTTTTAGTTTCTATTTCTAATTTTTAATTTTTATTTCTTTAATTTTTAACAGTGATACGAAATTATCCTAAATTTTAATTACAGCATCAAGGCCATGTTTGTACGGTGGTGAAAAAAAAAAAGAATCCCCAAAGAGAGAGAACCAACTTGGCTAGGCAAAACCAAATTGTGAAGAATGTCTGACTCTGACCATGTGACACCCCAATCTACATTTCTTTAGAAGATCCCAGCAGCCTTTGACCAAATCGTAGCCGTCCATCTCCCTCCTCAAGATCTTGCCCATATGCCCTTAGCACACCTCCCATTGTCTTTTTGGGGTTTGGTGGCATTGATTTTGGAAGACACTGACCCTAATTTTGGAGGACACAAACCCTAATTTTCAACAAAGGGGCATACCTAACAGTGGAAGCTTCTATGTTATAAGCCAAAACTGCCCATCAATTATTGAGCAATTCTCTTGTGTGTCCTGTTATTACAGTTAATTCCCATAATTAAAAGTGTATCTGACTCACTTTGTTTATTAGAAATTTTTTTTTTTTTTGGAATACGCACTGGATATCCACGCATCCGTTTTACGGTCCATGTGACTAAACCTGCGCTCCTTGAAGTTGACCCCACAACTCCAAAGGGAAGGTAAATTCAGGAGTCCAGGAGCGAAAAGGAGTTCGGAAGGGTTTAAACACCTGACCTCATGAAAGGCACTCCCGCAGTCCGCACTACCACCTGAACCACACCCTGGGGGTTAGAAAATTTTATTGTTATTTACATTAGGGGTGGACATAGTTCGATTAATCAAACTATTTCCCCCAAACTAATTACCGAACTGAAGTTTTAAGTCACTAGAAAATGCAATCCGAAACTGAACCGTTTACAATGGGTAATTGAAATTCAGTTAACTGGTTTTTAGACTAATATCGATTAATTAGTTAATCGAATCAAATAATTAAGTATAATTTAAAAATTTAGAGTCACTACAAATAATATTTTTCTTTCATAATAATCAACACATACGTTTTAAATATTCAAAGTAAAAATTTGGCATGAATATTTGATCAATACAACTTTTTAAAATTTAAATTATTAAAATTTTGTATAATATTATATATAATATGTATTTTTCATATATATATATATATAGTATATTAGTTTGGTTCGGTTATTTGTGGTTATTGAACAGACCTAATGAAACTGAACCGATAATTAAAAAATAAATAAAAATTTTGAATTGAAATCGAGCCGAAAAAATGGTTAACTGATTTTTAGTTTGGTTTGGCTTTGTTTTGTAATTTAGCTAATTTTTTTTTTATTTGCATTTTAACAATTTTTTTTTTGAGGGATTAGTAATCTTCTTGAAAGAAAAATTGTTTCAAAATAAATAAATAATTTTTAAAATCCTAGTTAGTAGCATCCTAGCTTTATCTCATAATTGCCTATTTGGTACGTTAAAATAGAATTAATTGAAAAAGTAATATAGCGAAAATTGTAGAGCAAAATTGTAAAATTATAATGTCGAATTCCATTTCATTCTCACACGCCAAACAAAATTATATAATATATATTTCTAAGATTAGTAATATAAATAATTGTTGTTGTAAATATATCATGTGTACACATATTCTACAAATATCAAAAGTAAAACAGGAGAAAAACAAGACAAATATAGCAATTCATGTGATTTGGCAATATATTAATTAAATTTCTACAAAAATCTCTTTTATAATTATGAGCAATTTGTCTTATCATTTCAATTATATGAATAATAAAAAATTATTAGGTTAGATAGTCTAATCATATTCCATTTTATGCAATAAATCAAAATTTGGGTTTTTGTAAAATTTCAGAAAGTTTGACTTAGACCAATAAGCATTAATTGAGAAGCCTAAATTACAAAACTTCATTAGCCATATTAAATGCAATGTGATTAGATAGTATAATCTAATAATTTCTCATAAATAGTAATCTAATAATTTTTCATTAATAGTATAGTATAGTCTAATCTAATAATTTCTCACTAATGGTATCAAGTGAAAATTCAAATATGGTTTTTATGTAATAATATAAATAATAATGACATTTTTTTTTACTAAAAGAGGACGACACCTTCATTTATTTATTAATATACCCTCACTTTTGATGGAGGAATATTGTGGTTACAAGATAAGCAAAAAAAAGATTATAAAAAAACCCTCTTAAAAAAAAACAATACCAACAACCAACCAAAAATAATAATGACGTCTTACTTTAACAAAAAATAAATTTGTATAAAATACAAGTTACCTATAAAATCTTCTTATTCTTAAGTAAACACTTTTTAATGAGCTACAATTCATTATTCAACAATTAGGTGTATCTTAAATAGGGTTGCAAATAAGCCGAATTGAGCTATTGCGAGTTCAAGCTCGGTTTGTTTATTTATAAGCGAGCTTGATTGTGACTCGAGTTTAAAGTTTTCTATTTGAGTTCAGCTCATTTAGCATATATATTGCTCAAGCTTGACTTGACTAAAGCTTAAACGAGTCAAGCTCAAACTCAAACTTGACTCGATTGAAATTCATTACAAACTAATAAATGAACCAAGCCACTAAGCTAATTAATAAATTGATAATTAATAAATATAATTTGAAAAAATATATTTAAAAAAAAAATTTAAATCAAATATTTAATGAGACTAATATGTATTTTGTTCACAAGCCTAATATCGAGGTAATTCGCAAGTTACTAACGAATTAATAAATGAGTTAGTAAATAAGCTGTTAAACGAGTTAACTCGCAAGCTAGTAAAAGAATCGGCTCATGAGTTTAATAAGTCGAGCATGAACTAGTTCGAGCTTGACTCTTTTAGCCGACGAGCTCAAAAATTTGAGCTTGAGTTTGATTCATTTAATTCAATAAATAAGTTCAAGCGACTGTCATTATCGAGTCAAGCATTGAGTAGCTCGCAAATGACTCAACTTGTTTGCAGCCCTAACTTAAACATACTTTACTAGTACAACTCAAAATTTACCAAATTGACATATTTTAAATATCTCAATTTGTTGAGTCTAATTTTTTTAAAAAAGAGAATATAACTGATTTTTTATTTTTATTTTTATTTTTAGATATAATTAATTTTAAGACAAAATATATATTCACCACTCCTAAGTTTTAGAAATCTTCCCTGAGGTTTTAAAAATACATAAACCTCCGATCAAGTTTCAAAAATATTAAAATAAATTTTAGAAGAGGAAAATGAAATTTTTGAAAACTTTATTTTTGAAATCTTAGAAAAATTTGTTAAGCTTTTGCCAACATATCCTTAATTTTACATTGTGAACTATTTCCATCAAATCACCTAAATGGGTTTCATGCATAAATATCTTTTAGTTCCAAATTTTAATCCAGAAAGGGCAAAAGTGACTTTTCGCTGCTTGCATTCAACATGGGGTGTCTCCCAACCCAAATTGGAAAGTGCTTCTTCTCTTTCTGTTCTTTAATTTTTGTTATTATTATTATTATTTTCTTGGGGAGTGGCTCTGCCTTCGTTTCTCCTTCTCCAGCTCACCCGTTTAGATCGGATCTATTTGTTGCCACCACTTTTCTTCGTTGATTTCACCTGCCGCCACTTGGCCTTCCTCTCATCAGCCCCAGTGAGAATTTCCCATTTTTTCCTCACAGTTTCTTACAATTTTTCTATGGGAAAACAGAGAGAAACGGCAGGAAAGTTTTTGACCCTTTGAGCTCATTCATGGCTTAAATTTGTTTACCGTGGTTTTTTGCTTCTGGTTTTGTTTTAATGGGCAATGTAACGTCGAGTGTTGCTGCGAAATTTGCATTTTTCCCTCCAGACCCGCCGACGTACGATGTTTGCAGGGAACAGGATGGGAGGCTTGTGTTTTCGGGAGTCACGGCTGACAAGAACATGGACGTTCATTTGCTTGACACCAAGGGTGGGAACAAGATTGTTGCAACGTTTTGGAGACACCCTTTTGCCCGATTCACCCTTCTGTATTCTCATGGAAACGCTGCCGATTTGGGTCAGATGCAGGAGCTTTTCATTGAGCTCAGAGCACACCTGCGTGTTAACATCATGAGGTGAGGTATTTCTTTATCGACATACTGATTATATTTTGATTTTCATTGGTATGGAACCTGGGTATGAATTGGTTTGCTTGGATTTTGGTCATACTGATGGGTTTTGTTGGTTCTGGTTTGGGATAGTTTGTTCAAGCTGAATGATTTATGTTTTGGGTTTTTTTAAAAAAAAAAAAAAATTCTTTTCATACCTTGGGTTTTGCCTCTGTTGTTTTCAATCTCTATATTTTTTTGTTAGGGCTTTTGGTGAATTTGGTTGAACAGTTGGTCACGGCCTTTAAAAAAAAAAAAAATTCAGAATTTAATGCTGTTTTGTGGATTTTATTTCTGGTGTAGTTGTTAAAATACCCACCTAAACTGCTTTTTTTCTCTTGTTAAAACACCGATATTGACTTGATTGTTTGGACGTGAATTATTGTGGGTTTTGTACATTTGTCCTGTTGCTTTCCTAGCTCTGATCGTAAATTTTGTTGATGGAATGGCTAGTTTCATGTAGCCAATTTGTAATATTCTCCTGTACTCATCGTGGATACATGATTTAATAATTATTCTACTTGGGATTTCTTTTGATTGTATTTTATGGTACGGAATGGGCTTTAATATCATTTATTTATTTATTTGTTTGTTTCATTAGTGAAGTTTGTTCACTACATAAAAGTTAGCAATACGCTTGCATGGTTTTTGCGAACACCCCACCATGTGGAATTTGTTGATTTGAAGGTTACACTGTTTCATGCAAAGCTTGTTTGTTCAATTCTTATTGTACAAGCCACTTGAAATTTTCTGAGTTGATGTTTAAGTTTAAGTGGGTAAAATCATTAATGCATTACCTATTTGGCATTTGTGTTACTCTTTCTTTTGTAATGATTGAGGTTGTTCTTTAAATATGGTTAATTTTGTAAATTCATTAATATTAGATGCCCCTGAAAGCTTTGAGGGTGTTCTATTCATATGTAGTGTGAAATTGGCGTACTTCTGTTGTCTTAATCTGCAGTTGTCATGATTTTCAATGATAGAGAGGCTCACAAGGTGCAGATATGATGCAATTAGAATGGCTAAGGTCCTTTTGATTGTTCTGCTAATCATCTCTTGCTATATTGCAGCTATGATTATTCAGGATATGGAGGTTCTTCTGGTAGGGTAAGGAATCTATAAAACTAATTTGCATCTAGACTCCTTGTTTTTGTTGCTTTGAAGAACTGGTATATAGGCTTTGCGTTGGCATTTAAATGGTCTTGAGACTTGTTATGATTAGAACAGAGAGAGGAAAAATTCAAAATAAAAAACAATAAAAAAAATATGTAGACAGTAAAAATGCTTTTTCAAATAAGTAACAATAAATACCTTTTGGCTGCATAATTCATTTATGTGCAGTTCATCCACTCTATATTCTAGCTTTTTCTATCCTAATGACTACTAGTTGTCTCTATCATGACAGCCATCTGAGTTGAACACATACTACGACATAGAGGCTGTTTACGATTGTTTGAAGAGCGAACATGGAATTAAGGAGGAGGATCTTATTTTATATGGCCAATCTGTTGGGAGTGGACCCACATTACACTTGGGTTCACGTTTACAGAAGTTGAGAGGTGTTGTGCTTCATAGTGCAATCCTCTCAGGCATACGAGTCTTGTATCCCGTCAAGATGACCTTCTGGTTTGACATTTTCAAAGTAAGTTGTACTTGAATGTGCATCTGGCGAAATTCTTCTTTTCCATGCTTTAATAAATTGATTTCATATTATGAAATATTTGTTCATTGTTTTCAGAATATAGACAAAATACGGCATGTCAGCTGCCCAGTTCTAGTTATCCATGTGAGTCTTTATTTTATTTTATTTACTCTTTGTTTGGCATTCGTGTGTTTTTTTTTAGAGACTTTCTATAAAGAACCATCATTATTTTAATCCCAAGAGCTTTACGAAGTCATCTTCTTCTGCCTGTTGTATCATATCTGCTGGGCTAGAATGGATCAATGCACACTAGAGAAAGCACAAGGAATATCATACAAGCAAAAATAAGTGGTTTGGCATTGGCTTATTCTTCCAAAAAAATTCAGTATGAATAGAACTTAAATCAACCACATGCACTCACACTCACACTCTCACTCAATCCTCACACTCCTTACACCCTAGAGTTTAAAATGTGTTAAAGAGGACCTCACACAATCTCGCATAAACCATAGACAACACACACGTCTACATGCATCCAATGCTACTTCAAAAACATATAGTGCACTATTCTAAAATTCTAGATAACCTAGACTGTTGCGCATGAGGCACTAGTCTTCTCAAAGTAGAAAAGCAAAACCATACTAAAAAACAACTTTGAAATGGAATAAGAAACCGTTCCTTCTTCAGATTGGTTGATCTGTCTCTTCATGGCCAGTTGCTTTGGGAGAATCTCTGTCCATTGTCCACCAGTTTCATTAGATCTAGTCAGGCTGGTCCTATCCTAGAAGAACTCCGTGCTCTTCATCTGTGCAGGTTGGCCTATCTTTACCTTGAATTGTAATTTTGCATTAAATTTGAGCCACAATCAACAATTTTGGTTTATTTTTATGTGGACAATAAAACTCCGCCTGTGATGCACTTAATGTCCTAATTTTTTCACACATAGTCGGTCCCAAGCTCGGGTTAAGGAGGAGGGTTGCGTTAGGTAGCTGACAGCCAGCGTAAAATTTGTCAGATCACTATGATATGAATATTTACCGAATATTTGCTGGGGCGTCCCCTACGAGCGACGCGTTACACTTGAACCACCCGGGTGTAGCAAAAAGTGGGCGAGGGTGGGCTAGGTCATCGCCCCGAAGCGACACGCCATGTCGGCGCCTGGGTACGGTGTCAAATATGCAAGGGTACCTACATCATTCTGGACGTGGGTAGGTAAACACGTTAGTTCGGGAAACTAGGATTAGATTAGCAACTTGAAATAGAGGGACACTTACGGGTAAAAGCATGGAAATTGTGGATACAATGATTAGAAGAAAAATTAATATAATTTGCCTTCAAGAAACTAAGTGGGTGGGGGAGAAAATTAGAGAAATTGATAAATCAGGATTTAAACTTTGGTACACTAGAAAAGAAAAACATAAGAATGGAGTAGACATTATTATAGACAAAAACTTAAAAGATAGCGTTGTGGATGTAACTAAAGTAAGGGATAAAATTATAAAAATTAAGATGGTATTAGGACAAGAGATAATAAATATCATTAGTGCTTATGCTCCTCAAGTTGGCTTAGCAGAAAATCTTAAGAGACAATTTTGGGAAGATATGGATAGTATTATACAAGGTATACCAGGGACTAAGAAAATATTTATAGGAGGAAATTTGAATGGACACGTTGGAAGAGATAATAAAAATTATGAGAGGAAACATAGAGAATATGGATATGGAGACAAAAATGAGTCTGGGGAGATGATCTTAGACTTTGCTATGTCATATGATTTTAGTATAATGAATACTTGCTCTAAAAAATGAGAAGAACACTTAATAACCTTTAAAAGTGGTCAAAATAGAAATCAAATAGATTTTTTTTAACTAGGAGGGTAGATCATTTATCATGGAAGAATTGTAAAGTTATTCCAGGTGAAAGCCTAACCACACAATATAGAGTCTTAGTGTTAGATATATGTATTAAAAAATGGAAGAAAAATGATAAAATAAACCAGTGTAGGAGAACTAGATGGTGAAACCTAAAAGGAGAAAATATAATAAAATTTAAAGATAAAATGATCAAAGATGGGGATTGGACCTTAGAGGATGGGATAGATACAAATACTCTTTGGAATAGATTAGCTAGCTCTATTAAAAAGATAGCAAAAAAGATTTTACGTGAATCAAGGGGAAGATTCTCGAATAGCAAAGAAAGTTGGTGGTGGGATAAAGATGTACAAAAAATCATAAAGACAAAAAGAATTGGTATAAAATGTGGCAAAAATGTAGAAATAGAGATAACTTTGAAAAATATAAGGAGGTAAGAAAAGATGCAAAAAGGGCCGTTACTGAAGCTAAATATAGATCATTTAATAGTTTGTATGATGGATTCGGTACAAAAGAAGGGGAAAGAGATATATTTAAACTTGCTAAAGTTAGAGAAAGGAAGAGTAAGGACTTGGGAAATGTAAAATGTATAAAAAGTGAGGATGATATTATCTTGGTTAAGGACGAAGATATTAAAGAAAGATGACGAAGTTATTTTAGTAAGTTGTTTAACGAAAACCCAATAGAAAGCTTAAACTTAGAATTGTCAAATGAGGAAAAGACTGAAAATATAAGATTTATTTGCAAAATTAGAGTGAATGAAGTTAAGTTTGCATTAAAAAAGATGAAAAATGGGAAAGTTATGGGACCAGATAACATCCCAATTGAAGTTTGGAAATGCTTGGTTGATAACGAAATTATATGCTTAACTAATTTATTTAATACAATTGTAAAAACTAAGAAAATGTTAGATGAATAGAGGAAAAACACTTTAATACCTATATACAAAAATAAAGGAGATATTCAAAGTTGTAATAAGTATCGTGGAATTAAACTTATGAGTCATACGATGAAACTATGAGAAAGAGTCGTTGAACAAAGATTAAGGTTAGAAACGAAGATCTCAGAAAATCAATTTGGTTTTATGCCTGGGAGTTCTACCACAGAAGCTATTTATCTTTTAAGAAGATTAATGGAAAAGTTTAGGGAAAAGAAGAGGGACTTGCATATGATATTTATTGACCTTGAGAAAGCATATGATAGGATACTTAGGGAAGTTCTATGGTGGGTTTTAGAAAAAAATGATGTGTGTTGTAGGTATACTGATGTCATTAAGGATATGTATGATGGAGTAATGACTAGTGTAAGGACTATAGATGGAGAAATTAGAGAATTTCCAATTACCATAGGCGTACATCAAGGATTTGCTTTGAGTCCTTATCTTTTTGCTTTAATGATGGACCAATTGACTAAGAGTATTCAAAATGAGGTTCCATGGTGTATGTTTTTTGTAGATGATATTGTATTAATTGATGAAACTAGGGACAGGGTAGAGGCTGAGTTAGAATTATGGAGAGAAACTTTGGAATCTAGAGGCTTTAGGATAAGTAGAAATAAAACAGAATATATGAAATGTAATTTTAGTAATGATAGGAGGAATATTGGAGACAAAGTTAAACTTGATGATGAAGAAATAAATAGCACTTGTAGATTTCGATACCTTGGATCTATTATGCAGGCTGAAGGAGAAATTGAAAATGATGTAATGCATAGAGTTAAAGCAGGTTGGGTATAATGGAAAAGTGCTTCAAGTGTGCTATGTGATTGTAGAATACCCTTAAAATTGAAAGGAAAGTTTTATAAGACAGCTATAAGACCAGTTATGCTATATGGATCGGAATGTTGGGCGACGAAGAAACATAATATCCAAAAAGTAAAAGTTGCCGAGACGAGAATGCTTAAATGGATGAGTGGTATAACATTGAAAGATAAATTAAGGAATGAACATATTCGTGGTAAGTTAGGTGTAACTCCTATAGAAGATAAGATAAGGGAGGAACGACTCAGATGGTATGGACACTTGCAACGTAGGTCTTATAGTGCACCTGTGAGGAAGAGTGACTTAGTTACTGTTGGGGGGGGGGGGGAGTAGAAGGGGTAGGAGTAGACCTAAAATAACTTGGTAGGAGATAGTGAGTAAGGATTTAATATCCTTGAATCTATCAAAAGAAATGGTCCATGATCGCATAAATTGGTGGAAAAAGATTCATATTGCCGACCCCATTTAGTGGGACTAAGGCTTGGTTTTGTTGTTGTTGTTGTTGTTGTTATTGTTTTATGTGGACAATAAATGTGAAATGTGAAAATAGGAAAACCAAAAAAGATAAGAAAAGGCCGTATCGAGTGCACAAGGCTCCCACTTTGAATGGGGTTTGGGAGAGGTGGATGTCGGCAAGCTTTACCCCCATTTTTGGAGAGGCCGCTCCCAAGAATGATGGAAATTCGTTTAATTCTTTTTTTTAAACTGTGTTAGAGATGAGTTCTTCAGCATTGCAGTTAAGTTAGATGATAAGATGCAACATCTGGTTTTGTTGTTTACCATGCGTGAATAGAGTAAGATCATTGCTTGTTATCCACATTGATCACACAACACATTCATATGCTTATCTGGACACCTTAACCAACTACAATGCAGGGGGAAAATTTTGATTGGGCTCCTTTTGTACTGCTTGGCTTTGGGAATGGACTTGCACATTTAAAACTCATGCCGATTAAAAGCATATATCTTAATTTTTAAGATCTAATTACTTATTTTTTCGCAAGTGATCTCTTTTGTTTTGATCTAATGAAACAAAGATATCTTGATTGCTCAATGGAAGGTGTCCCTAACTTATCTTAAAAGAGTCATTGAAAATATTAAAAAGATGCGTGTGTGCGCGGGCGTGCGCATGTGAGAGAGAGAGATCTTATATTGGAAGGATATTGGATTCCTTTTCCTTAGGTAACTGATTGTGATTACGTCAATCATAATCATTAAATTTGTGGATCTTGGTGCATCTCAATGGCATGGCATTAAGCTATCAATGAGGAGATACACTTGATGTGTGAGGACATACACATAGATAAGATGCTTTTGTTAATAGCCAATTTCAAATTGTAGTAAACCAAATGGGTGCAATAGGTTGCCTCAACTGTTAATATTCTTGTGAGCCTTCGATTGATCTAGATTATTGATCGACAACCTTGATCAACCAAAACGTAAGTGGCATATTTAAGTTACATATGACATTTTACTAGTGCACTATGTAAAGGTCTTGGGCCCAACTCCGGTGAGGTATTGTCCGCTTTGGCCCATTGGCCCTCATGGGTTTGTCTTACGAAAGGCGTTTCACATAGTTGGAGCCCTAAACATCCTTGTAAACCCAATATCTCCTTAGTACACATCCAATATGGGACCGTGATAGGCTTGATCTCTAACGTCCTCATCAGAGTGATCTTTCTAGTACACATCTAATGTGAGATTGTGATAGACTCTCTCATTTGATCTTTGACATCCTTGTCAAAGTGGCTTACACCTATGTGTAGGATTCATTCACATGATTGCACCGCTAGGGTGGATCCACTCACATGATAGTACCCCCAGGATGGTTTAGGTACCAAATGTAATAGTCTTGGGCCCAACTCTGGTGAAGTATTGTCTGTTTTGACCCATTGGCCTCACGGGTTTGTCCTCTAAAAGGCGCCTCATATAGTTGGAGCCCAAACCATCCCTATAAACCCAAGATCTCCCTAGTGCACATCCGATGTGGGACCGTGACACACTGCATTGTGCATTAACAAAGCATTCATAGTCTTATGTTATTTTCCGTTGTGCATGAATGCATGAAGTATATGGTTGACTTAAGGGGAACACTTGGCTGACGTATTTGAGGGAAATGTGAGGAAAGTAGATTCAAGCCTCAATGTTTTCTTTTTTCCAATGTGAAACCAAAACCCCATCGATGGTTTCTCATCTTCAGTTAAAATTCCTTCAGATTCTTTTGGATATTGATCATGCATGAAGACTTTATCATCACATTTCTTCCTTTTTATTCATGGAGCATCTGAAGTGTAATATCATGACTTTGTGGCCATCTTTATGAAAACTTGAGAGTCGAGGATCTCTAGTTTAAGATATAACTGTACTTGTATTCCTCCCAAATTTTTTTTTGGGGCGCATACGTCTATTCTAACTCAACTCTATACTCAATAGAAGCTCCTGTGCAAATAATTCATGTCACCTACACAAGTCCTCATGTACCATGGTGCCTTTCTTCTGGTAAGCATACCAATGAATTACTTGACTACCTCAATCTATGTCATTTTTGCTTCTTCTATTCCTTGTGGCACTTTCTATTGGGACCATTTCACTCGTGGATGCTGTTATGGGCAATGAAAAGACAGCATTGAAGCTGAAGTGAGTCAAGTATCACAGATTTGAAGTCATTTTGCATGGTTTTCAAATTACTGAGCCCTTCAGGTATCATAAGGCTTGTAGTTTCAGTTATCTTGAATCCCCCCCTGAATCACTTTATTGGAAATCGTATAACTAGGAACAATTAATGTCTCGCATAAATATTTTTGTTTGGTCCATACTCTTGAGGCCCCATTTGAAACTCATAAAACATTAAAGAAAGGAAGGAAAATATCAAGGAATTTGCGTTTTCATGTTCGGTTATCAACGAAAGTGAAAAAGAAAATAAAAAATATACCAAAGAACTAAATTTTAATTTTACTCATCATTAATATTTGGTTTTTTATATTTTTAATCATATTAAAGCAAACTTTCATCTGTAATAGTATTTAATATAGAAGGAAAATGCAATGGAAAATGAGATTTTTCCTCCTATCTTTCCTTTCTTTCTCCAAGTAAAATCTTTGATCCTATCAGACCCTAAAATGCCTAGAAATATGAGACAATTATGTTTGGCTTTCAACATAGTTATTCTTGAGTGATTTAAATCTGATCACCAAAAAGGCCCTAAACCTCTCCTCTTTTTATTTTTTTTGAGTGCCCTAAAACTGTACCTAATAGTTACATCATATATGTACATTAGAAGAACATGTCCTGTAAATGATAATAACAATGATGATGTTTAAGTTGGAACACATTGAAGAAGATGGTCCCACTTGTTGGACTCCCATGTGAATCTAAGATAACTTTGGAGTGAGACGGGGAGAGGTGGTTTTAGATTCCCATGTTTTGGAGAATATTCTTGGATTCCAGAATCCCACCATGTGAAGATTTTCGTGTGTTGCTAAATGTGGGAATCCTTAATTCCAGAGGCCATATTCTCAAGAATTCTTCAGAAACAACTTAAACCTAACAGCCCTTTTTTTTGGGCGCGGGGGGGTGGGGTTGGTGGTGGGTGTGGTTTGCTGCTTGTATCTTTCAATGCAGCAATTCTCTTGGGAACTGATGTGGGGATAGTCTATAATATTCTGTCTTAATTTATGGGTATGCCCATGTCATTGCAGACATTGTTAACATTTTTTTTTTCCGCAGACCCTCAGTACGTAAGGACCCAGCTATTTGGGATATATACATATATGCCTCATCTTCCAAATTCTTGATTAGTGCTGATGCTTTATATGTTCCCTTTTATTCCATTCGTCTTGTCAGAATTAGCTCTTCTTATTGAAAGGAGTATTACTCCTTCAACAGAAACCTTCTGTCCTGCAGTCAAACCTGGTTTGGCACTCCTGGGGTTCTGAATGTACTGAACTTGATGTTACTCATTTAGCCTTACAATCTGCTTCCCAACTCTCATGACTTGCTCATAACTGCCGTAATGCCTTTCATGTAGGATTGCCCAATGATGGTGCTTCTCATGAACAGCTTAGAGCCTCAGACTTAAACCCCATTTTGCACAGTGTTTTTTAATGATTGCACCAGACCTAGTTGGACTTGAGGCTTGGTGGTTTTTTGTTGTCCGGCACTTGAAGAAAAAAACTTCCAATGAACTTACTCTTAATTGCACAGTATAATTATAGGGTCATTGCTCTTAGAAGCAAGTAGGATAGCATCACTCACTCTCTCTCTCTCTCCCTTTCTCTCCGTGTTGATTGGCCCAGATAATGTCATTTGAAACAGGTATTAGAATTTTGCACACTTGGGCTTTATATATGATGCTTTTTTTTGCCCCTTTATTTGGTGGGAAGCTTGGGCGTAGATCTAAAATAACTTGAGAGGAGATAGTCAGTAAGGATTTAATATCCCTGAATCTGTCAAAATAAATGGTCCATAATCGCATAAATTGGCAGAAAAGGATTCATATAGCCGACCTCACCTAGTGGGAGTTAAGGCTTGGTTTTTTTGTTGTTTATTTGGTGGGAAGCTTATTGTTCTAGACATTTTGAGTTCACTTTGGATGCAAGTGGTTTCTTGACAAACAAGTCATGAGTTTTCTGTTGGGCTATTGTTGGTAATTCTCAATAGGAGGATCTCACTAGCAGCTCTGGAAACTTTGCGTATGGTATATTGGGCTAATGCATGACCTGAGATGTATTAAGGCTCATTGCCTGCCTATATTCTTTGAGACAATTTTCAATAATAAAATAAAAGAAGATTTTCTGCATTAAGCACTTAAGAGTGTGTTAACAGATTATCAAATCCGTTTTCCACTGATCTTATTTGCCGCAATGCAGTTCCCTCTCATCTACAACAATACTTTGTTTCTTTTTGGTTTTTTATTTTTTGTTTTTGGCATATACGTCTCTCCTGTTTAAATTATTATTACGTAGTCCAATCATTGCTGCTGTTAATGGATCATTTTCAGGGAACAAATGACGACATAGTTGATTGGTCTCACGGAAAGCGCTTGTGGGAACTTTCCAAGGAAAAATACGATCCCTTATGGGTCAAGGGTGG
This sequence comes from Malania oleifera, assembly GCF_029873635.1. NCBI lineage: Eukaryota > Viridiplantae > Streptophyta > Magnoliopsida > Santalales > Ximeniaceae > Malania > Malania oleifera. Next base: position 109,845,150 of record NC_080422.1, read on the forward strand.
GGGGCATTGCAATCTTGAAACTTATCCTGAATACATCAGGCACTTGAGAAAATTCATTAATGCAATGGAGAAAATCTCAATTACAAAACAGACAAAAACCCTTGCTCACAACTCAAGTATGACGGAAGCCAAACACAACAAATGCTTGAGATTTGGAAGAAGATAACTGGTTCTTTCTTATCACTTGAGAAGTAGTGATCTGAATGAGCTAATTACTCTGCAAGTGGAGACCTGTCTGAACTGAAAGGTATGCTTGCTTCATGGACCCTGTGCGTGGCAGCCAAGCTTCTTTGGCTCAGCCAGCCAGTGGGTACAATACATCTCTCAAAATCATGAAGTCATAGGAATCATATTTAGTCATTTTGATCCAGATCCTGTTCAGGTTAACCATTTTTGATGTAGGAGCTCCTGCTGCTACCCTTACCATTCACCGAGCAAATGTTCTTTTATCAGAGAATCTGCAGTTACTTGCTTCTGGTCTCAATTCCATGTATAATCAACAATGTTGAGTTCTGTGTAAAGATGACCATTCCATAAGAAAAAAGGTATATAATGGGTTATTTTCTTTGTGAAAATTCTTATTCCAATACATATATATTTGGGTTTTCCTTGCAAACAATTGTTTCTCTTTAAAACAGAATATTAAAATTTTCTTAATTATCAGGATGCCCTCAAAGCCTTTGTTCTTTAATGCCACTTCTTCAGCTGTGATTTGGTAAATTTTGTGTCAGTTTATCTTTTGGGTGCCACACACCCCAAGGCATATCCGAGCTTAGGATGAGCATAAGCATGGTTGGTTTAACTATGGTTCTGAAAACCGGATGGGCCGATCCAACCTGGTTCAACCAGAACCAGCCACATGTCCAGTCCATGTGTTGGCTGAAGATCGGGAATGGTGTGAATTGGCTGAGAACCAGCGAACCCGGTGCTAACCGGTTGGAACTGGTGCAACCCAGGTTGATTTATTTTAATTTAAAAACTATTTTTTAAAAATGTTTTGTGTTATTTATTTGAAGGGTAATTTTGTAAACAAAAATTTAAAAAATTTAAAAAATAAAAAAAATAAAGCAAAATAATAATTAACAAACCCTAAAGCTAAATATATTATGAATTTATGACAAATTTTAGATGTTTTCTATTTTTCATTGTCTATAATTATGAATATATAAAAATATATTATGACGCTGATGTCACTAGTTTGACCACATATCTGACCGGTCCGATTGACCCGATGGCCTTTTTTGGGGTGGCCATCGGTTAAGTTGATTTGAAAAAAAAAATATAATAAAAAATAAGGAAAATAAAGAAGTACACGAAGAATACTTTATTAAAAATTAATTTGAGATTTATTTTTATTTTTATTTTTATGTAAGAATAGAATGAAATGATATTCATCTATAATTTTATATATTCATTATACAATTTTTTTTCTCTGAATCTATTCCATTCTAACTTATGCAAAGTATAATTTTGAAAAATAAAATAAAATAAGCTTTTCTCATAAGTGATCAATTGGAAAGCATGTAAAAAACTATTGAAATGTAAAGGCAAGGTTAATGAAAGTTATAACATTATAAAGGATAAATTAATGAACAAATGAATTTGCAATAAGTTATGTGCATCACCATAGAAGATAAGATAAGAGATGAACGGTTTAGATAGTTTGAGCATTTGAAATGCATATAAAATAATGCACTAGTGAGGAGTTGGTAAGTCATTGTTACTAATATTAGAATGTGTGGGGTAGACCTAAAATGCAATATAATGAGATAGAAAGGAAGAATTTAAGAACTAGTTTTGAAAAATGCCTTCGATTGTGAGAATTGATAGAAAATGATTCATGTAGTTGAAAAGCATAAACGACTCTGATAGAGAGTCCCTCGAAGATATTGCAAGATGCGCAAAACAGCAGACCAATGCATAGATGTAGGCGAAGCAACAATCTGACTCACTATGTGGACAATATAAGCAATATTTGGGCGAGTAATAATCAAATAGACCAAACTACCAACAATAGTACGATACAAGGTAGGATTAGGTAGGGGAATACCATCAGTGGGAGTGTAGCGGACATTAACCTCAAGAGCAGTATCAATAGTCCGACTATCAGTGAGACGAGCACGATCAAGAATATTTGCAATATACTTTGATTGGGAGAACAAGTAACCTTTTGGGGAGTAGGCTACTTCAATTCCCAAGAAGTAGTGGAGTGGCCCCAAATCCTTCATGTCAAACTCCTGAGCCAATATCTTTTTTCAAGTCCACAATACCATCAACATCATCACCCGTAATAATCATAGCATCAACATACAAAGAAAGAATGATACGTCCAGCAGAAGTATGCTTAACAAATAAATCTGAATCATGAGCATTGGAAGAGAATCTAAGAGAAGTGACAACCATTGAAAACTTCTCAAACCAAGCTCGAGGGGCTTGTTTGAGATCGTATAAAGCCTTCTCGAGGTTACAAACCTCACCTGGGTTATAAGAGACATCTAGTGGAGGTACCATGTAAACTTCCTCCTTCAGATCCCCATTCAAGAAGGCATTTTTAACATTCAATTGAGAAATAGCCCACCGACGAACATAAGCTACATCAATAAAAGCACGAATAATTGTCATCTTGGCAAACAGGGCAAAAGTCTCCTAATAATCCATACCATACTCTTGGGTAAAACCCTTAGCAACCAAATGAGCTTTGTATAGCTCAATAGAACCATCTGACTTCGTTTTGATCTTGTAAACCCAACAAGAACCAATCGATTTCTTACCAGGAGGGTTTCATACCAGGAGGGAGTGACACCAAGTCCCAAGTATGAGTTTTATGCAACGCAAAAAGTTCCTTAGCCATAGCCTGTTGCCAAAGAGGATCACAAATAGCCTCCTTATACGAGGTAGGCTCACAAAGTGGGTGAATAGTTGCTAAAAAGGATGTGAAAGAACTAGAATAACAAGAATAAGAAAAATTAGGTAACTGGGTGGACTTACAAGTACGCTTGGGGATAGTGAGACTGATGAGAATCCACATCCATAGGAGATTGTTGGGGGACTCCAAAAGGGGCATCATCATCACCACCATTTGCATCGTCATCACCACCACTATCATCACTATTTTCATCATCAAAGAAAAGGTCAATACAAAAAAGGTCTGACTGTGCCATATGAGGATAGCTAGTAGGAACGGTAAAGAAAGGAATGTGTTCGAGGAAAACAACATGATGAGAGATATATAGTTTCTGAGCAATAGGATCAAAACACCTATAACCCTTTTGTCCCTCTCCATAACCAAGGAAGACGCACATGGTAGAATGTGGCAATAATTTAGTACGCTCAACAGTGGGACGAAGGACAAAACATAGGCGATCAAAGACTTTTATAGAGGCGTAATTAGGGGGGGACACATATAATTTTTCCCATGGGGAGAGATCATATTTGTGGGATGTGGGGATTCTATTAATCAAGTGTATTGTGGTAAGAACCACTTTCCCCCAAAATTCACTAGGAACCTTAGTAGATAAGATAAGAGAGTGAGTTGTTTCAATAATATGGCGATATTTTCTTTCCGCAACACCATTTTGTTGAGGAGTATTAGTACAAGAAGATTGATGAACAATACCATTAGAGATGAGCAACTCAGAAAATGCCTTAGAAGTATACTCCCCACCCAAATCGAAACGAAAATACTTGACTACAGTAGAGTGTTGAGTACAAACGAATGATCAGAAGGCAATATAGATATGAGTGAAATTAGATCGATATTTCATTAAATAGACCCAACAATACCGAGTACAATCATCAATACAAGAAACATAGTATCTAGACCCCCCTTTTGTGTCAATAGGGGTATGACCCCACACATTAGAGTGAATTAAATCAAAAGGTGCAACAAACTTAGACATGTTGTGATTAAAAGGTAATGCAGAAAACTTTGCCAATTTGCAACCACTACAATCAGAAATATTATGTATCTGTAAGTCACCCAAAATAGCACTAGATACCAAAAATCTTAAACGAGAGGCCGACACATGGCCAAATATAGAATGCCATAAATAAAAAATAGAAGATGAGGAATTCAAGTGGAATGAGGAGAGGTCTACTCCCGATGTTGCCACATGATCAAGAATACGCAGCTCATTCAAAACATAGATGCCACCCTCTCTACGGCCTATCCCAATCAGTTTCCTGGATTGAGGATCCTGTACATGACAAGAAGTAGAGGAAAAATTAACAGAATAACCAGCATCACACAATTGCTCAACATAGACAAGACTCATGGTTAGGTTAGGAATGCAATAAACATCTAAAAGTGAGAAATTATGAGTATGAAAGGAACCAACACCCTTTAAAGCCATAGGAGTGCCATCAGCAGTTAGCACAAAATTTGAAGAACATGATGGACGTATAGACGCAAATGAAGAAAATTTAGGGGACATATGATGAGACGCACCAGAATATAAAACCCACAAAGAAGAGGATATACCTGAGGGAGTAGACGATGACAAACTTTTTGCAGATGAAGTGGTCATGGCATATGGTTGTGAAACAAGAAACTGCTGGAACTGTTCTGCAAGAGCACTCATGCGAGGATGAAATGAGGAATCATTCCCTGAGTTATCAGATGAAGGAGCAACAATTGCTATATTAGACTGGTGCCCTCCTAGTCGCCACTGCTGGGGCATTGGGCCCCCTGAACGCTGAGATGGCTTTCCTCTATTTCGCCATGATTGTGAAGTTTGAGTCTTATTCAACAATTTTGGATACTGAGCCTTCCAATGTCCCTTATCCTTACAAAAGTTGCACTCATTGTTTGGGCGAGGCGAAAATCGATTTTGACTGAATGAATGTGGTTTGGGAGGAATAGGCAAAACGGATGCAGATGTGGGATATGTTCCTTTTCCAGTCTGAGATTTGAGACAAGTTTTTTCTGCCAACAACTCACTGACCACCGAATCAATTGAAGGCAGTGGAACACAATGTAAAATTGATCCACGAATGCCCTTGAAATCATCACGGAGAGCCATTAAGAATTGGACCAATCGTTGCTCTTCCCTATGAACAACATATGGAGCAAACTTTTGTAATTCCATAGATTCTGTGAGAGCCAATTGATCCCAAAGATCAGTCATAGACGAATAAAAATCCTGAACACTTCTATCCTTTTGTGCAAGTGCTCGAATATCCATCTCTAATTGATACTGAACAACAAAGTTAGACTGAACATACAATTTTGTCAAATGGTCCCAAACTTCCTTAGCAGTTTCATATTTAGTCAATTGAATCCCAATGTGACTATCAACAGAATTATTGATGCAAGTAATAACTTTAGAGTTATGAGTATCACATGCATCCAATAAGTCCTCATATTTATCAACCCCTTCCACAGGTTTACGAACTAGACCCAAGACATAACTTCACATCTTCTTACCCTTTAAGAAATTTCTCCTCACATAACTCCAATAAGAATGATTTTTACCATTCAATCGCACACTAATAGATTGTGTAGAATCATCCCGTTCACTAGTCATGAGGAACAATAACAAAAATACCCAAGATATAAGAAACAAATTAATCTGAGAATGCTAAGAGCGAAACCAAACTTGCCAATACCGAGCCAAGCGAGAATCCAACAAATCATGAGTTGAACTCGAACCAAAAGCAAACCACGTCCAGATTCGCCAAAAGCAAAATTCAGGTCTTAAAAATGAGGCATCCTTGAAACACAACTACTAATCACGTGAAGCTCCTAGATGGTCCCACGACCCCCACTTGCAAAAAGAACTGATCATATCACAAGACTTAAATTCCCTCCAATTCTTCAAATTTTAGTCCTATTAAGCTTTAATTGGTAATAGAATTACAAAGCAAAATGCAGTATAACTCATGAAAAATTCGAAGTACTTCAAGCTAAATGTGTAAGCCTCCAAAACAATTATGGTACCACACAAACAAAAGCCGTCACAGGGGCAGAAGGATAACAATCTCCACTTGGGACGCCTGTCTCGATCTAACGGTTTGTCAATTCGTGTATTTTTCCTTCGTTAGAGCTTTGGGGGCCTCTTTTTCTTCAAGAGTCCTATGACACGTTGGGCTGAGTTTCTTTTTCCCATTTTATTATTAATTTAAAATAATATATTTAATAATACCCTGTTCAGGAAAATATTTCCCAAAATGACGCTGACGTAATCTCGCTGCTTGGGAAAATGATGCAGCGGTGAACATGTGGCAAATCTCGCTGGTCCATCTAGCGAGATTTGTTTCGAATTTGGAGACGACCTAGTTGATCTCATAGATAAAACATGGAAGGGCTTAAGATGCATTGATTTTAGTATTAATTAGAAGCAATCCAACTAGTAGGGCAATATGAGAGGGGAAGATAAATGAAAACTGATGAGATAGACAACCAAAAATGCACCGACAATTTAGTTACAGCTCAAGATCAATCATGTACATTAAATTCAATACAAACAAAAAACATCAAAATTCGACTGTCAAAAACCAAGTTCTTAATTAATACCACAACTTCATGTTTATACTCACAATCACTCCAGCATTTGTGCATGGGTAGAAATCATTGTTTCGGGGATGGCAAACTTTGTTGTCTATGATAGTTCCTATAAAGTGAAAAACCAAAACAAAAAGGAAACAAAATGAGGGACATGTATGCGCAATGCTGTAAACAATTTTCTAGTTTGAGCTTATAGAGTAGCTTATCAGGAAGAACATTATCTGGACACCCACCAGCTTGGAAGAACTTGGTGTGATGTTTCTTCCGAGCAACAATTACCCCAAATTTGGGACACCACTTCTCATCAAGGAACTTACATGCCTACACATATAAAATATTGTTAAAAAAATTTATGATCACATATCTATTTCAAATTAATCCAAGGAAATAGTGGGGGTAACAAGTGTAAAAAAGGTACTTGGATAACCACAAACACCTCTATAATTTGATCCAACTCAATGTTCAAAACCTGGTTGAACTGAAATTTGTTAATCCCATGTTACAAATTGCAATTAAAAAGATTTTTAAAAATGGAATACTTAGGATTATTAATAAAAAAAATAATTGAATGCATAGTAAATTTCGCTGGACCAAGCACTGAAATTTAAATGGTAGTTCAATTCAATGTTGACGCGTGGCAAGCAAATCTCATTGAACTAAATAGCGAGATTATGTGAGCGTCATTCTAAGAAATATTTTCATGAATAAGGTATTATTTAATATATTATTTTAAAACAATAACAAACCAAGAAAAAACTCCGTTGGGCTTCTATAGCTTTTGGTGCTGGATTGGTATTAAATCTGCATATACAGAGTGTTATCAAAGGTTTGATGGATTTCCTTCAAAGCCGACCGGCCCAAGAAGGCCTCTCGGATCGAACTTCTGTCCGACGATTCTACAATGTTCGGTGAAGAAGTCAATAGCGCCCGCCGGTGAAACCACCGGCTGCGTTACTTCGTCTGCAGAAAACTTCAAGTCGACTCAATTCACTCAAAGGTCGCCTCCCCATGAGACAATTTCACCAGCTCCGACGCCACCTTCGGCCGCCCCCTCGGCAATGTCAAACCTGCCAGAGTTCGTCACATATTACGATTTCGAAGACGAAAAGTGCGAGCCTGTGTTATTCTCCGTTTCGCCGCTTCAGTGGAGCGAGCGCAAGAGGCCTTTTGCACGACGGTGACGGTGAAGGGAACAGAACGAGAGGCCTAGTGGTGAGGAGAGCAACGCGACGGGAGCAGCATGACGGCGACGGGAAAGACGGGAGACACAAAGTAACCTAATCACACTGTTCTGATACCATGTTAGAATCAAAGAGGAGCAAAGATTAGGAAAAAAGGCTCATTAAGGTTTTATAAGAGATAAAAGATGTAGTTTATGAGAATAAAATATAAAATTATTATTCTACCATGATATAATGTAAATAATTATTATTACCAACGCATGTAAGGGTGAAAAATAATTCAAATATCTGATTTTATTAGTGGGCTTAAGGTTTGATTTCTTGTTATCATCGTTGTTAATTAAATTGATTGGTAGGCTTGGTTTGGTCATTTTATTAGTTTCCGAGTTGAATCAATACATTATTTTACATAAGATAATATTTTGCTTATAATAGGTGTATTTTACTAAGAAATGAGTCAACCTAAAATTGATCAAATTTTTTAAAAAAAACTCTTTTGCGAAATCTCTACTTATAAGATTAAATAAAGCTCAAAACAATCCCCTTCCCTTTCTCCCATACAACTTGATTGAAAATCTTTTGTAACCCTACATAAATAAAAGTTTGATCAAGACAAATCAAACTTAAAAGGGACCCTCCCTCTCTCTCTCTCTCTCTCTCTCTCTCTCTCTCTCAATAATGGTACTTTATAAGACAAATCCTAATGGTACTATGCATGCATCATATTTTACAAGACAATGGAGTCAGCTCAATATATATAATGGCAAAATGTGATTGAATTTTTTGGTTCAAGGAATGATAAAGTTAAATAATCATAAACCTTATTTAGAATATATGTTAATATATTATCACCAAGTGGTGCAGCGGGTCCCCTTCCATTTTGTAGGTACCATGTTAGGGGATTCTCAAATTAATTAACATGGTGCAGGGGCTGAAGACAAAATCTACAACAGCAGCAACAACAAAAAGGGGGGAAAAAAAATTAAGCCTCAAGTCCCGATAGATGGTTCGGCTGCATGAATCTTTTTCGTTAATTTATATTATTATGAACAATTTTTTTTACAAGTTCAGGACTATTAAATCTGTACTCATTACCTCATTTTAAGTTATTTTAGATTTATTTCAATCATTTTTATTGTTCGTTACAGTAATTAACTTACTCGTCCTCTCCAAACAACTAGTTAACTAATTAAAAACTTTTGAAAAAATTATCACATGGTGATGATGATGATGATGCCCATGATCATAGGTATAAATAATTATAGCCCAGAGGGTTTACTATTATTATTTTTTATGAAGTCAATCAACTTTTGCAATTAGATTTTGGCCATTTTAAGGTGCAGGTCATGTGAAGCCACCTAATATGGTTCAATTCACATTGTCACAAAAAACTCTTCCTTGTGGGAGACAACATTAGGTGGGCAGCATCATATAATTCCAACTCTCTCTCTCTCTCTCTCTCTCTCTCTCTCTCTCTCACACACACACACACACACAGACAAAAAAATTTGGATAGTCTTTAGAATACTAATGTCTATTATATGAGTGATGATCTCAGACCATTCTTATTCCAAACATGTGAGATTATTTTTTCTTCATTATCTTTTGTATTTTGGTCAAAAAGTAAGCTCACATATTCATATATAATAACTTGATCCGTCTAAGATCGCCACTCATACAGCTAGTAAAGTGGTAAAAAAAAAATTTCCAAGGAATTTTTAATTTTATTTATTTATTATTTTTTGGAGACTCAAAATCCCGCTCTCAACAATCAAGGTTAGGTTTAAAAAACATAAAGTAATTAAGGATGAAACTATAAATTGCTTTGTTTGGACAGAAAAGGAAGTTAGTATTTGGGAATACAAAATTGAGATCATTGTATAAATTTAAATAAACTGTTATATAAAATTGTACGAAGCTCTACCCGAGTTTACATAATTTCATATTTGAATCCCAATTATATTTATGCTCCTAGATATAAACTTAACAAATTCTTTTTTCTAGACTTTTGTAAATATTTTCTATCATATTTTTTTTAAAAAAAAATTCTTTGTCCGAAATCATTGTTGAGAATTTCACTTGTGAATTTGTCTCACATTGGAAAAATTGAGTAGATGATGAGTGCTTATATACAAGTTGGACTCAAAATCCAATAGGTTTAAACTTTTAGGTCAAGTTAGTATTCAACCATGTACCCATGGACTCCTCCGGTGCTAACAAGTGATATCAATGCCGATGATTTGTAACTCTGGGTGAGCAACATCATAAAAATTGAGGCATGAAACTAATTCTCCTGACGTGCTAATAGTTGTAAGACCAAGTGTGTGACCGAGGCCAAGAAGGATCATCTAAGCTTGGAAGATGGAGAGCAATTGGATTTCACAAGTGAGGGGAAAATTGTTGAGAATTCCACTTATGAATTTGTCACTCATTGAAAAAATTGAGTGGATGATGGATGCTTATATACATGGTTGGACCCGAAATCCAATAAGTTTAAGCTTTTAAGTCAAGTTGATGTTCAACCATGTACATCAAGTCCACTCATGGACTCCTCCAATGCTAACAATCATTCTATGATTCGTGAGGAAGTTTAACTAAGAAAGATGATTGAGTAATAGAAAAAAATAAATACGATAATGGAGAGATAATTGCTAAGCTACTAATATTGTAAGAGAACTTCATGTTGCTTGAAAGTTTAGTAAGCTTGGATCATAGACTACCATGCCCTTGAACATTGCATTTGACAAAATAAAGTTGAAAACTAGTTTGATAATTCTCCGACTCACAATAACAAAGTAAAAATGACTGTTTTTGAGTTTGGAGTTGCTTGAGTTTGACCTTTATTCTTGAATTTTATTTTCTTGCCTTCCTTCTATTAATATTTTTGCCCTATCGATCTACTATTACTGATAGAAAATATAAGTATTATAACTTGCTCTTTTTTTTTTTTTGGTTGGTTTTGCATAGTATTTGTTTAATCAATTTTGATTCATACTTTTTACTCATATAATATTAAAATTATATAATAGACTAGTTTATACTTAAAAGAACTAGTTGATTGTTATATTAATGTAGAATTTGCTAGTTGTGTGCCCCCATGTAACTCATAATTAAATTAATTGTTTAAGTTATTTTTGTGTTTTGTTTATGATTTTCTCATTAAATATTTTTAATTTGATTACAAGGAAACCTACAAATAGAATTCAAATAAATCACTAAAATTTTAGTTGCGAAAAAATTATTTAGTGTTGTGCTAGCAAGAGAAACAAAACACTTAATTGATTATTATAAGAAGCAAATTTAGATCCTGCCTAAAATTTTTTAGGTTCAACCTTCTAGTCTAGTAAATTTAATTTTATATAATTTTGACTAAATTTAATTTTTTTTAAAAAATTATCTTATTTTAAAAGGCAATAATATTTTTCTAAATATAGTTTATCGAAACACACATAACACCCACAAATATTGTCGGCCCCGGTGTGCGTCTAGAAGGGGGGTGAATAGACGTCATTCACAGATATATAACTTTTTCTACAAAATGATTTTGGACTAGAGACAAGTGAAACATATCACAATAAATAACAAGTAAAAAGATTCACAATAAATAAATAGTGAAGGGAGAGAAAAGCTCAACACAATGACAGTAACGTGGTTCGACACCAAGCCTATGTCCATGCCTTGAGACCAACTCAAGGATTCCTAAAATCCACTAAGCAATCCTCCTTCAAGACGGAGAAGCCTTTACAATCATGGGTACACACCCCGGCTGCTCACTAAGAGCTACAACAAGATGCTCACCAAAAATTACCTTATAAAGGCTCACAAAGAACCCTTCAATACAACAAATCAAAACAACTAGATGCAACTTCAAAGTGCTCCTTTTTGAGCTGATAATACAAATCAAACCTCCCATTACTCTCTTTGTAAATGATGTGTAGGACAAGAGTAAAGAGCAAGAGAGTATGAGCAAATATGAAAACTTAGAAATGAATGCTCAATCAATGTGCTTAACAATCAAGTGCTCAACTAGTGTGAAATGAATGCATAAGACTCATATTAAAGGGCAAAGGGAGGAGCAGCTCGTTGGAGAGCCATTGGGCATTAATGGAGAAAAGACAATTTGAAAACTAGCCGTTATTTCGCATTAAATGCATTCTGCTGCTCAACACTCATCGATGATTCCATGACCTCGTCGACGAGTCTTACACATGCATCCGTCGATGAATCCCCTGTGTTCGTTGATGAGTATTCTCTGCTGAATTCAGATAGGTCTCGTTTTCTCTTCGTCGACAATTCCTCTATATACGTCGACAAGTCACCACTGTACATTCGTCGCCGAATTCCCTGTATTCGTCAATGAGTTTACTTTGAGATTTTAGGTGGTCTCGGGATCTCATCATCGATGATTCCCCTGTATACGTCAATGAGTTCCCTTCATGTTTTCATTGACGAATCCCTTGGATTATTTGACGAGTCCCTTTGTTTTACTTAAATAAGGACCTAAATGGATGTGGACAAGTCCAAAAATGATTTTTGTTCAAGTTAAAGTTCAATCTTGTCCAGAATTAATTTTTACCAATTATAAGATGTCTTGATTTGATAAAATACGTTTGAAAGCCATTTTGACATCTTATGTCGTTAAGTGACTCGATGTGCGTGTGTAAACTCAGAATTCATGTTCTAACATATTATGAACTATATGCATATGTAATTCATCTCTTTGCAAGATACTCTTGACCACACCATATTCACAAGAGTTGTAACATACATCCTACCTCTCACACACACAACCCAACAAAGATACAATTTACATAGAGTTTTATTTATGCTCAGTTTGGGTCGTTGAGCTCCAGATGTGCCATGTGTGGAACTATGTTGATGGTCATTTGTTCTTTGCTTGTTCGATAGATGTCTGACCCATATGTTTGCCTTGGAACTATCCTATATATCTGAATTGAACTTGAGGAAAAATATTAGTAAACCTTATAACCACTAATGAGTTGTTGTCATCAAAACAAGTTGGAATGAGAACCCTTAGCCCCTAGGGCTAACAAATATATATATATTAATGCTCCACTAATACCTAAGGTTGCTAAGTTTGTTGACTCATCACTTGCTAATCTAATAAGAGTTGACCTTTTGGTCTTTGTGGTCAAAATTTTATTTTTTATTTCTCAAGTTTGACTATAAAAATGTCTTGTTTGTGTTGCATGGAATAATATAAAATTTTTGTGTGAGAGGATATTTTTCTAAATTATTGTATTACCATATCATCTTGTTTGGGTGACACCAAAAAGGCTAAGTACAAGAAAATTGATCTACCCAAAAATCAAAACATAATAAAAATGACTCAAAAACAATCAAGTCGTACAAATGAAAAACATGAACAACCACAAATAATTAGTAACAATCAATCCACAACAGACAACCAAATTTTATGTGAAAAACATTCCAACGGGGAGGGAAAAATGACTTGATTGAAGTGTAGCAAATGTTTTGCATTATCTATAAGGGTCCCAAGTACAAGCCTTTTCAATAAGGATAATATATATTGTATGGGCCCAAGTACTAATGTGTTATCCTACAATTGACCAGTTACAAATCTTGCATACAAAAATTGTACCTTATAAGTTTTTTTCTATCAACGAACCCAACAGTTATTTTGCTACATTTCTCTTTCATTTTATTTAATTTTCAAAAATAGACATTTCATATATTAAACATAATCTTAGATTATATAATTAAGGAGAGAAATACTTACAAGGAACTATTTTTCATGTAAGATTTGGAGCCCACCCATCACCATATTTTATGTTAATTCTTGGATCTACTGAATCAGTGATGTGAGACTCATGTCAAATTATACCTCTCACTTATATACATCTGAGTGTTAATATGTTATCTTACAACTGACAAGTTATAAATCTTACAAAACAGTATCTTAGAAGTACTTTTTTCTACCTGAAGATTGAACCAAATTCCAATACAATTTGCATGCATATTTTAGACATTTTTCTCAAAGATAGGGACATGATTGAACAAATTAAGCTAATAATGCATAGGTGGCAAATCATTATCAAACATACAAAAAGAAACAATCAAGTGGGAGAAGAATAAGAAGTCAAGTAGAAGAAGATACTAATAAACAGTGAAGTGAGACAATAATATCAAGACCCCAAAGCCTTGTAGGCCATAGTTATATACAATTTAGAAGCAAACAGTAACACAATGGAAATTCTTTGAAGGAAACATTATTTCTAAGACCCATGATGGCTCCAAATATTAGGTTTGATTATATATAGTATGACTAAGACAAAACCCACTTGGAAAAAGATATATTTTAATGAATCCCCATGACCATCACCACCTTTTCTTTACATAAGTGGGGGTGAAAACAAACCAAAGCACCTTTAAATGAATGCCAACTTTCCAACTCCATAAGTGAATACATATATAAATTATGAAATTATAATCTAGGAAAGATACATGATGTTTCCCCACTCAAAAAGCTAGCTTGCCCTCCACACAAAAAGGTCATGGCACTTTATCACCAAGTGATTGGCTACTCCTACTTCATCATCCTTTTACACTAACTAAGATTATTCTTCATGCCCTTTAGTTTCCTTCACCCCAAGCAACATTCAAGGTGTGGGACTCATGTTTGTGTGTGGTCAAGGCATTATTTATAATGGGTTTGAGTTTTCACACTGCAATGCTTTAATTTGGGAAAACTACTAAAATTTTTTGGAAAAAAAAAAAAAGATTTGGAAGAAGAAAAACATTAAGTGGAAAAAGATTATAATCTCTGAGCTTTTAATTTTTAGTTGTTGTCAAAAATTTGGGAATTTTTAAAATTAGCTTACGATATGTCTTTGAAAATTTTCCTTTGAAATATTGAATATTGTTCAAAATATCGAATACTGCTCAAAATATATAGGCAGACTGCCAAATTGGCTTATTTCTTGTGTGTAGCAATGGAATTAAAATGAACTGAAGAATGTGAATGCTTTCTAAATAGGAGGGATAAAACTCAAGAATCTATTTACAGCATAACTTGACTGAAGTTTTTTCAGAGTGCTCATTCGAGCAAAAACTATACGGAACAAACATAAAACGAAAATAAGAAACTGTTTTTGTTCACAAAAATGACCTTTTATACTTACAGAAATCCAACCAACTCAATTAAGTAACAAAACAAGTAACAAATTGAAATAATAGATCCATCCCATGGTAGTATGAATTTCGGGACTTATATTTGAATTTGTGTGGATTTGAAAGAAACTTAATATAATTTTGTAATATATTTTATACAAATCCTTAGAAATTCAAATTCAAAGGTTTCGATTACATACTCCTAGATACAGGATAAGAAAAGAATATCTTGTATTTTTTAGTAGAAATATATATTTTTTTAGGGAACGAGAATGATTTTCCCACCAAACAAACAAATAAAATTTTAGAATTGCTTTTTTTTTTTCTTCTTGAATATAGCTTGTAATTTTCCTTGATAACCAAATATGAAAAAAGGGTATTTATTCATATTTTGCTTTCCTTTCATTTAGATTTTCCAAGTTCCAAACATAGCCTAAATGATTTGCTTTTAAAATAGTCATTGTTAAAATTTCTAAATCATGAATCTTGCTTAGAGCACAAGGTTTAAGAAATTGTATCGATAATATCACTATTCATTATCAATGATATCACTTTTTCATTAATTAAGGTTTAACTTCACTATTCATTAAAATTTCTAACTCATTAGGTGAGGTGGTGACTTCATCTAAAACTAAAAATTTAATAAAGTGACTATTGATTTTAACAAAATGAGAAATGATCATTTCAAATACTAATTACATTTTGGACACGCGCATTAGAACACTACTTGTAATTAATTAGTACATTTGTTTTGAACAATTGAGGATTTTAATACATAATCGGACCAAATTAAACAAAGTCTTTGTCACTAGTTGTGTCATCACTTACAACTTTAAAGTGGAGTCATCCTATTCCTATCAAATGCACACATTTTTAACTTATAAGAAGTAATTGTTAACAGTGCTATGACACTGCCCTCTAACAGTGGCTTAAGTGGTAAACTAAAAGTTCTCTTGGTTATATGATCAGGATTCGAGTTTTGAGAGTTATGACTTTCTATTTAAAATAATATGTTGGTATTTAAACGGAGAAATGTAGAGGAGCAGACTCGTTATCCCGATGGATTAGTCGAGTGCTCAAAGGGTCTCGAACACTATGTTGTGACATATTACATTTATGTAATAAGAAGTTATTGAAAAGCATGTCGATGAGAATTGACAAGTACCACTAAAGGATCCATTGCAAGTTCCAGATGGACCAATCACAAGGTCAAGAGTTAAGAAGATCAAGGAAGCGATGTAAGGATTGGTGCAATCCATTACAACGGGTGACGACATAGCCTAGTGTTTAGTGTAGACTTTTTATTTCAATAAGTATAGGCATGTGGGCCTATTTTATGTTTATTAGTTATAGGTGTTTAGGGTTACGTTATTTGAATTTGAATTTGAATCAAATTAAAATTAAAATTAAAATTTGAATTTGTAATTGATTTTGAATTTGAATTTGAATTTAATTGGAGGGGTTTATAAATAGACTTGTAGCCACATTCTAAAAAAAAAGGACATTGAATAAAAAATGTGAGGTTTTGTTTCTTCTATTAGTTCTTCAGAGAACTTGTGAACTCATCAAGGATTTCTTTCTTATGGCGTTCAAATTTTATACCTTTGGTTCGTGATTTAATTATAATAATTGGGTCAAGGTTTGTTACTTTATACCTACGGTTCGCGTTTCATTTATAAACGTTGGGTCGGGGTTTTCTATCAAAAACTTGATTTTTAGCTTTCTTGGGCAAGCATTCCAACATTGTTTGCTGAGTCTCAATGCGTGTCGATTGAGGTTCGCATCACATTTCATGTCATAAATATTTAATTTTGAGATTCAACTAAACACTACTATAGCTCACATAAAAATAGGTAATTAAGTCAAAAGAACTTTCCTTGAAGCTTTGACATTCATAGACACTTTCCAACTTCAAATTGGATTAGTAAAAGTGCATTACACTCTCAAGCTTGGTTTGGTATTATTTGCCCATAGTGGAAGAACCTGATCCGAAAAATGTGGATTAAATAAATAAAAAAAGAGAAGGAAAATTGAAAGGAGAAAAATAGCAAAGCTCATCGACGAGGCTCCTTCTCTTGTTGATGAAGTCCCTTTTACAGCTCGACAGATAAATTTAGAGGTTTGTCAATGAGTGAGTACCGAGAGATTTTGCGAATTCTGAAATCTCAGGCTCATCAACGACGCCAACTCCATCGTCGACAAACTTCCTTCTTATGCTCGTCAATGAGGACGTCGTCTCGTCGACGAGGCTGGCCGGGTCAACTAAATTATAAATATTTATTTCATTTCTTAATGAAGAAGAAACCAAAATCCTCCCTCTCTCTCTCTCTAGAACTCGAACCAACTCTCTCTCTCTCTCTAAGATTCGAGCTATCTGTTACCCGAATTGACGATCCGACGTTACTACGTGGATTAGAGGAAGAATCTCTATGGTTATAGTGGATCAAATCTTCGTTTTGAAGATTTTGGGATTTGTCCTGAAATCGAGGTAAGGGTCTGATTTTGTTTTTGGTTTGGTAGATATGTAGTAGATATGATTATATTGAAGTTGTGTTCTTCAATTTTTAGGTTTTGGGAACTCGATTCGCACTTTTGGAGCCGTTTAATTCGTGTTTTGGTTATCGGAGAAAGGTAAGGGGTTTCCGTTTATATTAGTTATTTTTATAATCTGAATCGGTAAAACATTGGTTTACGATTATGCAAATTTTTTGGTTACTTATTTGAGAAAATCTATCGGGTGAAATTACAGGATTTTTGGGTTTACGGTTTTGGGAAAATTAGGGTTATCGGGTTTCATCTCAATTTCTGTTGGAAAATCACGTATTTGAATAAATGGTAATATAGAGATGACCGTACCTTCATTTTATGTTAAATTGTATTCTCGGATTAATTATGAAATGATTATTTGTTTTACCCAAATAAGTGTGGCATGAGTTGGTATATTGAAATGAGTTGAGTTATGAAATCGTGAAATGAGATATAGGAACGGTGGTTCCAAAACTATTTTTAGGAATCTGTGGAAAACTAATACCGGTTAAATACTGAGGGTTCTATGTGATGATTGTTATTATGTGGTGAGCATCCGGTTTAATTACCGACGAGCTGAGCATTCAGTTTAATTACCGACGAGCTAAGGCATCCAGTTCGCTACCGATGGGCAGAGACATCCGATTTTAATTTCAACGAGTAGTTCATCTAGGTTGTTACTGATGAGTTGGGACATCCGGTTTAATTCCAATGTGTTTAATACTGACGAGTCACTCATCTGGGTTGTCACCGATGAGTTGGGACATTTGGTTTAATTCTGATGTGTTTGATACTGGCGAGTCGCTTATCTGGGTTGTTATTGATGAGTTGGGAAATCTGGTTTATTTTCGATGTGGATATGTGTTGTAAGATATACTATGTGTGGTGAAAAATACTATGTGTTTGTGAATTCACTGTGCTGTGAATTATTTCAGGAATTATGTTGTGAACTATACTAGAATTGTGTTGTGAAAATACTAGATGGTGAAGTATTATGTTTTGCCGTTGAAACAACACTCATGCGCCCATACACTGATATAACTTGTTTCTCCCTTACTGAGAGGTGTCTCACTCCTATCATACAAATATTTTTTCAGGTCTTTCGAGTAGCTGACACTAGCGTCCTAGCGTTTCAGGAGCGTGGTTGTTGGTTAGCTGCGTAGAAGTACTTGTGTAAGTACTGATCTTTGGTCATCATTTTTGGGTTATGTAGGCGCCCGGGGGTATGTGTTGTATTATGGGAGTAGAGCCTGATTTTGTATAGACTCAGGTGTGGTATTATGATGGAATAAGTTGAATTATTCCGCTATGTATATTATGTATGTGATTGTGGATAAGGTATAGGCGAACCCTACGGGGTCGGACCCTTATGTTGTGTAGTATCATGAATGGTTGTATGATACAGAGACAGGTTAGGTTACTAAATCACATCTTAGGGCCCATTTCCGGGTTCGGGGTGTGACACATAGCACATTCTATATTTTTATTACTTAACCATTAATAAATAAGTGGTTTAACATAACAACAATATGATTTTTATTCAAAAAAATTCAAATTAACTTGCATTTCGAACTTCATAAACATCATCACGTCATATCTTACGAGAGGAAAAGAAACTCTATTGTTAAAACACACTTTTATACATGCCTTGTGGATTGAAATAATTTTTTTTTTTAATCTCAAAAGTTGTTGTAGGATTTTCATTTTTGTCGTTAATGGCATTATATATAGAGTCTGACATTATAACAAAGTGTCATCAGCATGTAATTATTAAAAAAACGTTAGCCACATTGGTTTCATTAAATATCTATTTTTAAAAATTAAAATTTCATAATATTTGGATAGCATAATAACAAATATTTCCACTATTTAAAATGAAAATAACCATCTTTCTCGATTTTGTGTTATGAGTCAATGAAAATTTTTGAATTGTCATTTGTTTAATGATGATATTTTTTTCCCTTTATTCGTAAGATATCAAACCATACATTATGATAATTTAAAAACTGTTATCCCACAAAATCATGAACTTACACACCACACCTAAGAAAAATATCATGGAAGGCCAGACTTTGATTCACCTCAATCTAGGTCTTCTTATTTTGATTTGGATAGGTAAATAATGTCAAAGTTGCTTAGGGGATGTTTGGAAGTATGACTCAATTTTAAATTTATTTTATAATTTAAAATTATATATAATTATAAATTAATATTACACCATTTTTTAACAATGAAATTTTAGATTTATAATTACTTAAAAATTTAATATTTAAGGTATATGATCTAAAACTTTAGTAGCATGGTCAAGATCAATGTGTTCTCTTGCTCATCAGGAACAGAAATAGGTAAAATTCACTAACATTTTGAGTTTTCAAAAGTAGTACATTGTACACTTGACTTTTGACAATTACCATAAAAGACGCAAACTTTTGTAATGATTTATGAGGTGAAAAACCTAATTGTTGGTGTAATGCCCCGAACCCTTAAATCCGGGTCTGGTGCGTTATACCTGATCATATCCTGATAAATCATAATCCATAACATATGTAGCAGAAAACATAATTATAATCTCCATATAACAAAATACCAGAGTTTACTAATTTTAACTATAATCCATATTAAATCACCCATCACCTGCATTCCCATAAATCTACATAACTTCCAAAACAATTTAGTATTTTCACAATCATTCCTTACTCAATAGCCTTAAAACATATAGGCATAAAACATAAATATTTACATTCCTCAAAATTAACATAGAAATATACCATTTTCTTTTTCTATTTCCCAATAATGCTATAAAAACCTCGACCTCTCAAAGCTCGATCTCAAGGAAATCTTGAAAAAAAAAAAAAAATTCATATTGAGCTGAGAAACATTTCAGTAAGGAAAGAAACAATATATTAAAACAATGTGTGGCAAACATGAGTTTATAATCAACATAATATTTAACATTTGCAAATTCTTAACATAATTTTCGAAATCATTTTCTGATCCTATTCAAACACATGTAAGATATTTTACCCACAAGATTATCCAAGGATAGGGGTGATTACCCGCCCATACAAGTAGCACCCCTCTGCTTTGATACATTTGACAACCCAAAGGTCACAACTAAAGCATACCAGGGCCCTCACCTTACTTAGTAAGCTCTCAAATGATAAATTGGTCTTGTACTCACACAGTTCATACAAAAGTTTATCGGCAAAGGCCCTAAGGATAGGGAAATCTACTCGCCCATACAAGTAGGTTCCCTCTGCCATAGTACGCTATGCAGTTACTACCACATCTGAAGCTACTAGTGCACTCGCCTTACTCAGCAAGCTCTCAGGAGAAAAGTGCGCCTCGCCCAAGCGTAACATGTTCTACTAGCATAAATACTTCTAATATCATAATATATTATTCTTTTCTGTCATTATTCAATCATACACATCCCTTTATGTTCATAGCTTAAACATTGTATTTCATTTCACTTTAAGTGACTTTTCCCCATTTTACATTGTTCATATTTTATTTCCATTCCATTCATTTCTATTTTCATTTCATTTCATACCGAACATCTTTCAGCTGTTTTACCCAACATTTTTCAGCTATTACACATTTACCCAACTATTTTCAACTGTTTTACCCAGCATATTTCAGCTGTTTACATGGTTGCATTAACACACACAAGTAGTATATTTCATTTAACATTTTCATACTCAGTTCATTCCCTGTATATTATGCATCTCATACATATAACATATTTCCATACAACATTTCTATTTACTCATGCCACACAATTTAGCAGTAAAATTCATACATTGCCTGAAAATAAGTCAACTCACAATTAACATTCATATACTAGAAAAATACTTTTAATTTCTTACATAATTATTCTGAAAAATATTTCACTTCCATCAGTTCAATTTCACATATAAGTATCTAATAAATAGTCATAAATTTGGAAAAACATAATTTAAATGGTTGGCATTTTAAACCTATACTGAAAAATTTACACGTACATATAATACAATTTATTTTTCATTTAATTCATAAAAATTATGATTTAATTTATATTTTTTCCCTTACCTGATTTCTTGAACTACGCCAACAGGGACTTCGAAAAATACCTGCAGCGCTCACCCGGATCCTGAATCAAAAATCCATAACTCTAATAAATTATTCATGAATAAAATATTATTTAAATATTTCCTAGAGCCATAATTCCTAAATAAATAATAATACTCTTAAATTTAGCCAAATTCCCAAATTTCACTCTCGCTTTGGAGTAGGGCTTATAAAATCCCAATTGAAAAATTACTTACGTCAAAATGACAATGACGATGACTAGGACCACGTGGTGGTGTCTCATCGTCGATTTAACCGCATATTAATAGCGAAATTGAGAAAAAGGGAAAAAATTACTTTTCCCCAGGAGCAAGTGTCTAAATTGTTCCTATGAAAATTTTGCTCTAATAGAAATGTTGGCAGCGGAACCAGGATTCCAACGGCACTTTCCGTTTCCTGATCCGTCGCAAACTCGCCGAGAACTTGAGAGAAGAAGAGAGACGGAGACGGAGGTGGTTGGCGTAGGAAATTTCACCCGGGGGGGGTTGACGTCTCTACTTCTTCTTCTTTCTTCTTCCTTCTTCTACGTTATATATATATATATATATATATTATAATAACTTACTTATATATATAATTCTAATTAGTTTTTTTTTAAATCCAATGTAAAAATATTTAATTTAATAACTAATTATTTAATTATTTAATTCATCTTAATTTAATTTAATTTCTTTAATTATTATTATTATTATTATTTTTTCTTATTTTTCACACACCCTTCCTTTTATTTATTTATCAGTTATTTTTTTATTTATTTTTTAAATTATTTTAATCATTTTAATTTTTCGAGTCTTTACATTCTCCCCTTCTTAAAAAATTTCGTACCCGATCTTTCATTCCCATAATTCTACGATTTACCATATCCCATACCATAATCTCAACAACACAATTATATACATTAAATCAAATGCACATCCAAATTCTCCATATAAGGACCAGTCTCACGGCTAAGAAATATCACCTTCGATGGATTTATCGTGGTTTTCAGAAACTTTCGAATGAATCAGAAAATCACAGAAGTCCGCAAAGGGATTTCCACCTCCAAGCTATAAGACAAAATCCTATACTTCCCTACACCATACCTACTGCTCAACACCTAATCTAACCTATTCATCTAGTATCTTTATCCTAACTGTTTCCTATACTTTGGTATAAATCATCTCTAACCTAATACTCTAACATTTCTATATCCAGGCGATGTGAAATTAATCACACTTCCGGTTGGACATTGCCCTGATACCATAATGCAACGCCTAGAACCCTTAAATCTGGGTCCGGTGCGTTATACTTGATCATATCTTGATAAATCATAATCCATAACATACGCAGCGGAAAACATAATCATAATCTCCATATGATAATATACCAGAGTTTACTAATTCTAACTATAATCCATATTAAATCACCCATCACTTGCATTCCCATAAATCTACATAACTTTCAAAACAATTTAGTATTTTCACAATCATTCCTTACTCAATAGTCTTAAAACATATAGGCATAAAACATAAATATTTACATTTCCCAAAATTAACATAGAAATATACTATTTTCTTTTTCTATTTCCCAATAATGCTATAAAAACCTCGAGCTCTCAAAGCTCGATCTCAAGGAAATCTTGAAAAAAAAAAAAACATTCATATTTGAGTGAGAAACATTTCAATAAGGGAAGAAACAATATATTAAAATAGTGTGTGGCTAACATGAGTTTATAATCAACATAATATTTAACATTTGCAAATTCTTAACATAATTTTCGAAATCATTTTCTGATCCTATTCAAACACATGTAAGATATTTTACCCACGAGCTTATTTAAGGATAGAGGTGATTACTCGTCCATACAAGTAGCACCCCTCTGCTTTGATACATTTGGCAACCCAAAGGTCACAACTAAAGCATACTAGGGCACTAACCTTACTCAGTAAGCCCTCAAGTGATAAATTGATCTCGTGCTCACACGGTTCATACAAAAATTTACTGGCAAAGGTCATAAGGATAAGAAAATCTACTCGCCCATACAAGTAGGTTCCCTCTACCTTAGTACGTTATGCAGCTACTGCCACATTTAAATCTACTAGTGCACTCGCCTTCCTCAGCAAGCCCTAAGACGAAAAGTGCGCCTCGCCCAAGCGTAATATATTCTACTAGCATAAATACTTCTAATATCATAATACATTATACTTTCCTATCATTATTCAATCATACACATCCGTTCATGTTCATAACTTAAACATTACATTTCATTTCACTTTAAGTGACTTTTTCCCATTTTACATTGTTCACATTTCATTTCCATTCCATTCATTTCTATTTTCATTTCATATCGAGCATCTTTTAGCTATTTTATCAAACATTTTTCAACTGTTACACATTTACCCAACCACTTTCAGCTATTTTACTCATCATATTTCAGCTGTTTTACCCAGTATATTTCAGTTGTTTACATGGTTGCATTAATACACACGTGCAGCATATTTCATTTAACATTTTTATACTCAATTCATTCCATGTATATTATGCATCTCATACATATAACATATTTCCACACAGCATTTCTATTTACTCATGCCACACAATTTAGCAGTAAAATTCCTATATTACCTGAAAATAAACCAACCCACAATCAACATTCATATACTAGAAAAATGCTTTTAATTTCTTGCATAATTATTCTGAAAAATATTTCACTTCCATCAGTTCAATTTCACATATATGTATCTAATAAACAGTCCTAAATTTGAAAAAATATAATTTAAATGATTGGCATTTTAAACCCATACTTAAAAATTTACACGTACATATAATAATTTATTTTTCATTTAATTCATAAAAATTCTGATTTAATATATATTTTTTCCCTTACCTGGTTTCTTGAACTACGCCAACAAGGAATCCGAAAAATACCTGCGGCGCTCACGCGGACCCTGAATAAAAAATTCCTAACTTCAATAAATTATTCATGAATAAAATATTATTTAAATATTTCTTAGGGCCATAATTCCTAAATAAATAATAATGCCCTTAAATTTAGCCAAATTACCAAATCTCACTCTCACTTTGGAGTAGGGCCTATAAAATTTCAATTGAAAAATTACCAACGTCAAAATGACGATGACGACAACTAGGACCACGTGATGGTGTCTGATTGTCGATTTAACCGCATATTAACGGCGAAATTAAGAAAATGGGAAAAAATTACTTTTCCCCAGGAGCAGTGCTTAAGTCGTTCCCATGAAAAATCTGCTCTAATAGAAATGTCGGCAGCGGAACCAGGATTCCAATGGCACTTTCCGTTTCTTGATCCGTTGCAAACTCGTCGAGAAATTGAGAGAAGAAGAGAGACGGAGACGGAGGTGGTTGGCGTAGGATATTTCACCCGGGGGGGTTGTCGTCTCTGCTTCTTCTTCTTCTTTCTTCTTCCTTCTTTTACTTTATATATATATATATTATAATAACTTACTTATATATATCATTCTAATTAGTTTTTTTTTTTAAATCCAATGTAAAAATATTTAATTTAATAACTAATTATTTAATTATTTAATTCATCTTAATTTAATTTAATTTCTTTAATTTTTATTATTATTATTATTTTCTTATTTTTCACACACCATTCCTTTTATTTATTTATCAATTATTTTATTTATTTATTTTTTAAATTATTTTAATCATTTTAATTTTTCGGGTCTTTATATTCTCCCATTCTTAAAAAATTTCATCCTTAAAAATTTTTTACCCGATCTTTCATTCCCATAATTCTACGATTTACCATATCCCACACCATAATCTCAACAACACAATTATATACTTTAAATCCAATGCACATCCAAATTCTCCATATAAGGACCAGTCTCACGGCTAAGAAATATCACATTCGATGGATTTACCGTGGTTTTCAGAAACTTTCGAATGAATCAGAAAATCACAGAAGTCCGCCAAGGGATTTCCACCTCCAAGCTATAAGACAAAATCCTACACTTCCCTACACCATACCTACTGCTCAACACCTAATCTAACCTATCCATCTAGCATCTTTATCCTAACTGTTTCCTATACTTTGGTATAAATCATCTCTAACCTAATACTCTAACATTTCTAACAACGCCTAGAACCCTTAAATCTGGGTTCGGTGTATTATACTTGATCATATCCTGATAAATCATAATCCATAACATACGCAGCGGAAAACATAATTATAATCTCCATATAATAATATACCAGAGTTTACTAATTCTAACTATAATCCATATTAAATTACCCATCACTTGCATTCCCATAAATCTACATAACTTTCAAAACAATTTAGCATTTTCACAATCATTCCTTACTCAATAGTCTTAAAATATATAGGCATAAAACATAAATATTTACATTCCCCAAAATTAACATAGAAATATACCATTTTCTTTTTCTATTTCCCAATAATGTAATAAAAACCTCGAGCTCTCAAAGCTCGATCTCAAGGAAATCTTGAAGAAAAAAAAAAATTCACATTCGGGTGAAAAACATTTCAGTAAGGAAAGAAACAATATATTAAAACAATGTGTGGCCAACATGAGTTTATAATCAACATAATATTTAACATTTGCAAATTCTTAACATAATTTTCGAAATCATTTTCTGATCCTATTCAAACACATGTAAGATATTTTACCCACGAGATTATCCAAGGATTGAGGTGATTACCCGTCCATACAAGTAGTACCCCTCTACTTTGATACATTTGGCAACCCAAAGGTCACAACTAAAGCATACTAAGGCACTCACCTTACTCAGTAAGCCCTTAAGTGATAAATTGATCTCGTACTCACACGGTTCATACAAAAGTTTACCGGCAAAGGCCCTAAGGTTAGGGAAATCTACCCGCCCATACAAGTAGGTTTCCTCTGCCTTAGTACGTTATGCAGCTACCGCCACATCTAAATCTACTAGTGCACTCGCCTTCCTCAGCAAGCCCTAAGGCGAAAAGTGCGCCTCGCCCAAGCGTAATATATTCTACTAGCATAAATACTTCTAATATCATAATACATTATACTTTCCTATCATTATTCAATCATACACATCCGTTCATGTTCATAACTTAAACATTACATTTCATTTCACTTTAAGTGACTTTTTCCCATTTTACATTGTTCACATTTCATTTCCATTCCATTCATTTCTATTTTCATTTCATATCGAGCATCTTTTAGCTGTTTTATCAAACATTTTTCAATTGTTACACATTTACCCAACCACTTTCAGCTATTTTACTCATCATATTTCAGCTGTTTTACCCAGTATATTTCAGTTGTTTACATGGTTGCATTAATACACATGTGCAGCATATTTCATTTAACATTTTTATACTCAATTCATTCCATGTATATTATGCATCTCATACATATAACATATTTCCACACAGCATTTCTATTTACTCATGCCACACAATTTAGCAGTAAAATTTATACATTGCCTGAAAATAAGCCAACTCACAATTAACATTCATATACTAGAAAAATACTTTTAATTTCTTACATAATTATTCTGAAAAATATTTCACTTCCATCAGTTCAATTTCACATATATGTATCTAATAAACAGTCCTAAATTTGGAAAAACATAATTTAAATGGTTGGCATTTTAAACCTATACTGAAAAATTTACACGTACATATAACACAATTTATTTTTCATTTAATTCATAAAAATTATGATTTAATTTATATTTTTTCCCTTACCTGATTTCTTGAACTACGCCAACAGGGACTCCGAAAAATACCTGCAGCGCTCACCCGGATCCTGAATCAAAAATTCATAACTCTAATAAATTAATCATGAATAAAATATTATTTAAATATTTCCTAGGGCCATAATTCCTAAATAAATAATAATACCCTTAAATTTAGCCAAATTCCCAAATCTCACTCTCGCTTTGGAGTAGGGCCTATAAAATCTCAATTGAAAAATTATCTACGTCAAAATGATGATGACGACGACTACGACCACGTGGTGGTGTCTGATCGTCGATTTAACAACATATTAACAGTGAAATTAAAAAAATGGAAAAAAATTACTTTTCCTCAGGAGCAGAGCTTAAGTCGTTCTCATGAAAAATCTGCTCTAATAGAAATGTCGGCAGTGGAACCAGGATTCCAACGGCACTTTTCGTTTCCCGATCCGTC
The DNA here is from genome assembly GCF_029873635.1 of Malania oleifera. Classification (NCBI taxonomy): domain Eukaryota; kingdom Viridiplantae; phylum Streptophyta; class Magnoliopsida; order Santalales; family Ximeniaceae; genus Malania; species Malania oleifera. Next base: position 109,872,790 of record NC_080422.1, read on the forward strand.
GCAAACTGGCCGAGAAATTGAGAGAAGAAGAGAGACGGAGACAGAGGTGGTTGGCGCAGGAAATTTCACCCGGGGGGGAGGGGTTGACGTCTCTGCTTCTTCTTCTTTCTTCTTCCTTCTTTTACTTTATATATATATATATATATATATATATATATATATATATATATTATAATAACTTACTTATATATATCATTCTAATTAGTTTTTTTTTTTAATCCCATGTAAAAATATTTAATTTAATAACTAATTATTTAATTATTTAATTCATCTTAATTTAATTTAATTTCTTTAATTTTTATTATTATTATTATTATTTCTTTTTCACACACCATTCCTTTTATTTATTTATCAGTTATTTTATTTATTTATTTTTTAAATGATTTTAATCATTTTAATTTTTCGGGTCTTTACAGTTGGATATATGAGACATATTGAGTGGAACACATGCACTGGGAAAACATAGTAAAGCAGAGAACAAAAAAGTTGGTTGCAGTATTAAACCGTCGACTATTTGGTCGACGATGATTGACAGTTTTGGTCTCGGGAGATAACCGTAGACAGTTCTAGTCTATAGAAGGAACAACTCTCGGTAGATAACCGTCAACAGTTTCAAGCAGTTTCAGTCCATACCATCGATGGTTTGTTGAAACTGTCGACTGTTTTTTTCAGCGTAGATTACACATTTTGAAACAGGAGATCAGTAAATTGGGAGATTTGAAGGATTTTCCTCTAGGATTTTCTACAGAAGTGTTTTAGTTGTATTCTAAGTCTTATGCACATATGGTTAGAATATAAACCATATTTGGTAACCTTTTGATATAAGCTTGACAATTTGATAATGAAAATCAACTGCTTGCTCCCGTAGATGTAAGCACATTGCTGAACCATGTAAATTCTTATGTCTTTGTTTTTATTACTTTCCATTATTATCATTGTAATTGATTATTCCATGTACTCATTGTTGGTTGCTTAAATTACTTGTTCCAATTCGATTTGTTGGTTTCCGCTGTGCATTGGCATTGACATTGGCATTCAGGCCACTCTGCACAGTACTAGTGTTCGTTGAATAATAGTTTGTCACTGCATTAATGACATCATTCGACGTATGCAATTAAGTCCTAAGTAAAAAAAAAAAAGTACTTTTATAATGCTTTAATCATAATTGGAACACACACATTATTAAAGAGTGTAATAATATTCTAGTTAGTGTCTAACTATCATTGCACTTACGCATTAATTTAAATGAATCGATGGAAGTTAAAAATTAAGATTCGAAATATTATAATTTTTTTAATTAGAAAAGTATCGATCCACTAGTTTGACCATTGCCCCACCATAGAACCAATGTACTATTGTTCTAGTTCATCAATTAGTGAATTGTGAATCAAAATTTTAACATGTAAACGAATCAATGAAAGTTAAAAATTACGATTTGAAATATTATAAATTTTTTAATTAGAATAGCATCGATCCACTAGTTTGACCATTGCCCCGCCATAGGACAATTGTACAATTGTTCCAACTCATATACTAAGTCAATATTTAAGAAGAATTTAATAACATTGATTATAGCATTTACTCGTTTTGGTTTGTTACATTAATGAAATGTATGCTTTGTGTGTGTATATATTAATAACATAGTGAATTGATTTGATAAACCGTAATCAATTCGGTCCAGGATGTCACATTGAAAGAAGATACTAAACGTCCAGTCTAGTAAAAATAAATAAATCTTTCATCTAAAAATTAATATAATCATGTTGAGTTTTGATAACCAATCATATTCTTTAATTTTAAATAATTAGAACTCCATCCTCACTATATTTTAAGGAAAAATAAGATATTTAAGTGCACTTAAATACATTTACTGTAATTGATTTGGTTCTACCATATGATCGAGATGTCAAACTAAAAGAAAATACTAATGTTTGGTCAGTCAAAATTCAAATTTTAAACAATCAATCATATTTTTTAAGTTTAAATGATCTTGAATTAAAATATTATCAATCTTAAATCAAACTAAAATTAAATGTCTGAACTCTACAAAGAAACGTAAGTACATAACTTATCCTAATAATTTCTTCTATGTGGACACATGACAGAATATAATTGGCGCTCGCAATTCAATGATAATATTTTCTCAAAAATTCTTAAAATTATGGTCTGTGACGATATGAACTCACATGATAGACATCAGTTACATAATGCACGCAAACTATATTATTCAATCGATGTCTGTCATGTGAGCTCATGTAATCGCGGCCCGTGACATATAACACGGATCTTTTTTTCCTTATGCACTGTAGGCTCCACGATCCATGGCAACGGATCAATGACGTCAGCCCTCCGCATCGGATGGCCAGAAATGAATGAGCAGTTTTCAGATTTCGGCTGCGGAGCGTGGAATCATAACCTGGGAAATGATATCCTACGACCGAGTCGTCACTTTCCCATTGAATGAGAGAAGCTGCATATCTTTCTGCGTCAGCTGTTCGTCCTTTTTACACTTTTACCCTCCAATCACCATTCGAAACGTGGCCTCCCCTGCATGCCACCAGCTGTACCTTTTGGACTTTTCCTTTCACAGAGGCCGCCGTGTCCTCCCACTCGCTCTTGCAGAGCGTGGACTCACCCCGCTGTGATCAAGCAATGTTTTTACTTTTTATATCCGTTAGATATGAAATTTAAGAACACTTACGCGTAAAAGTAAACGTTTAATATTTCGATTAATTTGCATATTTAAAAAAAGTTGGAAAATTTCACATAATTTTGACTTTTCTAAAGTAAAAGTGACGTGGCATTCGGTGATTGGTTCTTGGTTTTATTAAAAATTTATTTTGTTCAAAATTTAAGATAGAAATAAAAGTTACTTTCCTAAAGTAAAAAAAGATCCATTAAGATAAACCTAATTTTAGCAAGTAAGATCAATTTAATTATAGTGTATTACTAATGGAGTTAATTATAGTAAGATTAATCAATTTATATCATCAAAAATATTTCGCAGTGATTCATAGCATCATTGTATTTATAATAATGATTGGATTTTTGGGATCGTGTCGTGGGGAGTCTGGGGTCGAAGCTTATCTGAGAGGCTATCAAAACACCTAATAATTTTTAATTTTTATTTATTTTTTTGTATTTTAGGCTGTATACAAATTTCAAAAAATTGTGTGGTTATAAATTGATTTCTGATTATTATAATATAAGTGATGCTTAGTTATGCTAGACTAAGTAAGTTTTTTTTGTATATTCATCTGTTCTTATCGACTTGATGAAGTCTTGTTGTTTCACAATCGTGCTTTGTTAATTTGGTTTTTGAGAAATTGAGACAAAGGTAATTCTTGTAGCAATAGAATTCTGATACACCGTGCATGCGCGCATACATATACAACACAAAAAAAAACTTCATTATCATACTAATAGCCAAGATTTGAAGTTCAAATATTCAAAATATTGACAAATTAAGTTATGTGTGTGTGTGTGTGTACATCGAAACCCTAAACATAGTTTTTACGATAAAATTTAACTGCCTAATTATTGGTACAACATTGCTAATTTTCACTCCAAATGCTTCACTCATCACTAATACTTCAAACAAATGTTATGACATTTATTTTGGTTATTTTCTAAGTAGCCTATTAAGCATTTCACATAGAAAAGCGACAATTAATGTAAATGTTATTATTTGTTACTTCTAAGTTTTTTGTTCAAAAGAATCATATGTTAAAACAGAGTTTAAGTAGTTCTTATATTAAACATTTCACATAGAAAACAACACTTAGTGTAAATGTTATTATTTGTTACTTCTAATTTTTTTTCCTAAAGAATCATATGTTAAAATAGAGTTTAAGTAGTTCTTATATTAAACATTTCACATAGAAAACGATAGTTAATGTAAATGTTATTATTTGTTACTTTTAAATTTTTTGTCCTAAAGAATTATACGTTGAAACAGGGTTTAAGTAGTTCTTATCAATGAAGTAAATTTTAAATTCGTAAAAATTAAGGGGTGTTAAGCCGGAGGGTAATATATTATTAATTTAGAGATGACTTTGTCAATTTTATTAAGAAGCGGTTATCATAAATAAATACACATTTTCTATCTTTATTAGGTCTTATTTTTTTTAAGAGTCTATCTCTTATGATTTATATTACTATGCTTGTTGGACTATATTTTAGAGATTAGAGATCATCTCGTAGCAAAGATTTACTCGGTATGCCAAAAAAATTCAAGGCTATTTTCCATGTAACACTTAAAAAAAATTCACTTAATATTGTATAATTCTTGTTTAATTATTTAAGGAATCCTATTTATTATATATTAAATATATTAATTTATATCATCATTTATGTTTGATTTGTATATAAATAACATCTAAAATAATATAAATGTCTAATATATTAACGAAAAAATCTTATAAATTTTTAATAATAATATTTTATGGCAAATCTTATTAGCAAGATGATCTGACACTGAAACATGAAAAATTATTAGATACAATTTTCTAAAACCCTCGAAATTGATTGGTAGCCTCCAATTGTGTTATGGTTAATTAATCCAATCTAATAATTTCTCCTATAAAGTTGATACATAGCAACATGACCAAACATAGTTCCTATTAAAGCATTAACATTAATCTTGAAATTTCCATCCCACACCAAAAGTAGTATATCTAAGTGCTTAATTAAGTGATTGCTACTCTTAATATTAACTTTAAAGCTAAAAACTTAATTATAATGTATAAACAATATATAAAGAGGGTTTGCTGGTTTATTATCAAGCTCACTTGCAATTTCATCGTCATCTTCTTTTTCAAAAAGGAAAATCAAATATATTTAAGAATTGAAATCCGAATATACATAAAAAAACGATACATCCTTTAATTGTAGTAGATAATAGTACGATACTCCTCTAGGGCAATATCAATTTGACTTTATGTGTCGATCCTTATCAATGATTTTATATCTATTTACTTAGGTTAGGAAAACTATATGATGCCTCTTGGACTAATAGTGTGAAGTGATGCACTAGCATGCACTTTCATGTAATTGTTTTTAAAGAAAAAAAAATTCTACCACCCACATGTTCTATGCCATATAAAGTTTTTAAATGGTTTATGCACATGTGACTTATAAGCTCCCACAATAAAAAAAAAAAGTGAGAGAGAGAGAGAGAGAGAGAGAGAGAGAGAGAGAGAGAGAGAGAGCTAAAATCATGGAGGTTTCCAAAAATAGAGGAGGATTCTTTGGTGTGGGGGGGAGTAAATCAAATCCCACAAATGGACAATGATAACATCATTAACATTAAAGACCTGAGTAATTAAGAGATTCTGTGAAATATTTTGAAGATAAATTTACTGCATATGCTTCCTCGTTTCTATGTAATGCCCTTCATAGAGTTCTTCACAAATCTGTGATACCGATTACGGAACTAAGATCCATCATTCTCACTCACCCTTGAACCTTAAATTTCTATACCAGATCTCATTTTCTAAAGAGACCCAGTTCAAGTTTTACTGCAGATTCAATGGCTTATGCCATGAAAGCAATGAATGGTCCAGATTGATCAAAGGCTGGACTCTGAGAAGAGAGAGAGAGAGAGAGAGAGAGAGGGTTGTATGTATCATGATAATAATCAATATAAAACAAAAGTCTATGATCATAGACAAATAAAAAAAGGAAAAGGTTAGTGTGGTCTGTGAGGAGAAAAAGCTGAAGACAGTTGCAGTTGCAGACAAGGAAGGGGAGAGTTGGAGTGCTAGAACACAATTGGGCTTCTGTTCTGTTGGGTTGAGAAGGATCGATCGGCCAATCTTTCTCCGTCACTGTAGGAGTGAACTGCTTTGCTTGCTGCCAGTCTCTGTCTGTCTCACTACCCACTTTTTTCTGCTCTTGATATCTCCCAAATTTCGTGTTTTTGCTTTCTGGGATCGGCGAGAAACGAGAGTTTCCGGACCTGAGACTATAGCATTTGTGATTTTGTTTTTGCGGTTCTTGTTCGTTTGTGGTGTTTCTTATCTGGGTCTTCGAGATTGTTGCTCAAGAATGACCGTGGAGGAGGGTAGGGGTTGTCTGGCGGGCGAAGATGGAGCGAAGGACAGGTTTCCTGTGGGCATGCGTGTTCTTGCGGTGGACGACGACCTAGGTTGTTTGAAGGTGTTGGAGGCTCTGCTTCGCAAATGCCAGTACCATGGTATGAGCGCTCTTCTCTCTCTCTCTCTCTCTCTCTCTCTCTCACACACACACACACACACACACACACACGCGTTCTCGTCCTCATGGATTCGTATTTGATTCTTCAAAGATGAAACGTTTACATTTGTTTTCTTCCAACTTCGATTAAAATTCTGTTGATATTTGGTTACTTGCTCTGTTTCGTCAGATTATTGATTTGATCCCATGCCTGCTCCCAGTTTTCACTTGAGAATTTCTGTGAATCGTTGAAAATAATTTGGGTTCATGTGAGAGATTGTGATCATGCGTATTCGATTTGTCTCCTTGAATTTTGATTTATTGTAGTTTAATTTTGATTTTATTAGCATTGGCTGAGCAGTTTTGAACTGTTATATACTGGTTTTCTCATCAATATCATATTTTTGATATTAGATTATAATTGTATTGGTAAAAAATGATTGCAATTATGCTTTTGGCTGTCGAATTTATTCTGCTTCTTTGTTGGCAAAATTATGTTTTGCAGTTACAACAACCAATCAAGCGGTCAAGGCACTGAACATGTTAAGGGAGAACATGAACAAGTTTGACCTTGTTATCAGTGATGTTCAAATGCCGGACATGGATGGGTTTAAGCTCCTTGAACTTGTGGGGCTCGAAATGGACCTACCTGTCATCAGTAAGCAAAAAGCCCTTGTCAGGAGTCTCCCTACTTTGTTCTTTGCATGATCCCCCCTCCAAAAGGAAAAACATTTCTTTAAAAACATGAGAAAAAGGAAAAAAAGATTAATTTCCTGTTTGTATAAAAGGAGTGATTTCATTTGCAAACTTGTACAAGTCCTCGGGATTTTCTTTAATTACCCACAGAAGATTGTACAGCTTGTGCAGTATATAACAATTCTTTAAAACTTAAGCTAATATGCTTTTAACTTTGTTCTGATTTCTTAACATGTCCACAGTGTTGTCTGCATACGGTGATACCAAATTTGTGATGAAAGGGATTGCTCATGGTGCTTGTGACTATTTGCTAAAACCTGTTCGTATTGAAGAGCTGCAGAACATATGGCAACATGTAATCCGGAGAAAGAATCAGAACAAATGTTTGAATCAAGAAAAGGGTCACCATAGTGCTGGAGAAGGTGGACAAGGACCTGCATCCGCAGGTAATGCTGATCAGAATGGGAAACACAATAGAAAACGGAAGGACCAAGATGAGGATGAGGAAGAAGAGGGGAAAGAGAATGCACAAGAGAATGATGATCCATCATCCCAGAAGAAGCCTCGCGTTGTTTGGTCAGTGGACTTGCACAAGAAGTTTGTTGCTGCAGTTAATCAGTTGGGCGTTGATAGTGAGTCGTTGACTGCTGATAAATAACATGTTGTATCTGAAGTTTCCCATTCCTAATGTTTTCATCCCCTTTCCCTCTTGTTTCTATTGCAGAGGCTTTTCCTAAGAGGATTCTTGACCTCATGAATGTGGAGGGGCTCACTAGGGAAAATGTAGCAAGTCATCTGCAGGCACGCTCCATTTCCTTCTTTACTTTGTTCGTAACTTTCTGCTTGGAACCCCTGAATTCCTGGGAAAAAAGGAATTTCTTCCAAATTTGCAGATTTGGAAATAATACTTTTAAATGTTAAAGAAGCTATTGCAAATGTCAAAAATTTCACAAGAATAGCCATGGTTCCTTAGGGAAAATTTCAAAAATGAATTTATTGAGGGGAAAGCATTGCATAAAAACAGACTAAATGTTATCTTTGTTAAAGTATTCCTATTATTAGCAGACTTCCTAAATCCTGTTTTCAATTAAAAAAAAAACAATAGTCCCATCATAAACTAAGCCTGAATATGTAAATGATTTACTTGGTAGTGCAAGTGATGGATTATTGAACAGGTCATGGTACTATGACCTTGCAACTTCTTTATTAGGAGCACCCATCTTTATTAACAACGGGGACTCTTGAAGTACAAATAGCATTCATTTAAGCTATTTGGGGATTCTAGTTTTATTTTGTGTGCTCAACATGACAGTTGGGTCATGTGTCCTATATTATGTATACGCACAAAGAAGTCATGCTTTGTTTTGGACTTCTGAGAGATCCAGATTTGTTTCACAATGTTTACAGTGGAATCTTACTGGCTTATATTGTGTTGCAGAAATATAGGCTTTACCTGAAAAGGATCAGTTCTGCAGCTTCCCAGCAAGCTAACTTAGTTGCTGCACTTGGGGGCAAAGATACATCATATCTGCGTGTGACTTCACTAAATGGATTTGGTGATTTTCGTGCCTTGGCTGGACCAGGAAGGCTTTCTAATACTGCTTTGCCATCATATCCACATGGCGGTATGCTTGGTAGATTAAATACCGCCTCTGGTATGAACCTGCATGGGCTTACTTCTCCCGGAATGATACAATCAAGTCACACTCAAAATTCAAGCAACTCAATGAATACATTGGCTAAGCTTCAGCCAGTGACTTTGTCTGCCGACCAAAATGGAAGTATATTTCCAGGGGTTTCAGCAACATTGGAGATTGACCAGTTGCAACAGAGCAAGTGCATTCCCCATATCAGAGATTTCAATCCCATTGATGATCCAGCAGTTTTTACTGTTGCCAATGGCATCTCAGGCACCAGAATGACTGTTAGTAGCTCAAGCAATTCTCTACCAAGTGTCCCCAACAACCCTTTGTTGTTACATGGAAATCCGCAACAAACATTAAGTAGGGTAGAATTTGTAAATCAAGCATCTCCAAAAGGCGCTTCTCTGAAACAGGAACCTCACGAGATTGGCACCTATGGTTCTAATTTTCTGGATCATGGTAGTATTAATGAAAACTGGCAGAGTGCAGTTCAGTTACCTAAATTTCAATCAAATCCTCTTCCACTGAGTGAACAATTCAATAACAGTCAGTTATCTCCTAATAATTTGATGGACAATATTTCTTCAATAGGACCACATATTGTGAACAGCTCAACTGATTTTACCTCTACCAGTGCAGTTTCAACACCATTTGGGAACTCAAGAGGAGACATGCAATGCCAAGCAGGTTTGCTTGATAATGTTGTTCAGAATGTTAACCTTGCACCAGCACAAAGATGGGAAGAATGCAGGAAAGATTATACCTTTCACTCAGATCATACTTTCAGCACTTTGAACTCTCTTGTTCCTGCCAGTGGTGTTGTGGGTTCCTTGAGCCAGAGCTTGGACCAAAAAGATGCTGCCAGCAATAGAAAGATGGATATGTCTTTGAGTGGCCAATTGAATAGTGGTGCTCTACCTCCCATGCAGCAAAGTGAGATAGATAAATTAGCTATGGACCCAAAAATCAGGTCAAACGAAGACTACCTCTTGGAACAAAGAAAGTCACAAGACGATTTTCTTCGGAACAGATGTGAATCACTGGAAGATCTAATGGCTGCTATGATCAAAAGGGTATGATTACATGTTTTGCTCAACTTTCTTAATCTATTGCAAAAAATCTTTTGTTTCATGCCCTAATTCTAGAATTGGCATGGTATATTAGTTTGAGTGAAGCATGAAAACTAAGACTCTCGGTTTTGATGTTTATGTAGCCTAGTGTGGAGTACATATATGAAAAGGTGTTAATTATTTGTCATTGTTTTCTTCTTTGTTATCTTTACCTTGCCAGTTTAAAAAACTCATTGGTGATTCAACTGAATTTTTGTTTGTATTTTTCCAGTAGTAGTAAACCATAAATAGACAATGCATACAATGAGTCTCTTCAGCTTATGATTGAAAAAAATTCAGTTTCTGTGCTTTACTTCTTTGGGCAGAGGAAATGATGAATCTATTCACCATAATCTTTTATGTTTACTTCCTTATTTCATCCTATGAGAGACATGCTACACTTCAACCAGAGTCTGATGATATTAAAGTGTTTCTTTAGCATGACCAGAGTTAACCAAAAGATATGCTTTTTTGACTTCAAAAATTCTATATTTACTACCTGAATCTCACATCTTTTCATCACCACTAGTCTTGTGTATTGAATTATGTCTATGGCGCAACCACACAAAGCAAGAAGTGATAAAATGCATGATGTTTAGGGGTGCATGTGTAGTTGCAGTGTTTTGACTTTCCATGTCAAAACGGGACATGAATCCATTTTCATAATATCTAATTTGCCAATGATGATGCTTTTCATGCAAGTGTTATCTTTTTTAATCTTTTTAAACTTATATGATGATGCATTTTGAAAAGTCGGTTTGGCAATCCTACTGCTTATTTAACTGGCCAGTTAACAAAACCCTACCACCACCATGTCTCAGAAGAAAAGGAAAAGAAACCCATGGATGATGGATCCTATTATCGTTAAGATATGCCATCTACTTTTTTTTTTTTGGGTGCTTGGATTTGGAGCAATGTTTTCATTATCTATCTAAATATTGAGTCATTCAAGGACATTGGTTGAAGTTTTCAGTGAATCCTAGTTTTATAGGTTTGTTGGATACATAATACTGAGATTTCTTTCCCATATTAACTGCCTTGAGTTGAATTTGTTTCCTTCAAGCATTCCTCTCATATGTTTTTATTTATGTGGGAATAATTATAAGTGAATCCCAACTTTATCATTCTGTTTGGAAGATTTGGACATCTGTTCTGGTGATCACACAGGTGGTCATAAATCCTTTGATGGGAAGCATTTTTAGCTCATAAATAGTGGAACCTATCCCCAAAATGTAGCTAAGAAATCTTGATTTAAATAGTGGTAGTACTTAGCTTAGTGTATAGTGGTAACATGTATAGAAAAAGAATGCGTCTGTAGCCAGAAGCTAGCAGGAGGTAGGTGTGGCTGCTGTGAAATTTTTTTTTTCGAGCTTGCACAGCACAACCCTGTCTATATTGGTAGATTTGCATGTCAAAACTTTTAAGCCCCTTGCCCATTCTAAGAAGATTCTTATTGTATTTTCAATATTTCTTTAGTTCAACCTATGAGATTGTAGTGAGTGTAATAAATTTTATTGGCCTCAAAATGCTATCAAGAGAAAATTTTAATTTCTTTTTCACTTTTCATTATTTTGTGACAAAAAATATATACTTATCATTGATTAATCATATACATGATAAGAAATTAATGAAACAAACTGAATTAGGCTTGTAATACAACATACACTACTAATCTATTAGGCACATAAAATTTATAATAAATTTTACAAGTTCCATTATTTTGTTAGAAGAAGCCTTAAAAATATAGTACTTTATACCATATTTTTTCAATGACTTACATAGTCATATTATGTAACCTAAGCCATAAAACTACAATGTTATAATAATCACAAAACTCATTTGTTAAAAAGGGGGATACGTACATCTAGAATGTGTTAGAAAATAGAAAATAAAAGAAGGTTGAAGTTGAACAACATAGACAAGAAATTCCAAATTACTAATATTTAGAAAATAAAATGAAATTTGTTTAACAAAAAATTGTTAATATCAATTTGTTAGTTAATGCATCTCTTGTGAATATTGCAAAAAATAAATACTTGTGTATTGTTATCATGGCATTAGCTAATCGAGATTGATCTATGTAAGGGAAAAAAGAGAGAATGAGTCAGAAATTAGCAAATAAAATAAAATAAATAGATGGGTATATTATACTGCAAGCCCCTGATGTGTCACTGAATTACACTGCACCCCCTGTTCTTTAGCCCTAACAGCACTTTCCTCTGTAAATTGGGCAACATTAGTGACCTAGAAACAAGAAAGCAATTGATGAGTCTTGTGATGACTTCAGTGAGAGTGGGAAAGATGTACTTTGCAATGCTAGGTAGGGCATATTCTTTACCAATAGTAACTAAAATATGGAGCTCATGCTTTTGTTTTACATTTGCTGTAGACATTTTCTCAGTTTGTATAATACATTGTCTTAAAAATTTTTATAGCAATTTTTTAAAAAAAAAATTTACCCAATGTTTTTGATTTTATATTGTATTGGAGTCGTATTTTAATATTTTGGTGGATGCTTAACATATTCAGGCACTATAAGCCATTGTGGGAGTGTCAACATGGTTCTCTGATAGGGTTGTTGTATCAGTCAATCCTGAGATTTGGCTTATACTCATGGTTCTCTGACTCTCTCAGATGTCCACATAATTTGGCTTCGGAGGGGGTCCCTTTTAGCTATAAATTTCTATTTGTCTTTATTTTCCTACTTCCACAAGTTTAGAAATTCAATTGCTAAGCTAAATCTGTCATGTTCAAGACTAACAACTGCTGTTGGGATCTCCAAACATTGGACCAAAATAATGCTCCAATTCTCTATTAAGACATTCAAGCCAGATAACAAATAAAGCTATTTCAGTCTATGAATGCTAGCCAGATCACTCTCTTCTGTAAAATAGATTAGTTAAATAATTTTTTTTTTCTGTTACAGTAGTTATTTTTTGTTAGTCGAAGTTGCAAGGGAAAATTGTCTTGCAGAGTCTCCATTATATGTACCAGGATTGTTCAAGAAGGGTTGAAGAAATGTCTAAATGAATTTTTTTTTTTTTTTTGAAACTTTTGAACACACCCTAACAAGTCAGATGCCTGTCCAAGAAATAAAATGTTTGGACATACACAGACAATTAGCCATGTCTATATGAAAATGTTTTTTCAACTCTAGTGAGTAGATAGTAAAATTTTTATAATTGTTGGCTGCTACCAAAATTTTTCATTCTTTCTTAAACGCCTGAAAATTTTAAATTAGGAAGAATTACCTTGAAATTAAGGCTCAGTACTTTTATGCGCATTTTGATCATTGGGTATGTCAAGTGTCTTCTTGTTCATTGCACGGTGGTTTTAAGTTATGACAATAGATGTACATCACGGATCTTCTTTGAGCCAATATCTTTTGTTATAGTCATGGATGAACTTACGGGGAGTATCCAAAATAAGGTTCTATGGTGTATGGCAAATGATATTGTCTTGGTTGATGAAACTAGGGGTGAAGCAGAATCTAAGTTAGCATTATGGAGCTTTAGCATCTAAAGGTTTTAGGATGAGTAGAAATAAGATAGAATATATGAAATGTAATTTCATTCATAGTAAGAGGAATATTAGAGAAGTGGTTAAACTTGATGGTCAAGAAATCAATAACATTAGTAGATTTCGATACCTTGGATCTATTATGCAAGCTGAAGGAGAAATTGAAGAATATGTAATGTATAGAGTTAAAGTAGGTTGGGTAAAATGAAGATGTGCTTCGAGTGAGCTGTGTGATTTTAGAATACCCTTAAAATTAAAAGGGAAGTTCTATATGATGGCTGTAAGATCAGCTATGTTATATGGATCAAAATGTTGGGTGATTAAGAAACAACATATCTAAATAGTAAAAGTTATCGAGATAGAATGCATAGGTGGATGAGTGGTATAATGAATGAACATATTTGCGGTAAGTTAGGCGTAGCTCTTATAGAAGATAAGGGAGGTACGGCTCATATGGTTTGGGCATCTACAATGCAGGTCAAATAGTGCACTAGTAAGGGAGAGTGGGTTAGTTAATGTGAGGGGCAATAGAAGGGGTAAGGATAGACTTAAAATAACTTGGAATGAGATAGTAAGGATTTAATAGCCCTAAATTTGTTGGAGCAAATTGCCCATGATTTTGTAAATTGGCAGAAAATGATTCATGTAACCAACCCCACCTAGTGAGACAAAGCTTGGTTTGTTGTTGTTGTTGTTTCTGGTTTTGTAGTTTATTATTTCCAGTTGAAAAATATTTGTTCCCAGAAGGAAAACCCATTTCTGACATAGCTATTTTTATTCAAAGCTGCATTTAGAGTCATTTCTTGAATAGTGGTCACCAGTCACCTGGAAGTGCTTGGTTGGTTCATATGTCAAATTGTGGTGTGCTTTGAAATGCTTTTCGACATAACGCCCTAACACCTAAATATTTGTGGTGCTATTAGGAATTTGATTTGATTTCCTTAGTATCCTCAATTTTTTTCCTTCTTTTTTTGATTGAATATTTAAGAGATCAGGTAGCCACTTTGGGAATCCAGAGTACATACCATCATGATCTAAGGTGCAAGAAGTACTAGGAATTGGGAGTGTGGCTCCACATTGTGATTTCCATTGTCAGTATAGGGATGCTGGTAATTGGATGATGTATAACTTAATGCAGTATTGCGGTCCTAATGTGTGTTTTGATTACACAAGGGGAAAACTCATAATTTATTCTTGAATCTCAATTCTTGTACTTGTAGTTGATTAATTAATGTCTTCTTTGCTTCTCCTTTTCTTCAACAGCATGGATATTTCCAAATTTTCACATTTTTGTTTTCTTTTTGAATATTTATGTGATTTCAAATAGTGTATCACAATCTTATCTATTTGTTCAAATCCCACTCTTGTTAAACTTTCTATTTTCAAAAAAAAAAAAAATCTAGTCTTTTAAAATAAGATTTGGTTTTTTTGCAGGAACAAGGTGAAACAATATTAATGGATGGAGAATTTGGTATTGATGCCTACTCCCTGGGGTCATGTATATGAAACTTTTTTTTAATCACTAATCTTTAGTGATAGGCTGCAACAGTATATGTGTACTTCCCAAGGTGTTCTGTAACTTCTACTTTTATTTATGTAGTTTCTTCTATTGGCTCTACTCCAAGCCAATTTCATTTCCTGACTGCAGTTTTTGGTGGCCATGCTTGTTTAATTTTAATTCTCACCACATCTCCTTTACTCCTGTTGATGGAAGAGTGACAAAACAACTTCTTACATCCTTGGATTTTCCCCATCCCCAACCCCAACAGTTTGATTCATTTACAGATGTAACTTGAATTGAATTTTCTTTTGGAGTTACTAGGGATCCAAAAGAGCTGAGGCATTTGGACTACTGTTGCTGATGGCTAAAACCTGGCTTTTTATGAAGCCTTGGTGTGATTCAGAAGGATGGATTTAACAAAAGTGGTGAAACAGTTCTGCTGTCATTCTTCTTTAGAGAAAGGATCCTTAATTTCTATATAAGGATTTAACAAAAGTGGTGAAAGAG
Source organism: Malania oleifera (assembly GCF_029873635.1). Classification (NCBI taxonomy): domain Eukaryota; kingdom Viridiplantae; phylum Streptophyta; class Magnoliopsida; order Santalales; family Ximeniaceae; genus Malania; species Malania oleifera. The sequence continues at coordinate 109,887,960 of NC_080422.1, forward strand.
TTCTGCTATCATTCTTCTTTAGAGAAAGGATTCTTAATTTCTATATTTATTGTCCTCAACCCAGAATAGAAAACGAGATATGACTATTCTCTTATTTAGTTGAGCACAATATAATTATCTTTCGAATGCTCCAGTTGTAGGTGCACAAGTCTCTCTTTGCTGACAATGAAAAGTCTTTAGAACTTAATTTAGCCCTGACCAAGTACTTCTGTTTCTTTTTGGCCACTCTGGAAGGAGCTCTTGGGGGCTGACTTCACCAGAGGAGAAGAAACGCTGGCACAGCAGAAGTGCCCTGATGCAAAAGGAGTTCAAAGACTCTTCTTAGTCTTCCTTGTGTTTTTGCTATTTTACTCAATTTTGATTTCCTGTGATTCTTTTAGATACTTCCTGTCTCCTATTGTTCTCTCTTATGTGATGTCTTGCCTCTGGCATACTTGTATGTGTGAAATTATAATCCTCTCTACCCCTGGGCCGGTGCTCTTACCATATCTGTCTGCATCATGCCATTGCTAGTTTTTAACCCATAGCATATTTGAAGTTTTATTTATTGTGCATTAGTCAGCCTAAAATGCATTTCTCTGCTGGTATGTTTGCTTTCTCAACTGTTTCAGCAGACTACATTGTTCCCCTCAAGCTTAGTGTGAATGGCACTAGGTTACCATGAAGATTCTGTCATATCTCATGATTGAGAGCAACAAAAACATTGCAATGAGTACAAGCCCTCTTGTCTGATTCGAACATTTGCATCTAGTTTTGGATTCCAGAGTCTAGTTTGGACCTCTAAAAGATGCAGAGGTGAAAATTTTTAGATTGCTGTCTTCTTTTAGATTTGGCAGGTACACTATGGTATTGCTCTGATTCTTTTGGCACGGAATTCTAATTGCCACTTAATAATAAAAGATTTTGTTTTGCATTAGGAAAGAAACATCGATACAAGACCAACCCCAGGTAGCCATAACATAACCCACTACATTGCCTGGATGGTCATTTTTTTTGTCAGATAAATTTTTGTTTTCAACACTGTATAGGCTTGTTTTCTTCTCATCTGAAACAAAAATACTAATTCTGGAAGAGCATTTAGAGGTTGATATAGCAATCAAAAAAGAGCTACAAAATCTCATGTGAATGACAATATGAAATGATTGGTAAGGGATGGTATGGTACATGGGCACTGTTCTACCATGTTCTTCTGAATCATACAATAGAGATGAGGCATCCTGCTTTGACATGGAATTGAAGAGGGGATGGGGCTTGTGTATTGGTAATATAAATGTAGCAACATTGCTCCAAATTTGTCTTGGTAAATAATAAGTGTAAGTTGTATAATGCATTTTTAGTGTTTAAAAATGTGTTTAGATAATCAATCTGACTTTAGTTTTTTTTTGAAGATTTTAAAGTTTAATAGTTCAAAAGCATTTCCTTGTTCTACTTTTATTTGTTCAGACAATCAGGATGGGTCGCCGGGCCCGGGCAGCTGCAGCATGGTGGGTGGTGGTGGTTTGCAACAATGACCAGCTGTGGCAACAGCAGCTGCCAACTGTCGATGGTGATGATGAGAGGTGGGAAAAAAAAAAAAAGTAAAATGCTACTAATAGGAAGAGACGGTTGAAAGTTTCAAATTGTATCTAAATTTACAGAAAACATGTTTTACAGAATTCTAAAGACGAGGAAGTTTGATACAATACTAAAAATATTTTTATACAAATGACTAATCACACTTTCATTTGTATCCACAATCTTCAGATAAAATAAATTGTATCCAAAAACTTAACCTAGACACCCTTCATTTTTTCCCCTCGTTAATATTTTCCCCTTCTGCCAACAACAAAAAGATAGGAATTAAAGAAAGGGATATCACCAACTTAACTGCAGTTAAATTTAAGCAAAGCTGAAAATTTGGAGGCACCAAATCAGGAAATCTTCTAAAATAGACCCAAGCAATGTTCCTTGTAAATATAAATATACATAAACTGACTTTAGTCAAGCTCAACAAGCTGAGCTCTCCGCTCTGCAGCTTTCTTCCTTATAAATATCCCCCATCTCAGTGCAGCTTTCAGCTTGAGCCACCCCACAACAGCCTTTCCTGAGCTCCGGCCACGGTCTTGCACCGCCATCCCATCCATCTGAGGCTCATATGGAACATCATAACAGTAAGAAGCGTCATTAGAATGACCAAAAGCATGCCCCATTCCAACACCAACACCCATACCAACAGTCATTAGTAGCCTCTGCATATCATCGCTATCCAACATCTGTGAACTCCTCAGCCTGATTTCTTCAGAGTAGAAATCCTCTAATCCCTGTCCACCCCTTGGTTGGGAATAATCTCCTGCTGAAATATAAGAATCCCCATCAGTAGATGCTTCAACTGGCCGGTAGTCCGTGCTGCCTGGCACCATTCCATGGTGATCAGTCAATGATAAACCATTCATTGGATCATGTCTTACAAATGGGAATTCAATCAGATGAGGAATTGACTGCTGGCTATCATCATTTTGGCATTGCAGCGTCGGGTCAGAAGCAATATACTGCTGCGGCCTGCACTGAGCTGTTGTAAAATAGTGATCAACCACATGGTGGTTGTTGGCTGATGATCTTGTTCCATTTATACTACTAGTCCCCGGGTTCAAGGCATTGCCACCATATTCTACAACTTGACCCCAGTTCTCATATGCTCTCTTCACGAGAGAATCCACAGAAATCTGTCAAGATTTAAAAAAAAAAAGTTCCAGATGAAACACGGTTGACAAGTTCCTTTTTCCTCTATCTGTCTCTCAAATTATCAAACAGTTATTTTATAAAAGAAAGCATGAAGGACTAGAATAAACTAAGATAAAAAATCATGCAATTTCAGACACAACTGCAAGTGCTGGTATATAAAACATATGGTCCTCAGACACCCAACAATTGCATAACTGAAGGGCCATCAGTCCATCGTTATCGTCCTGCACGCAGACGACTTGAACAGGGCTAAGGAATTTGGGATTTTGGCACATTCATTCCAACTCTAACCAGTTTGAAAGAATGCAAGTTTTCATTTCTTATCCTATTTTTCTAAGAAATTGAACTGCAAAAACACAAAAGGCAGCCCAGAGCACAAAGCTCCTGCGTATGCAGGGTGAGAAGGGGCAGACCACAATGGGTTTATAGTAGGCAGCCTTACCTTGCATTTTTGCAAGAGGCTGTTTCCGCACCTTGAACCTGTGACCTCCAGGTCAGAGGCGATTACTTTACCATTGCACCTAGGTTCTCAAGTAAAAATCAAACCTGAAAACTAAAAAAGATCTATAATTTCTAATTTAAGAGAAACGTTGGAGTTCTGAAAGATGGCATCCAACCTTTTGATTGTGGGTAAGTGATTCCAGAGGGAAAAACTGCCCATCAGCAATAAGGCCCCTAAGCTCATAGATATGGTTAAAGACAGCACCAGTGCTATGAGTGTCATCTGCAAAATAAACATAGAGCTTCCCACCCAAAACACACGTCTTGGCATGCTCCACTGTATTCTCCCACATCCTATTGGACATTCCACTCCCAAGGATCTGCATTATAAAGACCAAAAAACAAAAAACAAAGAGGGAGAATGGGGGAGGAAAATTGAAAGTAAGTATCTGAAGAGATGTCAAAGTTTAGAGGAAAATTCATAAACAATTAAGAAAAAAATAATTAATTAAATGAAAAAACAAACTGAGAGAAGAAATCCTCACATTTCTTAATCTCTGTGGATCTCTAACAAGGCACCGGAGGAAATCTTCAACAGTAACAATTTCAGCCGTTAGCAATTTTTTATGTAGCGCTCCATCCTTTGCTATTCTATCGAGTCTCCAAACATCATCACGCAAAGCAGGTGGGTAATGTTTCTTGTATACTGCAAGATGACAAGATTTATTTTTATGATTATAATATCTTCACTAGATAATTGCTAAAACTTTAGCAGCAATGTGTTACACCTCAGTATCATCATATTAATGATCGACCACCAAACTTGGGGCGTGCATCAAGTTATGAATCGTGTTGTGAATCTATGACCTTATGCATTATAGATTTGACTTTTAAGTGATCATTAGGCAGGTTTCAGCCTGATGAATACAAAACATGGATGAAGTGGACTTTCTTAAAATAGGGCATGCAAAGGAGAAACAAAAACTCTTATTTTCTTATGCAGTCACCCATTGCAAGACATCAAACTCACATGCACTCAGCTTTCCTAATCAAGAGCCATAATTTTGATTTTAAATTAAGAGGGTTACCATCAGACTGATTTGCAGTAAGAAATTTAGTACATCTTTACTAATCTGTTGCTAGATTCTTGGCCTGACACGCTAATGTTGCAAATCTTAATCTTGATAAATAGACATTTGCGTCACATTTGACAGCCACCAAATAGTACAGTGCTCCAACTTACACAAATTTCACTTTAGGAGTCACTGTTAGTATTTATAAATGGAAATGAATAGTATTTCATTATAGTTGACATTTTGCAGGTGTATAAGTATTTCATCAAGGACTTAATTGTACTGCCATTATCCACTTACGCCCAATTTGCTGCCCTATTTAGTCTGTTGAGTATGATTTATCTGCTAAAAGAGAACAATACAGATTACTAGATCCACAACCAATCACTACGTTGCAGTTAGATGCTTGTCACCTATTCAAACTGTTTTGGTACACTTTCAAATCAGGTAAAAAAACAAATAACAAGAAAAAGAGCAAAATGTTGAGGACTATGTTTAAGCACACGTTCTAAACCATACCTGGACATGCAGAGAAACTGGGTTATTGCTTATGGTCCAACTATAGATATATACCCATATTTGCTCAGGCCGTCCTCAATGGATACTACTTTTTAATCAGTTGACAAAAGTAATACTTGCCTAGAAGATCTCCAAGACTCAGTGATCATATCACTTGCTCAATTATTAATAACTAGTATGCTGCATTTCATAATGTAGAAAGGCCTCCACAAATTTTCCCTTAAAAAAAGAGAGCAGTTCGCTGTTCAATCATTTTGTTTTTCCACAATTGATGGCAGCGCACCTACTAATAGGATTTGGCTTGAAAGATTTGAGTATTCTAGTGGCAGGCTTGCAACTGTAATGAGCATTGCACCCACAGACTACCACATGCTGGCTTGACCATAGCTTGACCGCATTTACAGATTTACAACAGGGAGTTTTGCCTCCGATTTTGGCTTACGTTTATATGTAAAAATGCTCATTAAATATTGTTTTGAAAAATTCTTTGAAATGTTTTTGGAGCAATCACAAGCAAAATATAGGTGCCGCAAAGGTTGTGAAACTCACATTCTCCCCTATGATCCTTAACTGCAAAAGCCTCTGTTTTAGCCTCACGGACGCGAATTCCCTCACAGTATCCAGGAGCAACCTTCACACCAAGTCTAAACTTTCTGCTCCTTATCCAGCTAGAATTATCAGTGAAAGTGAGATCTCCAAGAGTCCCTACCCCATCTTTGAGGATCATCTGTAAATCCCCAGTCAAAAGTGGTCTTTTCCCCTCACGCTCCTTTACCTCCTGGCTTTGGAAGTGCTCACTGGTCCAATCGTCATCACCATCCTCATTGAAGTCACCCTCAAGCACCACAACATTCAGTTTGGCAGTTGATTCTGGTCCAGTTTGCACAATAGTGTCTGTGTTCAGGTCTTGCAAGACAACACGGATAGCTGCTCCCTGTTCTCCCTCAACCTTTCCACCAGTAAACAGGTGAGGCGGCATTCTTGTTCTGAACAGAAGCTGCAAATTCTTTCCTCCTGGGCCTTCTATTCTTGGTGCTGAAGATCTGCCATACGTAAACTTGCAATTGGTTAATGACAGGAATTTGTTAATGGTTGGCATTAGAAGCAGGATGCATCATAAGAAATAACATGCCAGAAGATGGTTGATCTAATTTAAAGTTGAGAATTTTTCTATCAATTCCTTATAACATTTTACTTCAAGTTGTGACCTATGTTTCCCAGTGTCTGCTAATTGGTCCAAAACCATAAATACCACAACTTGATCTACATCACATTCTGTTTTGCTTGGTGGTTCATATGCAGTACAATTTGTGGGATTCCATTAATTGACCAGCTAGCTAATCCACTTAGTTTGCACAATAACAAGAAGCAAAATCACCAAAAAAATAAACACTTCTGTGTCATAAATTAACAGCTTGTATATTCATGGAAACAACAAAGAAAGAGATGCTAATGGTAAGAAATCCACAGAAAAAAGTAGCAGCACACCTTTCAGCTATCTTCGCATGGCCTAACTTTGTTAAAGCACGCTCCACTTCCTCACTCACCTGTATTTTTCCCATAAAAGATGCAGTATTAACACAAGGTGAAGACCCAGGATATGCTGTACAATTATAATTAAAACAACTGAAGCACAATTTCTGGTGTAATGTAATGAAGAACATATTTATTTGCAATTTTCCACATCAATTGACGGTTTGATACTATTGATCATAAATCCCTGTTACATATACTCGGGGGCAGCTAAATTTTCCAAGTCAACTGATTCTTTCCTTCCATGTCTGTGTCCACAATAACACTTAAGCAGTGCAGTCAAACAAAACCTTCAACAGCCAGCATGCAAAATATTGACAATTTCATGTTTCTCTTCTAATAAGATGGACTTTTACAAGATAAGCAATTACCTAGTTGCAATGAAAAGATGGTAAGAACTTTGAAAATTCCCAGTATATAGTAATAATTTGTCATTATCAAGATTTAGAAAGACTCTTCTATTTCCCTCAATAGACATTACAAAGATTACAAACCTAACAGTAATCATTTTCACACAGGAAAAAAAGATTCCAAATCCCTTAAGCAAACATATGATATCATGGCCAAGACGCTGACTCAACAACAGAAAAGCGCTACAAAGCATAAGAAGATAATGCTTAGAGAAGAATGAAGTATCTACTGTAGACAGGATTTGCAAAATGGATTAAAAAGTTTGATACTTTATAGGCATTTTATAGTTGAATATGACTATGCAAGTTGAAGTAACAAACAGAAGCTACTCCACTGCATTTCTTTAGTATAAAAACTCTACAGTTTGCATCACCAATGTAAAAGAGAACAGCAAAATGGAGAAGCAAAATTTCCGTAGTAATTCCCCTTAAAACTTGTAAAGTTCATTATTCAAATTTAATAATTAAAATATATGTTAGCAAGCAAACAAATTAGTTCCAAAGCAACACATGCAATGAAGAAGATGATATATTAGGCACAATTTACATACAATTTCCATAGTCTGTGATTTTACAGTAGGCCTAAGCACTTAAAATACAATACCATTCTTCAGAAAATAATAATAATAATAATAATAATTAAGCAATACATATCATGAAAAAGCAGTAGCAGTCTTGGTATTGTTTAGCAATGAGTTAATTCTTCTCATTTAACAGCTAACATTAAAACACATAATTTTGCAATCAACACACCCAATCACAGAGTAATTTCAATCTGCAACAACTTATAACTTATGTTTTGCAGCATTTGATTTGTAGTAAAAATGAGTTTATAACTCACAATTCTACGGAGAAGAGGCTCCAGAGATGAGCAAAGTCTTTGCATGCTATCTAACTTCAAAGCTTCCATAATTACACTGCAGAAAAAAACACATGACATACAATCATTTTAAAAGCACACTAAAAAAGGTTAACGCAACAAAATAGCAACAACTATAACTTTAATCAAATTCAAGAAAAAAAGTAAGAAAGTTGACAATCAAAATAGACCCTCGAGGGCATAAAATAAGTTTCAAATCTGACATAAGATCAAACTTAGGTTAGTCCAAAGTAAAAAATCCATGGAACTATGAGTTTAAAACCTTGTATACTACAGAAGCGAAACACAAAATTACACAGAGATCTCATTTAATTCTTCCTGCCAATACCAACACTCTTTTACCAGGTATATTAGCAATTATCCTTTCTCACTCAAGAGTTAATAACCAAGCAATGTGACAAGTCAGCTCCATTACTATAAATCTAAAAGTAGTTCAATTCCTTCTGACCACTTGGTAACATGCAGCCAGGCTTGTTTTATGCCAAGCAATCAAACATCCATACTAAAAGCAGACCACAAGCTCCCAAAAAATGCAATCAAATAACTGAGCTTGATATTGATGGTTGCAGATTGCGATGTAGAGAGAGAGAGAGAGAGAACAAAGACAATAAGAAGAAAAGAAGCAAGAAGAAAAAAAGAGAGATGATAATGATGGTATAATATGGAACTATTTACCCCATTGCCATTACCTCCACCAATGGATTTATACATGAATTGAATGACAACTTACTACAAAGAACTAATCAGTATTTAATCCACCAGGACCATGGGGGAGTGAAAACTATGTGATGGATTGTGGATGATGAAGAGAGAAATCTGTGGACATTTACATGGTTAATGGGCATTAGCACCAACAAACAAATACAAACACATAAGCAATGTCATTATATGACTCATAGAATTTGATTCAGAATAAGTTTCTCAATTCATTCATATGTACTCTTATCTAAATCCATTTTGGGTCTTAATTACTGTGATTCAATATCAAAATTTCGAAAGAAAATTTGCAAACGATTGAATCAAACGATCCAATAAAATAACAAATGAAAATAAGCAACTCGTTGCCTTAAAACAAAATCAATGCTCAAACGACGCAGAAATTTATAAGAACACGCAACCAATCTCATTCCTAGAACCACAAACAAAAGTTGACCTTAAGCAATCAAATTAGCAGACCCATTAACAATAACAGATTCAATAAGAATCAGAAAACAAACCCAGCTAGAGCAGGCAATTTGGGCTTCTTCGGCGGCGGCATGTTGCCATCTTCATCTTCCACACTCTGTGTAAACCCTCTCTTCTCCACTCTTCTGTTTATTGAACTTTCCATTTCGGGAATTCTCCAACCCCTTTTTTTTCAAAAAGTTATATTTCCAGATTTAGACCCGCGCAAAAAAAAATATGTATCTAACTTCTACAGATCAAGAAATATGCTCTTGGAAGCTTCACGGAAGATAATAGAGCTGCTCAGATATCAAACAAAAATACATTCTTGAGGATATTTCTGAATCTGGGTCGAAGTGGTTTAGGATCTGGAAAGTGTATTGACTGTTAGTTGAAGGAAGAAAGCAAGTTTATTCAGTCTCTGAATGCATCTAACAAAACCAAGTGTTCCCTCACTTCTCCGAGCGCTTGCGTGAGAGAGAGAGAGAGAGAGAGAGAGAGAGAGAGAGAGAGAGAGATTGTGTTGAGGATCACAGCTGTATTGAATGTTTAAGCGTAATGGGTCATTCACGATAAACAGCCATGAAAGTTGAAACCGCGTCATGGTTGTCCCTCGGCAGCTGCTTGTATTTGACTGCCCTTGTCAGGGAAGTCAATGGTGCTCACCTGGGCTGACGCAGAAGACCCCACCAGTACCAACACTACTGCTACGATTACAGATCCAGGAACTCAGTATTTTAGTATATGGATCGTGAGAAAATGTGGATTGTGGGGGAGGGCAGTTTGTGTTGGGAAAAATATTATATATATACAAATTCTCACAAGTAATAATGCAAAAAAAAAAAAAAAGATACAAGAAATTTAACATGATTCCCTCAAATATTGAGATACGTTCACAGAGCACGACGGTCCAAATTACTATCACCAAATATGTTGTATAAAATGGATACAAAAGGCATAAGTCTTACAAATATACAAGAGTGTATAAACAAATATAATAAAATGAAAAAGTCTCACCAAATATTCTGAACAAAACTTTCAAAAGAACCAACCAAATTAACACTTCCAGTAAAATACAAATATGTTGTTAATAATAAACAGCTTAAGTTACAAGAGTGACTGGCGGAGCTGTTGCAGAAAATGGAGAGGATGACTGTCACTGATGCTGGCTGTAGGCAAAGGGAGCTCGTATTGAAAATCAGAGATTGGAATGATAGCAAGTAGGAAAAATGGAGATAAAAGAGAAACGGAGATGAAGGGGCAGCTAGCTATTGCTGCGCGTGAGACCTTTTGTGCTGAAGGTGAGTACTGCTTCCTTAAGAAGCCAACAACCATTAAAAAAAAACCTCTTTCCAATAGTTGGGCCCCACAAGGAGGGAAAACCCAACAAATCTCCCCCTCCCAACTTATGGAGGCAACTCCACCAATCCGGCCAAAACTCGACACTTCACATGCTTGTCTTTAGTCAATATTTTTGTCATCATATCCGAACCATTATCATTAGTGTGAATTTTGTCAAGGTCCAACAATTTCTTATCCAACACATCCCGAATCCAATGACATCTAACATCAATATGTTTTGACTTTGAATAGAAGATATAATTCTTACTCAAATGAATTGCACTTTGGCTATCACAATAAAGAACATACCTTTCTTGTTCCATGCCCGACTCTTTCAAGAATCTCTTCAACCAAAGTAATTCTTTGCAAGCTTTTGTAATGGCAATAAACTCAGCTTCCGTAGTAAATAGAGCAACATATTTTTGCAATTTAGATTGCCATGCCACAGCTCCCTCTACAAAAATCATCAAATAACCCGAAGTGGATTTTCTAGAATCAACTCACCGGCCATGTCGGCATCCGTGAATCCATGGAGCATAGATTTACCATTTCCAAAGCACAAACACACCTTTGAAGTGCCTCTAAGGAATCGGAGAATCCATTTTATTGCTAACCAATGCTCCTTTCTTGGATTAGAGAGAAACTGACTAACAACTCCAACAGCATAAACTAAATCCGGTCTTGTGCAAACCATTGCATATATTAAGGAACCAATGGCCGAGTAAATAACAATATGGAAATTAACTTGAAACTCAATGAAGTATATCACCGATTAAATTTTTCAATGATTGAAAGATTTAGAATTTGTAGTACAATTCTGGTGGAAGAAGATCAGAAAAAATTTAGTTGAATTCGTGCAAGTTGAAAGCAAAAGAGAGCAATGAGAATTTGAGAGCAATTGAGAGAGATTTTGAATTTTTGCAGAATTTGAATTCTTGGTGTATTGATTCGATGATCTTTAAGGCTTATTTATAAACTTTAAAAGGTATGTAACTTGTTCCCCAAGTGACTTAGAGTATTCCCCAAGTTTTCACAAAGTTTGAGCCCCAAGCAAACCATTTAAAAAATGTTTCTGCTGAGGTTCTTTTTTAAAAATTCTATTCATGGCAGTTGCCTGCCACACTTTGGCAGTCGCCAACCATGTTATTTTTAAATAAGTAGCAGGGGTAGTAGGGTGGCAGTCGCCTGTCAGGACACAGCCAGTCGCCTGGCTTGACCACCTAGGCGCCTGTTCTAGTTTAGGCAGTCTACTGGTTGTTGTCAGCTTCGAGTACCCTTCTACTTTTCAGTCATAAATTTTTATGTGTAACTCCAAATTTGATGATATTGGTGTCAAATAAAATCTAAAAGAAAATACTACAACTTTCATGTTGAACACTTTTTAAAATAAAGAGTTTTTGATAGATAAAAATACACCTCAATGCAAATGTAGAAAAATTAACAGCATTTTGAAAATCCTCTTTTTGATGCTTTTCATTCCAAAAATGATTCTAACCTTTTTGAAATAATGTTTGACCTTAAAAAAATATTTTACAAGTATGTTAAAAGGTATTTAGGTCCAATAAATTAAACTACGAGTTTCATATATCCATATTGAAATTATTTGCAGTACTTACATGAAATTTCCTATAAACTCTTTTAAATTTTCAATTCTTGAATTCCTTAAGGTCTTTATACTTGCTTCATCTTTCTTTGAGCTTTCATCAAGTTCTCTTTAATCCTTATGCTCTCATGATTTTCAAGTTTTATCTTTAAATCTATTTTTGAATCCATGCTTTAAGCTTCATATTAATCATCCTTCTTTGAAATATAAGCTTTCATGAATTCTTTAACCTTGCATTCATCATTGAGTCCTGAAAATACATAACTTAAACAAAGTATGTTAAGTTCTACTTGTTTGTTAGTATCAAAATAAGATGTTAAACTTTGTAAGGCCAACAAACATGATGAAAAACACTATATCAATCCATTGCCGGATAACACCAACGATTTTCCTATTAAGCCTATTCCACTTATCATCACTTATGTCTTTAGGCTTTCGGCTATCACCCTCAATAGACCCATCCAAATCTTTGCAAAATAAAAGATCTTGTATTTTTGTTTTCCAAGTTACCCAATTGCTTCCATTGAAGCTAATCATACAGCCAACATTACCATCCATGATTTACACAAATTTAATGTGTACAAATAACATGGCTCTGATACCACTTGTTAGGAAAAATATAATATATATACAAATTCCCACAAGTAAATCAATGGTGTAATGCAAACAATAAATAAAAAAAACAAGACACAATAAATTTAACGTGGTTCCCTCAAATATTGAGGTACGTCCACGGGGCATGGCAGTCCAAATCACTATCACCAAATATGTTGTACAAAGTGGATACAAAAGGCATAAGCCTTACAAATACACAAGAGTGTATAAATAAATGTAGTAAGATGAAAAAGCCTCACCAAATATTCTAAACAAAACTCCCAAAAGAACCAAACAAATTAACACATCCAGCAAAATACCAATATGTTGTTAATAATAAACACCTTGAGTTGGAGTGACTGATAGAGCTGCTGCAGAAAATGGAGAGGACAACTGGTACTGATGCTGGCTGCAGGCAAAGGGAGCTTGTATTGAAAATCAGAGAGTGGAATGGCAGCAAGCAGGAAAAATGGAGATAAAAGAAAAAGGGAGATGAAGGGGCAGCCAACTATTGCTGCGTGTGAGACCTTTTGTGTTGAAGGTGAGTACTGCTTCCTTGAGAATCCAACGACCATTAAAAAAAAAAACTCTTTCCAATAGTTGGGCCCCACAAGGAGGGAAAACCCAACAGTTTGGCTTAGGGGAAAATTAGTTAGGAATAAATATATCGACAAAGTCTTCAATAGATTCATCTGTCTTACTTAGAACAGCGAGATGGAAGAAGATCTAACACAAGTTTTAAGCTTTGAATGCACTTTAAAAAACACCTTTTCAAAGTTGGAATTAGCAAGTTGAAATGATTGATAGGTTTGTCGAATTAAATTTAAGGAGAAAATGATCAAGTGTAGTCAAATAACTTTTTATAAAACTTTTCTAGATGGATTGCCTAAGAGACCAAATATATAGAACTGATAAAAGGGTAAAAATTTATCCATACAAATTGAATTCAATTCATTTAATTAATTGATACATGAAATTAGTTGGATATAAATTTTTTTTTAATTTTTCCAAATGAAATGCTTATTAATCATCAACCCAATCAATATTGCAAGACTCGATCTAGATTCTCAGTTTTGATACTAGTACTATTAGTATTCATTCTATGGTTGTACATTCTAGAGTTGACAGTCTAGTCATCTCACGACTTCCTCAAATTAGAGCTTCTAGTAAAACTAAATGAAGTAATAAATTCAGTCCAAATTTTTAATTTAAATTTGAACTAGACTCTAAATATGAATACAAAATTATATTAACTATTTGGTATTTAATATTTAGATATGTTATGTCCTTTAATTTTAATCTGAAGTGTATAGAGTATAAATCATTTGATTACATAAATCAAAGTCTTTAATTTAATGTCAATAATATATTTATTATATATTTATTTCAAAATCATAAGTAAAAAATATTGTAATTCAATATTAGATAAAAGTATTATGGTTATACCTCCAAAAATAAATGTCTCCTAAAAGTAGGACTTCAGTGGAATTGTGCCCAAGCATCTCATCCACAAAATCTATTAAAATCCTTACAATATTTTTTTTTAAGAAAAATATTTTTTATTCTCGTATACTATGTTTGGGAGTATGATTTTCAAGTCTTAAATTTGGATTTTTGTGGATCTTTGTAGAGACCATAAAAATTATAACTATTAAAATAATTAGGAAAAGATAATAAATAGAGTAGATAAATAAATAATAAGGGAAAAGGGAAGATTTAAAAGAAAAAGATAGTAGACCTCGTCGACAAAGTTCGTTGACGAGTGTCCTTCTAGAGATCGTCGACGAAATTCAGTCCCTCGTTGACAAAGATATCCCAAGAGGGTGAATTTCAAATTTTAGGTTTCGTCGATGAATACATCTTCTTGTCGACGAATTTCCTTCTGTGGTTCGTCGACGAACCCTATCTTCTCGTCGACGAAGCCACGTGGCAACATCATGTATAAGAAGATCTGAGGTTGCTTCTCTGCGAAGAAATTACTTTTTCTTCATTTTTCTCTCTCTAAAATGCCTCTCTCTGCCTTCTCTCTACGATTCCGGCAGGTATTCAGCCTGAATCAACAAACGGAAATCGCTATGGTGTTTTAGGGGAGATTCTCTACACATCTAGTGGAGCAGATTTCTAAATTGGGTTTTTCAGGAATCGCTCCAAAGTTGAGGTAAGGGTTAGGATTCCTAGTTTGGGGGTTTAAAATGTTTATCTGAGATTTATGAGTTGAGAAAATGTTGAAATAGTAGGTTATTTGGGGGTTTATTTGATTAAATTAGGGTTTTTGAATCAGGGTTCGGGTGAACGCCACATGCATCATTTTAGAGTCCCTGCTGGCGTAGTTCAAGAAACCAGGTAAGGGAAATATATTAAATCAATATTTTTGAGGAAATAATTGGTGAAAAATGGAAATATTATGTATATATGTGTATTATTTTCATGTGGGTTCTGAAATGCCAGCCCTTTGAATTGTAAATTTCTAAGCCTAGAGTTGTGCTACTAGATATTATTTGTGAAAATGAAAAGTTAAAATGGTAGATTTTCTGGTTAATTATGTAAGAAATTAAATGTATATTTTCAGTATATGAACGATGATTATGAGTTAGCTTATTTTCAGTGAATGTGTGAATATATGTTGTTAAATTGTGTGGCATGAGTAAAATGAAGTTTCTGTGTTGAATTATGATATATGTATGAGATGCAGGAAATATTGGAAATGTATTAAGAATTAAAATGTGATATGACTTATTTTGCATGTGTTTAATAATGTTAAATTATAATGTATGGTTTGAGAACACCAGTGGACTAGAAAAGGGCACAGTACTATTGCGAATATGTATGGTAGCGCTAGTGCACCTACACGTCTTAGATAGAGTGTGGAGATGGGATGGTCGATTGTGCTGGGAAGGATAGTGTCCCCCTGGAGTCTAAACTAGTATGGGAACAGCCAATTGGACCTACAGACTGTAGAATGTGGTTGATTTAACTCTGGTGGGCCAACTAAGGTTAAGTCCAGCCTTCGGGCCGCACAACCCATCATGGGGCGGAAGCATGACTATGATTTTTCATCGGTATTGTAACGAGTTGCTAATCTTAACATATAATAAAACATAATAAATAAAATAGTCAACCCGAATCTATGGGTAGCGAGAACACTTGTCATACACAGCGCAACCTAGGCAGCAGTAAATGTAAATCACATTCATCAACCAATAATTACATAATACCAGAGTCTACTACATCACCAAAATACTGTGTTTATATACAATCTCCATAACATCAAAATAAACCTAAGATCATACAAAAATCTCCTAATCCTAGATCAACACTTACCCTTCTAGCATGGAAGCTCAACTCACTCAACGAATGCCCTAACCCGTCAGTCTCTCTAGGTTTCCTGAAAATCATTTAATGTTCGGGAGTGAGACACTTCTTAGTAAGGAGAAATAAACTAAATACAACTGTGTGGCAACATAAATACTTAATGATAATATAGATATACAGTATAATCTTCATACCAGAAATCATGCATCATTTAATAACTTCAAAAACATATACTTTCATATTTCTAATAAATCATACTAATCATAACTATCTGGTATAGCTAATAATATTGAAAACATACCCAAGATGAATAGCTAGCTGATGTCATGTATTACCTCCCATGACGGGTTGTACAGCCCAAAGGCGGGACTCGACAATGGTTGGTCGACCACTGCCGAATCAAAAATATTTGTAAGTATGATTGGCCCGCCACACCCTGGTTCGGACGGTCAGGTGGACGTCTATAACTCTACACCGAAAGTCACATCGACTATCCATCTCCCATCCCCTTGTGGGGTGGTTAGCACCAATCTGAACATAGATATCTAATCTATAAGCTACAGTATCGTGCTCCTTAAATGAACTAAACTAACATCCAGGTTCTAATAACATATAATACATGATAATATAGCGTTTAACATAAATGGATTGATAGCATTTTCTATAATTTCATAAATACAGCCTCGTGCTGAACATTTCATAAATACGGCCTCGTGCCGAACATTTAACAAATACGGCCTCGCGCTGAAATCATATGTAAAATACGGCCTCGCGCCGGCTATCAATCATGATCTTGTGCCAAATATCTCATACATATCATTCTGAATAATAAATCAATTATCATGTATTTTCAACATCATTTTGTACTGTAATATTTCATATTCCTGAAAACATGTTTCTTTCATAACATAGTCATATCATAATACTTCTCACATAAAGTAATATTCATGCCACACATTTGCTGTATAAAACCATACTTCATATTCTAAAATCATAATTTCTGGCATCTCATACATATATATACATTTCAACATAATAGCAGTATTTTCCCAAATGTGCATTTCCTTCATTATACACGGATATAATACATGCTTTCCTGAAAATTAATTTACTGATAAAAAATAATAATTTGCATAGAAAATAACTGCTTTAGTTTATTCCCTTCCAGACACTGAAAGAAACCCCCTAAAATTTTCAGTCCTGCACTCGCAGGGTTCCCCGTTCAACTCCATGAAAACAATAACTCGCGGAACTAAACTTCGGTATTTTCACGTGAATATCATTTCCTATAATTACCAATAGACCAAATTTGGCATAAAAAGTCTTACCTTAACTCAGGGATGAATTTCAACTTGCTTCCACCAACGATCCGCTCCAGCAGGTTTGGAGAAAACTTCCCCAGGAGCGTCGTGGTGGCCTTAGATCATCAATCCAATGAGCGACAGAGCCTAAATCGAAGAGAGAGGAGAGAGAAACCTAAAGGAGAGAGTGAGAGAGAGAGAGAGAGAGGGTGATTTTTTCTTAATTTTCTATGTTTAAATCCTGGTTTTTGCTATTTATAGGGTTAAATTCATCGACGAGACACGTCACCTCGTCGATGAGTCCTATAGAAAGTTCGTCAACGAACCTGCACTTTCGTCGACGAATTTTAGACTTCCCCAAAAATCCTCTCTCGGTATCTTCTCGTCGGCAAAACTTGTCTTCGTCGATGGGCCCTCTTCTACCATCGACGATGAATCCCCTATGTTCGTCGACGAGGACCTGATAAATTTCCTCAGTTATTACTCTCAAAGTGTAATATCGTCGACGAAGTTTGCTACCTTTTTCTGTTGCTGTTTCCATTTCCCTCCCTCTTTATTATTTAAATACCATTATTTTTCAGGTCGTCTCAGGTATAGAGAGTTCTAAATGCATAATTGTTATTTTAACCATTGATAATATGAGAACAGCAGATATGGAAATAGTAGACATGGGGATAACAAATATATGAACTGCATAGGAAATGTATGAAATGCAGGAAATATTGGAAATGTATTGAGAATTAAAATGTGATATGACTTATTTTGCATGTGTTTGGTAATTTTAAATTACAATGTATGGTTTGAGAACTCCAATGGACTAGAAAAGGGCACAGTACTGTTGCAGATATGTATGGTAGCGCTAGTGCACCCACACGTCTTAGATAGAGTGTGGATACGGGATGGTCGATTGTATTGGGAAGGGTAGTGTCCCCCTAGAGTCTAAACTAGTATGGGAACAGCCAATCGGACCTACAAATTGTAGAATGTGGTTGATTTAACTCTGGTGGGTCTACCAGGGTTAAGTCCAGCCTTCAAACCGCACAACCCGTCATGGGGCGGAAGCATGACTATGATTTTTCACCGTTATAGAGAGTTCTAAACGCATAATTGTTATTTTAATCATTGATAATATGAGAATAACTGATATGGAAATAGCAGACATGGGAATAACAGATATATGATCTGCATGCGAAAATGACATGAAAATAGAATATGTGAAAGCAAACATGAATAAAGAGATGAAAAATGTAGAATATGAATGTGAATGTGAAAAGTGAAATGTGAAGTGAATAATACAGAGATAACAAATACAAAGTAAAGAAAGAAATGTATTATATATTGTATTATAGTATGTGTAACGACCTGCTAATTTATTTATTTTTAATCTTCATGTAAACTGAAATTTACACTACTCTGATATTTTCCAATAAAAATCTAACTATCAACCTAAGTAGCGAGAAGCTGAATTCATATTTCCACAACCATAAATATATATACAATATCAAAGTGCCAGAATAACCCCAAAATACACATATGCAGCTGAACTAAGGCTACACAAAAATACTCCTTTTTCCCAAAACACTCACCCTACTGACAGGGCAGCACTGTAGCCTCCTCTATCTGTGAGCCTGATCTGCTTGCCTAGTTGGATCACTTGAAAAATATTAATTTAATGGGATGAGACGACGCTCAGTAAGATGAAATATGCTATTGCTAGTGTGTGGCAAGTGAGCTACATGCTAATACAATCTGACATAGAAAATACCATAAATAACAAAGTTGAGTCAAACATGTAAACCTGTTGCAATATAAATCATACCTATGTTGCTTAACATAAACTGATTTTCTTGAATATTTATTCATAATACTGCTAATATCTATGGGTATGACTATTTTCTAAAAATCTAATCATACACATAAATAATAACTGAAAAGATTCCTTGGATGGATAACTGAAAGTCATGATTTAACCCCTCATGACAGGGTTGTGCAGCCTTGAAGGTGGGACCTAACCTGGCTGGCTGACCAGGGTAAGTCAACTGAACTTTGACAATCAAATTTGCCCCCTCAACCCATATCTAATGGGGAGCCTATTCACGACATAGGCACGATCGACTTTTGAATACCACATACTATCTGAGTAGTGGTTGCACTCTAAACTGAATATAGCTATGGTACCGTGCTCTGCTGGCTGATTATGGTCCATCAGGGTCTGATACTATATATATATATAACTGATATTTCTAAAATATTGCTTTTACCATAATTTGTAACAATTGAAATAACCATAACATTATATAAACTGATCTGAATAAACTGTAATAACTGAATATCTGAGATATCTGCATAACTGAATAACTGAAATATTTGATTAACTGTAGTAACTAAATGTAATGGTTCTGATGTTTGTATATCATAGTAATCTGAAAATACTATAAAATACAAGTTTCTATACGCATACTGTAAATTATGGTATTCTGAAAATTATATAAACCTTGTACTGATTTAATATTAAACTTATGTCACACAACTAGATATCAATATTATCAGGCTCTGAAAACTGTATATATGGTTTGATAATAATTTGTTTTTAATAATAATTTTATCAAAAAACATATGATTTGTACTGAATCATAATAGAATTGCCTAGCATAACATATTTCCCTTACCTGATTCCTGCTAAAATTCCCTACTGACATGGGTCCTATTCCCGCAGGGTTCCCCACTCAACACCCTAAAAATAATATATTTCAGAATAAAATATCATTATTTTTGCGTCTACTACATTTCTTACAACTGTTAGAAAGCCTAATTTTGAATAAAAGACCTTACCCTAAATCTGGGATGAAATTCAACTCAGTTTCTCTAACGATCCACTCCAGCAGACTTGAAGAGAACTTTTCCAGGAGCGTCATGGTGACCTCAGATTGTCGATCTGGTGACTAACGGAGCCGAAATAGAAGGGAGAGGAGGGAGAAACCATAAAGGAGAGAGAGAGAGAGAGAGGGAATTTTTTCCAAATTTTTTGCGTAAAAATCTAAGATTTGTACTATTTATAATCTGGCCTTCCTCGATGAGCCATGTCACCTCGTCAATGAGGTCAAGAAGAAGGTTCGTCGACGAAATTCCGAACTTGGAAAAACAACATCTCGGTATCTTCTCGTCGACGAGCCCAAAATGCCACATTGTCGACGAATGCAAAGTGTTCGTTGACGAAGTCTGCTGCCCCCTTTACTTTTTCCATTTTCCTCTCTCTTTATTATTTAAATACCATTATTCCTCAGGTCATTATAGTATGTATTTGAGGCGAAGTAAACATTCCACCCGAGGGCTTGTTGAGAAAGGCAAGTGCCCTGATAGGTATCAAATGTAGCTTTATTAGGCTGCATAACGTATTAGGGCAGAAGGAAGCTACTTGTATGAGCGGGTAATCTTTCCTATTGTCAGAAACTTCAACTAGTAAACCTTTTTGTGAATGCATGAGTACGAGATAAACTAACCACCTAAGGGCTTACTGAGTAAGGCAAGTGCCCTAATATGCTTTAGTTGTGACCATAGTTTGCTTAAGGTATCAGAGCAGAGAGGTGTTACTTGTATGGGCGGGTAATCACCCCTATCCTTGGGAACTCTCATTGGTAAATTACCATACATGTGTATGAGTAGGAATAGAGAATGATTTCTTAATTGTGGTATTATTTGAAAATAATGCATATATTTGTTGTACATAAACCTCATGATAGCTACACATTGATTTAATGTATTCCATCCTTACTGAAATGTGTCTCACTCGATATAAATTCTATCTTTTCAGGACCTTCGTGTGATCAAGCTTAGTGAACTCGAGGTTAGTATAGAATTTTTTAGAGAGAGGGTATAGACTTTTGGATGTGTATATTTTTGGGTTTGTTTATGTTTTCTGAGATGTATGATTCTGATTACTGGTTGTTGGAAGATGATTTTGAGATGTATGTGTGTGTGTGTGTGTGTGTGTGTGTGTGTATGTGTAGATACTCTGGTATTTTATGGAAGAATTGTCATTATTTTCGCTACGTAATTTTGAGTCAGGTACGGGTAATAGAACACGTGGCACCCGGGCCCCACTTGGTGGGTTCGGGGCGTCACAAGGTGGTATCAGAGATATATTTCAAATAACACTTCGGACCCTAGTTTCGAGTTCGGGGCATTACAATCTTGATAAAACATAAAATAAAATCAAATGAGGTTTTATCCAAATACATGTACATTCAAATCCAAAGTTTTTATTCTATGCTCCAAAATATTGTATTAAAGAAATTGTATTTTCTAATATAATTTATATATTCAGTGAGAATTGATGTTATTTCGAGAGGGGAAGTAACATCTTTTTGAAAAGAAAAAAACTACAAAGCATTGTTGCAAATATTTTCCATTTTTTACATATGCTTTTTCAAGAATACAGATATTTATTTTGCAATGGCCACATGAGTTTTCTCTACAAGATAATTTTATTTTATTTTTTTACAAAAACTAGTTCTCAACATTTCTTTTGATCTTTAAGAGAAACATTGACCACTTGCATTTTTGAAAATAAAAAATATTTTTTTGTAAACTTGGAGGAATCATATTGTTTTAAACATGATTTCAATTTTTAAGAGTAACATATGTTATGAGATATCTTAAACATTTCCTATTCTCTACAAGCATTTGCTTCTTTTTTTTATAATTTTTTTTTTTTTTTTTTTTTTCTAATAATCAACAAGGAATTTGTTCTAAAAAAAAAAGTAAATATAATTATGAAGAAATTTTTAATGGCGATATATGATAGAAGAATTTCTTTTGTGTAAAAGTAGCTTTTAACCTTAGTATCCATGTTTTAAGAATGTGTCTGTAATGACCTCGGCCCACCACGTGGGCCGGAGTGCTACTTTAGCGTCATCTATGTACCTAATACCTTGTTCATCATATATAAAATACATATATGCAGCAAAAACAAAAGCAGTCTGATCTAACCCTCACCTGATGATATTCAGATCGCAGATCAATTTTAAAGAAAATCTATGTACCCTGAAGCTAATCAAATAGGTCATCAATTCGGGGTAATGGACACTTGTTCTTCACTATTACTTAATTAATCTCCTGGTAGTCAATGCACATCCTCATCGACTCGTCCTTCTTCTTCACAAACAACACCGGTACACCCCAGAGCGATACACTCGGTCTGATAAACCCCTGTCTAGAAGCTCCTGTAGTTGCTCCTTTAACTCCTCTAATTCAGCTAGAGCCATTCTGTATGGGGCTTTGGAGATTGGTGTTGTCCCTAGGATCAGATAAATTAAAAATTCCACCTCCCGATCAGGAGAAAAACGTTAGAGAACTCCCTTATCACTATGATATCTTCCAACTTGAGTTCCTCTTTCAGCGCTTCCTTCACCATTGCAAGGTAACCCTAGCATCCCCCCAAAAGTAACCTCTTCGCCTAGATAGCCGAAAGGATCCATGGTGTCGAACACACACACGACCCAACAAATACAAACTCCTGCTCCCCAGGAGGTCTGATTACCACCTCCTTCCTGCGACAGTCAATGCTCATGTAGCTGGATGCTAGCTAGTCCATGCCCATAATAATGTCAAAACTATGCATATCAAGGACTATCAAACTAGCAGGCAGCACTCTCTCCTGAATCTCTACTGGATAATCCCTAATCACCTTGCTACATATTAACACTGACTTTTTTGGTGTGCCCACTCCTAACTCGACCTCTAACAATTGAGCCTCTAACCCACCACATAGTTTAACAAATCCTCGAAACACAAACAAGTGGGTTGCACCTGAATCAAATAATATAATGACACTATCTGACAATATGGAAATAATACCTGTCACCACATCGCCGACGTTCTCTGCGTCACCTGGCATAAGGGAGTATACTCGCGCTTGAGCCATACCCCATTGGTGACCACCTCGGGGTGCCTGGTTACCTCCTCAATACTGTGGCTATGGCAGCGCATAGTTCAACACCACGCGAAAATCTTGCATCCAATGTCCTGCCTTTCCAAATTTTTGGTAGACAACTGATCCTCCTTTGCACTCGCCCTAATGCCTCTGATGGCATCTGGAACAGATAGGACGCTACGGACCCCCTGATGGCCTCAGTATCCCATCTTATGTTGCTGGCCCGAGAAACTACTAGGCCGCTTCCATGAGCCCTGACTAGTGCTGGTCTGAAACCCCTGAGGCAAGGGCCTCTTCTTCTGGTTCACCACTCTCCCCTCCTAAATGCTGGCCTCAACTGCCATGGCCCGATCCACTAACTCAAAAAAGCTCTGAGTCAACAACGCCACCACCTGCGCGTGTATGCTTTGTCTTAGTCCCCTCTTAAACATTTGTGCCTTCATTGGCTCGTTTGAAATCATGTGTGGAGCGAAACGAGATAACTCTACAAACTTGGCCACATACTGCTACAAAGTCATGGGCCCCTGAATTCCTCAACCTTAGCTACATGGGTGACAACAGGGAAATACTTGTCGAAAAAAACCTCCCTGAATAGGCTCCAAGTGATAGCCGCGGGCCCTGGGCACTGTTCCTCCACCATTTTCTTCGATCGCCACCATTTCTTTGCTTCCCCTACTAGTTTGTAAGTGGTATACTTCATCTTTTGCTCCTCAGTACACTCCAACACCCCCAACAGCTCTTATATTTCCTGAATCCAATCTTCGGCTGCAATTGGGTTCGGTCCACCTGCAAACGTCGGTGGGTTCACCTGGGTGAACTGCTGAAATGTGCAACCCCTATCAACCACTGGCTAATCCTACTCTCTAAAGTCCCTCCTATTTTCCTTTCTAGCCCGCCACACTATATTTCGCAGCATTGCTGAAGCATCAGCATCATCCTCGCTAGAGATATCTCCTCCAATCACAACATCTTTTCCCTTGGAATCCATCCTGTAAATAGGATATAACCCGACTTAGAAATTTCACATTTAACATAATTAATGCAAATATGGAATAATGGAATTGATATAATATACAAGTTCTAATTTAATAATTCATATTCCAATTCTATCACAAAACCATTTTGGTAAAAATCTCCATCCTAACATTAACTTCACACACATACCCACTCATCCTAACATTCCAACATAAATTTTCTGAATTCCAGTTCCTCAACCCAGAATCGAAACCCTCGATGGATTTACCATGGTTTTCTGAAACTCGCGACTGATTCAGAAAATCACAGAAGTCCGTCAATAGATTTCTACCTCCAAGCTTCCAGGCCAAAACTCATCTTAACCTACCCAATCCTATTCCTATTTTATGTAATAACCCGAGAATTTTTTTTTTAAAATTAATTAATAAATTAAAATTATTAATCAATTAATTAGTTAAACATTATTAAATTAATGCATGAAATAAACAAATAAAAAGAAATAGTAGGAAAAAAATTAAGAGTAATTATTAATTAATTAATTAGTTAATTAAATATTATTAAATTGAATTAATTAAATTAAGTAAAATGGTGGTTATATATATATATATATGAATATATAAGGATAATATATATATAATAATAATAATAATAATATGATATTGTTATAATATATATATATATATATATATTTATATAAGGTAAGTAAAAGAAAAAAAAAAAAAAAAAGGAGATAAGGATGCCTCCTGCAAATTGTAGAGAGAGTGCAGCTCTCTCAATCGTCTCTACGTCGTCTCCGTCTCCGCCTCTCTCTCTCTCCTCAATTTCGTCGACCTAATGAACGCCGATCGAGAAACGGAAGGTGTTGTTGGATTCCTAACTCCGTTACTGACATTTCTACTGGAGCGAATTTGTCGTGGGAGCTAAACACCATTTCTGGGGTAAGGTAACTTTTCCCTAATTTCTCAATTTCTCGTTAAATCTGCTATTAAATCGACGATCAAGCACCACCACGGGGTTCTAGTTGTGATCGTCGTCATTTTGACATAAGTAAAGTTTCAATTGGGGTTTTCTAGGCCCCACTCCAAAGCAAGAGTGAGATTTGAAAATTTTGGTAATTTGACTATATTTAAGGGTATAATTATTTATTTAGAATTTATAGGCCTAGAAAATATTAAAATAATATTTTATTTAGAGTTGATTTAATGGAATTAGGATTTTTATTTTAGGGTCCGGGTGAGCGTCGCAGGTATCTTTTCGGGGTCCCTGTTGGCGCAGTTCAAGAAACCAGGTAAAGGGGAAATTTATATATTAAACCAGGTTTTTCAAGAATTAAAAAGAATTATGTGTTACTTATGTATATATAGATGTATATGCTTTTATGTGGGTTTGAAATACCAACCATGAAATTTATGTTTTCTAAACTTAGGATTGTTTATATAGCTATGTACATGTGAAAGTAAACGAATGAAAGTGAAAGGAATTTTCTAAGGAATTAAGTAAGAAATGAAATGTATTTTCAGCATATAAATGTTAATTATGAGTTGGCTTATTTTGTAAGGAATGTATATGAATTTTATTGTTGAACTGTGGCATGAGATTATGTACAAATATATGTTAAATACATGAAATTCAGGCTACGCAAGAAAAATATTGCGAATAAAATATAATATGGACAATGTTGCCTATGTGTGTTAAATGTAACCATGTAAATGAAAGACAGCTGAAAGACAGCCATGTTAGCAGATTCTAGCACATTTCTATGCAGACTAACTGTAGAAGTTTCTAACGCATTTCTATGTGGACTAACAAATGATGGCTAAAGACCACCTGTAGTACGAAGGAATGAAATGAAAATGTTATGCAATTGAATGACAATGAAATGACAATGTAATTAAATGAAATTTGAAACGTGAACGATAGACGAGTCACTTAAAGTGAAATGCAATGCAATGTTAAGCTATGAACATGAATGGATGTGTATGATTAAATAAAGATAGAAAGAATGATGTATTATGATATTAGAAGTACTTATGTACGTAGAAGGTGCTATGATTTGGGCGGGGCGTACTCATCGCCTGCTTGCTGAGAAAAGCAAGTGCACTAGTAGCTTCATATGTGGTAGTAGCTGCATAACATACTAGGACAGAGGGAACCTACTTGTATGGGCGGGTAGATTTCCCTATCCTTAGGGCCTTTTTCGGTAAGCTATTATTGAACGGTGTGAGTACGAGATCAATTTAACACTTGAGGGTTTGCTGAGTAAGGTGAGTGCTCTGATATGTTTCAGTAGTGACCTTTGGGTTACTTAAGTATCAGAGCATAGGAGTGCTACTTGTATGGGCGGGTAATCACCCCTATTCTTGGGTAATCTCGTGGGTTAAACCTTTACATGTGATTGTTTAGATTAAGATAATGATTTCAATGTTTATGAAAATGTTTTACAAATGTTATTAAAATGATATTTATATACCTTATGTTAGTCATACGCCGTGTTTAATATATTGTTTCTTACCTTACTGAGATGTGTCTCACCCGAATATGATTATTTCTTTTTCAGGACATCCTCAAGGTCGGGCTTAAAGAGCTCGAGTGTGACGACCCCAACCCGCCACGTGGGCTCGGAGTGCTACTTTAGTGACGTCAATGTACCTGTTACCTTATTCATCAAATATAAAATACACATACATAGTAAAAATAAAATATAAAATCCTCAAATTACATTACTAAAGTTCTAACTATCTTTATATACAAAAGTATCCATTTTCACATAACTACATCCCATAAAACTAAACAAAATTAAAATCTTTATCTACACACTACCTACATATATTTATACCACTAGCCTGGCTCCTCTAGCCCACTCGACCCAATCTCTAGGATTTCTTGAAAATACAGTTTGCAAGGTAGGGGTGAGGCACAGCTCAGTAAGAGAAAGACTAAGTTAATGTCAGTGTGTGGCCAGTATGCATTTAGTGAACAGAAAATAACCAGTTCACCAAGCAATTAAATATATTTATGAAAACATTCTTATTTCACACTCACACACACAATTAGCCGAGGATAGGGAAGATTACCTGCCCATACAAGTAGCTTCCCTCTACTTTAGTACCATTACTGCTACCAGGGCACTCACCTTTCTCAGTAAGCCCTCGAAGTTATCTTATTAATCAACCATATTCACATAAATTAACATATATGCATATAAGACACTCTCTATGACAAACACGCCATTTATATCCTTATGGCACAGGTTGTGCAGCCCGAAGGCTGGACTAATGTCCTGGGGGATCCACCCAGACAGTAGTCATCCATACTCTCCGCTAACATACTCCGCGGGTACACGCAGCTACAACTGCTGGTCTGATTACCCTCACCCAAGGGTGCATTCTCCTCACATAGGCAAATCGGACAAGGTCACCCTACACCTCTCAGCATAGATGTGGGTGCACACGACCACATAACAAATATCTAGTAACGGTACCGTGCTCACACTACACTGGTCTCTAAGGTTCCTAAAGCATATCATTCAATTTAAATAATAGAAAATATCATTTAAAACATCATTTCACATATATTTCTTATTATTCCAAAAACCCAGCCCCCGGCCAAAAATACAGTTCGACATATAGCCATCAATTAAAACTCGACCCTCGGCCGTCAAATAATAATCCTGACCCTTACCCAATCAAACAATACCCGACCACTGGCCGTTAGTTCAAACCCCTGCATTTCATAAACAGTTCCAATATTTTCACAAGCATTTCTAGTTTTTTTCACAACAATTTTAGTATTTCAAAATCCCAAATCCAAATATACACTAATCCATACAAATTAAATCATGTGCCACACAATTTTTCACATTTTAACATATCCATATAAATAAACAATCTTTCCACCGTTCATTTTATTCAAAAATAACATACCATATATCCTACGTTTATAACACTCATTTCGAACGGTTGGTTTTCAAAATAGCATTTAAATTCCCATATGAATAAATAAATAAATATATATATATATATATATAAATTTAATCGGTTCAAATTAAATAAAAATCGTGACTTAACTTAATCCCTTTACCTGATTCCTGAAAAAAACCCAATAACACTCCGGTCTACGCCCCAAGTGTTCAAAAACCCCTAAAATCATGAAATTCAAACTTCACCATATTATTCATCATAATTCATAAAGCAACTTTCCCTAAAATGCCCATAAGTTCTGAATACCCTAAATAGCCTAATAAAATCCTAAATTATCAAACTTACCCCTGATTTAGGATTGGTATCCCGGAGCTCCAATTTGAAAACTCGCTCCGGTTAGATTGTAGAGAATCTCTCCATGAGTCTCTTGGCAATTTCCGTTCATTAATAGGGCTTACAGTTTAAGAGAAATTGAGGTAAGTTTAAGATTTGACCTTACCCCAGAAGATATGCCTATGCCACTTCTACGACATATCCGCTCCAGTAGAAATGTTGGTGGCGGCGAGCAGAGTCCAATAATATTTTCGAATTTTTGATAGGCCGAATAACGGAGACGTGATGGAGGAGAGTGGGAGAGGAGGCGGAGGAGACGAAAGCGGCTCTCTCTCTCTCTGCTTCTTCTTCTGTTCGACTGAAAGTTCCTGAAGCTTCAATTGAAGCTTCAGGTTACCTAATAATGTATATATATATATATAACATATTATTTATAATATTATATTATTATTATTATTATTATATAATTTAATTAATATTAATTACTTAAATTTTTTTTAAAAAAATTTTAATATTAATTTTAATATTAATTTTAATTTAATTTTTTAAAAATTATTTTTAAAATTAATTAATTATATATATATATTTTTAAGATTACTACATCGAGGGGTTTTTGATTTTTTGCAAAGTATTAAAAGAAAGGGCATATATTGATAATACTTTGGGGAATGTAAATATTTATGTTTTATGTCTTTATGTTTTAAAACTGTTAAGTAAGGAATGATTGTGAAAATACTGAAATGTTTTGTGAGTTATGTAGATTTATGGAAATGCAGGTGATGGATGATTACTATGGATTATAGATAGGAATTAGTAAACTTTGGTACTATGGTATTATATGTATGGAGATTATATTTATGTTTTTCTCTGTGTATATGTTGATTATGGATTATCAGGGATTTTATCAGGTATAATGCGCTAGACCCAGGTTTAAGGGTTTGGAGTGTTACATTATGGTATCAGAGCAATGTCCAACCAAAAATGTGATTAGATTCACATCGCCTGGATATGAAAATATTAGAGTATTAGGTTAGGAATGATTTATACCAGAGTATAGGATTGAGTTGTGATAATGATAGGAATGGGTAGATTAAAATACCGTTAGGAATTTAGAGTCGTGTTTCGTAAGTTTTGGGGCAAAAATTTATTGATGGTCTTCTGTGTTTTTCTAAAGAAGTAGTTAGCTTTAAAAAATCATTGTAAATCCATCGATGGTGATGTTTCTGAGCATATAAATTAGAACTTGGAATTTGAACTTGAAGGTTAGTTTGGTTGATTTCGGAAGAAAAATATTTGAAGGGAAATAATTTAGGTGTTTGATATTTAAATTGGAGGATATGGAAATGTGTGGTATAAGGTTGGTTAGTTGATTTCAGAGGTTGAGGAAATGATTGATTAGTTAGCAAAATTTCGAGGACGAAATTTCTTAAAAAAGGAAAGAATGTAATAACTCAGGAAAAAAATTAAAGAAAATTAATTAATAAATTAAAATTATTAATCAATTAATTAGTTAAACATTATTAAATTACTGTATTAAATAAACAAATAAAAAGAAATAGTAGAAAAAAATTAAGAGTAATTATTAATTAATTAATTAGTTAATTAAATATTATTAAATTGAATTAATTAAATTAAGTAAAATGTTGGTTATATATATATATATATAAAAAATATAATATGATATTGTTATAATATATATAAAGTAAGTAAAAGAAAAAAGAAGAAGAAGAAGAAAAAAGAAATAAGGAAGCCTCCTGCGAATTGCAAAGAGAGCGCAACTCTCTTAGTCGTCTCTCCGTCGTCTCCATTTCCGCCTCTCTCTCTCCTCAATTTTGTCAGCCTAACGAGCGCCGATCGAGAAACAAAATGTGTCGTTGGATTCCTAACTCTGCCACTGATATTTCTATTGGAGTGGATTTGTCGTGGGAGCGGCGTAGGCACCATTCGTAGGGTAAGGTAACTTTCCCCTAATTTCTCAACTTCTCATTAAACTTGCTATTAAATCGACAATCAGACACCACCACGAGGTCCTAGTAATGATCGTCGTCATTTTGACATAAGTAAAGTTCCAATTGAGGTTTTCTAGTCCCCACTCCAAAGCGAGAGTGGGATTTGAGAAATTTGGTAATTTGACTATATTTAAAGGTATAATTATTTATTTAGAATTTATGGGCCTATAAAATATTAAAATAATATTTTATTTAGGGTTAATTTAATGAAATTAGGATTTTTATTTCAGGGTCCGGGTGAGCGCTGCAGGTATCTTTTCGGGGTTCCTGTTGGCGTAGTTCAAGAAACCAGGTAAAGAGGAAATTTATATATTAAATCAGGTTTTTCATGAATTAAAAAGAATTATGTCTTACTTACGTATATATATATATGCTTTTATGTGGGTTTAAAATGCCAACCATGAAATTTATGTTTTCTGAGCCTAGGATTGTTTATATAGCTATGTACGTGTGAAAGTAAACGAATAAAAGTGAAAGGAATTTTCTGAGGAATTAAGTAAGAAATGAAATGTATTTTCAGTATATAAATGTTAATTATGGGTTGGCTTATTTTGTAAGGAATGTATATAAATTTTATTGTTGAACTGTGTGGCATGAGATTCTGTGCAAATATATGTTAAATGTGTGAAATTCAGGTTAAGCAAGTAAAGTATTTCAAATAAAATATGATATGGACGGTGTTGTCTATGTATGTTAAATGTAACCATATAAATGTAAGACAACTATGTTAGCAGATTCTAACACATTTCTATGCGGACTAATTGTAGCAGATTCTAACGCATTTCTATGTGGACTAACAAATGATGGCTAAAGACCAGTTGTAGTATGAAAGAATGAAATGAAAATGTTATGCAATGGAATGACAATGTAATTAAAGGAAATTTGAAACGTGAACGATACAAATGGGAAAGAGTCACTTAAAGTGAAATGTAATGCAATGTTAAGCTATGAACATGAATAGATGTGTATGATTAAATAAAGACAGAAAGAATGATGTATTATGATATTAGAAGTACTTATGTACGTAGAAGGTGCTATGATTTGGGCGGGGCGTACTCATCGCCTGCTTGCTGAGAAAAGCGAGTACACTAGTAGTTTCAGATGTGGTAGTAGCTGCATAACGTACTAGGGTAGAGGGAACCTACTTGTATGGGCGGGTAGATTTCCCCATCCTTAGGGCCTTTGCCGGTAAGCTATTGTTGAACAGTGTGAGTACGATATCAATTTAACACCTAAGGGCTTGCTGAGTAAGGTGAGTGCTCTGATATGTTTCAATAGTGACCTTTGGGTTACCTAAGTATCAGAGCAGAAGTGTGCTACTTGTATGGGCGGGTAATCACCCCTATCCTTGGGTAATCTCGTGGGTTAAACCTTTGCATGTGATTGTTTAGATTAAGAGAATGATTTCAATGTTTATGAAAATGTTTTACAAATGTTATTAAAATGATATTTATATACCTTATGTTAGCCACACACTGTGTTTAATATATTATTTCTTCCCTTACTGAGATGTGTCTCATCCAAATATGATTATTTTTTTTTCAGGACATCCTCGAGGTCGGGCTTAAAGAGCTCGAGGGTTTTTAGACTTTTTGCGAAGTATTAAAAGAAAGGGTATACACTGATAATACTTTGGGGAATGTAAATATTTATGTTTTATGTCTTTATGTTTTAAGGTTGTTGAGTAAGGAATGATTGTAAAAATACTGAAATGTTTTGGGAGTCATGTAACTCTAGTATTATGGTATTATATGTATGAAGATTATATTTATGTTTTCTGCTACGTATATGTTGATTATGGATTATTAGGGATTTTATCAAGTATAATGCACCGAACCCTGGTTTAAAGGTTCAGGGTGTTACATTTTATCTCAACCTATACTCTGGTAATTATCAATCCTCGAAGTACCACCTGTAACGACCTCGGCCTGTCACGTGTGCCGGAGTGTTACTTTAGTGTAATCTGTGTACCTAATACCTTGTTCATCATATATAAAACACATATATGCAGCGAAAATAAAATACAAAATCCTCAAATCATATTATTAGAGTTCTAATTATCTTTATATACAAGTATATCCATTTTCACATAATTACATCTCATAAAACTAAACAACAATAAAATCTCTATCTACACACTACATACATATAATTTACACCACTAGCCCAGCTCCTCTAGCCTGCTAGATCCGATCTTTAGGATTCCTGAAAAGGCTGTCACGCCCCAAACCCGTAAGTGGGTCCTAGGTGTGAATATAGTAACCTAACTTGTCTCTGTATCAATTAAACATACATGATACAACACTGAATGAGGGTCTGACCTCGAGGGGTACACGTAAACCCTATACACATTCACATACATATTCATGATCATCAAATACGCAGCGAAAATGTTCTTTCTATACATACATCATACCATACCAAAGCCTATACAGAACTAGAATATACGTTCCCAAAATTTCAGTACATACTCCGGGTGTCTACAAAACCTAACAATAACAACCCGGTTACAAAATTCGTACTTACACATGTACTAAATGCAGCTAACCGACACTCCCGCTGGTAGACACTAGGATGCTAGTTTCGGCTACCCGAAGGACCTAGAAAATATTTGTATATTCGGTGTGAGACACCTCTCTGTAAAGAAGAATGCGGGTTATATCAGTGTGTGACATATGAGTGTTATTTCGACGTAAAACATAACACAATACAATACAGTACAATATAGTTAAATACGGTTCCAATATTTTTCACAAATCCGTTCTAGTACATACGATACCAAACATATGGTTAGTGTCATCACACTAAGCACTCAATTACCCTGTGATAACCGAAGCCTCACAGCGATAACATTGCCAATACGGGCACCCAATAACTTGTGATAACCGATGCCTCACAGCGATATCGTTGCCACTACGGTGTAGCTCACACCCATAGGTGACCAGCCGGAAAGAACAGGCGATATTGCATACCCTCGGATATAGAGCCGGACACTCTCGCCCACGGTAATTAGCCGAGACATGGTGTTAGAGTACAATAATTAGCCGCCCCTAGCTAATTTAGCGTACAGTAATTAGCCGCCCCTAGCTAATTTACAAAAACTTGGAACAATTTTGGAACTCATGTCCCTATACTCATTAGCATACAGTAATTAGCCGCCCCTACCTGTTTTAAAAAACTTAGAACATTTACATACGACATTTCATTCCACACTTATTTGAGTATACAACAAATCATATCGTTTTTCAGTTCAAGAATACAGTTTAATACAAATATGGTTACAGTCATCTTAATACTACAATTTTAATACAACATACGATTTCTCCAACAAAATAGAGATGATACCCGAAACACCCAAATTTTTTCAAAAACTATAACCAGAAAATTCCACAGTTTTACCTGATAGATTTTCCCAAGTAATCAAAACATACATACGATCGTAAACTACAGGTTTATCGATCCCAATTTCAAAAATAAATGATATAAACAGAATCCCCTTACCTTTTCTCGAATACCAAAATATGAACTCTACGACTCCAAAACTACGAACCGAGTTCCCAAAACCTAAACATCCAAGAACTATACTTCACTATAATTCTTACTACTACATATAAACCGAAAAGAAACTAAAATCGGACCCTTACCTCGATTTTGGGTTAAAACTCGAAAATCCCCGAAACAAAGATCTGATCTACTATTCTCAACGAAATTCCTCCCCTGATACATGCAATAACGTCAAATCGTTGAATCAGATGAAGAGAGAGAGAGAGAGAGAGAGAGAGAGAGAGAGAGAGAGAGAGAGAGAGAGAGAGAGAGAGAGAGAGAGAGAGAGAGGGAGGGAGGGAGAGTTTTAGCTTACTTAGCCATGAAGCAATGAAATAGGATATTTATAACCCTTTTGACCTGACCAACCTCATAGATGAGATGGCACCTTCGTCGACGAATCATCCATACATTTCGTTGACAAATCGGCTCCTTCGGCAACGAACCCTATTCCGATATTTTACAACACGTTCGGTATCTCTTCGTCAACAAGACTCTAAATTTCGGCGATGAAAAGTACGAGGGCCTTCGTCGACGAGAACAATGGCTTCATCGACGAAGCCCGAAAAACTTACCTTTTTACCCTTTCGTTATTTAGTTAATCTACATATCTCGAGTCGGGTTCTTACAAAGGCAGTTTGTAAAGTACGAGTGAGGCACAGCTCAGTAAGGGAAAGACTAAGTTAATGTCAGTATAGGGTCAACATGCATTTAGCGTACAGAAAATAACTAGTTCACTAAGTAGATAAACATATTTATGAAAACATTCTTATTTTACACTCACACACACAATTAACCGAGGATAGGTAAGATTACCCGCCCATACAAGTAGCTTCCCTCTACTCTAATACCATTACTACTACTAGGGCACTCACCTTTCTTAGCAAGCCCTCAAAATTATCTTATTAATTATTCGTATTCACATAAATTAATAGATATGCATATGAGACACTCCTTGTGACAAACATGCCATTTACTTCTCACATGGCACGGGTTGTATGGCCTGAAGGCTGGACTATTGTCCTAGGGGATCCACCCAGAAAATAGTCATCTGTACTCTCCACTAACATACTCCGCGGGTATGTGCAGCTCCAATTGCTGGTCCAATTGCCCTCACCCAGGGAGGTACATTCACCTCATATAGGCAAATCAGACAAGGCCATCCTACACCTCTCAACACAAGTGTGGGCGCACATGGCCACATAACAAATCCCTAGAAATGGTATTGTGCTCACAATACACTGGTCCCTAGGATTCCTAAAGCATATTATGCAATTTAGATAATAGAAAATACCATTTAAAACATAAATTTACATATATTTCCTATTATTCCAAAAATTTGGCCCCCAGCCAAAAAATACAACCCGACGTATAGTCGTCAATTAAAACTCGGCCCTCGGCCGTCATACCAAATTCCTGCATTATTCACTAGTAGTTTCAGTATTTTTCTCAACAATTCCAGTGTTTCACAAATAGTTCCAGTATTTCGCAAACAATCTCAAATCCAGTTAAACAATAAATCCTACCAAATAATCATCGGCCACATGATTTTAACATTTAAACATAACCATATAAACAACCAAGCTTTCCACCGTTCGTTTTTATTCAAAATACCATACCATATATCCTAAGTTTGTAAAATTCATTTCAAACGGTTGGTTTTCGAAATAACCTTCAAATTCTTAAATATATATATTTAATTGGTTCAAATTAAATAAAATTATTGACTTAACTTAATCCCCTTACCTGATTCCTTAAAAGCCCGATAACACCCCAACTTACGCCCTAGGCATTTAAAAACCCATGAAACCCTGAAATTCAAACTTAACCACATTATTCATCACAATCCTCAGAGTAACTTTCCATACAATTTTCCTAAGTTCTAAATACCCTAAATAGCCTATAAAAAGCCTAAATTATAAAACTTACCCTGATTTAGGATTGGTGCCCCGGAGCTCCAATTCGAAAACCCGCTTTGGTTAGATTGTGGAGAATCTCCCCATGAGTCTCCTGACAATTTGTTGTTTGTTAATTGGGCTTATGGTTTAAGAAAAACTAAGGTAAGAGTGAAAATTGGCCTTACCCCAGGAGATATGCCTACGTCACTCCTACGACAAATTCGCTCCAGTAGGATTGTCGGTAGGGGTGATAGGAACCCAACGAATCTTCGAATTTTCGATCGGCCGAATTAAGGAAAGTGGGAGAGAGGAGACAGAGGAGATGTGGGGGGCGCCTCTGCTTTCTTCTTCCTAAAGAAAATGAATTCCTTCCTGGTTATATATATAATATGTAACGACTCGAAAAATAATGGTTTTTTTTAAATAATAAAAAGGAAGGGAAATGGAAATAGAAACAGAAGGTGGTAGCAGGCTTCGTCGACTTGCACTTTGGATATAATAACCCAGAATTCTTACACAGGGCCTCGTCGATGAACATAACGAATTCGTCGACGAGCGCATAAGGGGACCTCGTCGACGAAGTCACGCCTCGTTGACGAGAAGATACCGAGAGAGGCTTTTGGGCGATCTGAAATTCATCGACGAGGGAGGAAGTTCATCGATGAAATTTCTCAAGGACTCGTCAACGAATCCAGTTCTATAAATAGTGAAAACCCAGATTTTCTATGGAAGTTCAGCGCAGGAAACCCTCTCTTTCTCTTTCTCTCTCTACGCCCCTTCCTCCTTCTCTCTTCAATCCCGACCCTGTTTTAAGTCAAATTGATGATGTGAAGCTACCACGACGCTCCTGACGAAGTTCTCTGCAAGTCTGCCGGAGCGGATCATCAGTAGAAGTGGTTTGAAATTCATCCCAAACTTAGAGTAACACATTTTATTCAAAGTATGCTTTCCCTACAGTTATAAGAAATGTTATATGTAGAAAAATATTAATGTTTTGTTCTGGAGGATGTAGTTTTCAGGGTGTTGAGTGGAGAACCCTGTGGGGGTAGGGCTAGAGTTCAGTAAGGGGCTTTTCAGAACTGAGTAAGAGAAATATGTTATACTAACTTACGTTATCAGAAATTTTATATATATATGCATGTATACCACATATTATACAGAATATGAATTTTTAAAGTATGTGTGGCCTGAGTACACGATATTGATATGGAATTTTATGCAGCTTTTCAGTATTTCAAGTTATACAGACATAGTTAGATATTTGCAGATTTTATACAAATAGAATATATGTACATATATAGTTTTATTTAGATGATTACACAGACAGATGTATATAACAGTATACATATATTTATTCAGAACAGTAAATATAGTGTGTATAGAAAGCTATGTTTTCCTAAATGCCATAACACTCAGAGTATACAGATAGATTATACAGATAGAAGATACAGACAGATTATATAGTTATAGCATCAAGATGTTACAGATATTACAGTATTTACAGTACATAAATATAGTGTTATAGTTATTTTGGAAACATAATGAAAACAATATAAAGAGTATAGTATGTGTGTATATATATAGAGTATTAGATCCTTGTGGAAAGGTTACAGACAGAAACAGTACAGATATAAAATATAAAGCACAGTACCGATGTTAATACATATAGAGTGTAACCACATATCTCAGATAGTGTGTGAGTACTGTCAACTGTGCTCGGAGAGTATGTAGCTCCCCAGTTCACTAGATTGAGGGGGCCAGTTTGACGAGGTAGCAGCCAGTCCTGCGCCTAGGAGAGTATGCAGTTTGGTCGGGCTGAGGTAGTGTAGAGTATAATGACTTTCTTGGAAGTCCGACCAAGTTAAGTCCCTCCTACGGGCCGCACAACCTTGTCATGAGGGGTCAAATCATGACATACAGAGTTTAAAGGAAAGAACACATTTATGTATATGTATACAATTTTATAGTTTTTATTGTATATAGTATGATATAGCAGTATAAATGATAGAAAGTTCAGACGATACAAATGTTTTAAGTTATTATACATGTGTTTTATAGATTTACCAGATCATGTAGTTTTAAATACTATTATTATAATTTTATGACTCAATCGCCACACACTAGTAATAGTATATTTTCACTTATTGAGCATCGTCTCACCCCATTACTTTATCATTTTTCAGGTGAACCAGCTAGGCGAGCAGATCAGGCTCGCGGATAGGAAGTTTACTTGATTACCCTAGTTGTAGGGTGAGTTTTTGACAGAGTTTTGTATTTTTGGGGGTAGATGATACTGGAGGGATTTATTTTGTATGGCTATGGTCTCTATGTACTAGATTCTGGTATTGTAAAGTATATATAGATATGGTTATATGATTTGTGTTCCGCTGCTTAAGTATGAATATATATATATATATATATATATAATAAAAAAAAATATGGAGAAATTTTGAAGATGTTACATAATATGTATTTTATTATAATATTAGATTATTATTATTATTATATTATTTAATTAATAATAATTTATTTATTTATTTATTTTAATTTTAATTTTTTTTAGAATCACTACAGTGTCAACAACTTATCTCTTTGGAAAAAAAAAATCTTATATTCCTAGAGAAACTATAATTTGTATTAAATTTTAAATCTTAATGGTGACTTACACGGTTAAAAAAGGAGATGTCTTTTTATGTCTCTTGAAAAACTCTATAGTTATGTTTGGAGAAGTCTTAATTTTTGATTTGTATTGAATTTGGATGAGATGTAATATAAAATTGTATTGAAATTTGTTCAAATCTACCCAAATCCAAATTTAAAATTTGAAATCCATGCTCCTAAATGCAGCTATAATAAACCTTTGAAGTGCGCCTCTTGTATTCTCCAAAAGTACTCCCCTTTTGAAATTTGCCATTTTTAAACATAATTTCAACTTCTAGTAGGAATCATGTTGTTGTCGAAAGATAAACCTTGGAGATATTATACAACTTGTCTCTTTGCATTTGATGTGAAACATGTGATAGTGTGTCCATATTTATTAGTATTAAATGTATTAGGAGCGAGACCCACTTGTTATATGTTTTACATTTGAAAAATAGACACGTGAATAACATGTAGGTGGATCTCTTGTATAATTTCTCTTTATCTTGATTGAAACACGTTCTCTTCTTCACAAACACATTCTATTTTGTAAAATTTTTTTAAGAACCAAACAATTTATCTCAAAAATTACAAATTATTATAATTTAGGAGAAAATGTGTTCAGAAAATAAGTTTTTTTAACTTTTAGTGGTTATATGTCTATCAACTACAAGAGAAGAACCATTTTATGCAAAAATAATGGCTTTTAAGTTATATATATAGTCTTCTTCAAAGGAGGACTTAGCTCATACCTTTTTAAAAGGCTAGATTAAAAAAAGTGCCCTTGTTACTTGGTAATTGGCACTTCAGTAGCCCCTTGATCAACTCTTATGGTTCTTCTTTTAAAAAAAGAGTTGGGTATAACAAAGTCTTGTAAGCTTAAAGTCTTTGTGGTAATCATTGAAATTGGCATAGGAGAAGAAGTCAAGATGCAATGAATATAATAGACCAACTATAGTGCAACCTAATTCAATGGAGGATATATTGACATGGAAACAATCCAAATCAAGTAGATTTACCCTGATTTCAGCATAGGAGGCCATTGGAGAGAGGAATCCTATAATCTATGTTAATCAACGACTACAATTAACTTGATCCAAGTAAATTGTACATGACAAAGAAATTTTTCTATGCATTCAAGCAAAGAGCTACTATCAAGACCAATCGAGCTTGTAAAGTATATTTCAAAAAGTATGGACCAATCTAACCCATTACAAAAAAAATTGAATTAATCACGAGTTTTCAAAGGAGAGTGAAAAAATGAAACTGTTGACTCTACGAGTTCAATTTTGTTTTGATAATGATAAATCATTTAATATCTTACCTATACATTGAGATTTTGAACAGGATTATCACTTAACACGCACGGATGGTAAGGAAGCTAAAGAAACCATGAGGAACTTGAAGTGCATACGACTTGGCTAAATCCATGCAAGTAGAAGAGTAAAAGGATGAAACAATCCATGTTTTCAGTTATAGTTGATATTTAGTCTTATTCATATTTACATGTCTCATAAGATATGATAGGAAGCTCAAAATGACCAATAGACTAACCCTAAGATGCATGTTTTTCATGAAATATTCATTTGCAGTTATCTTAGGTTAGTTTAGCATTTTACAAGGTTAATAGGGCTGAACAATTGGAAACTCGTCCACTAGTGCCCTGGTCTCATTGACGAATTTATTAAGGCCACTCATCGACTAATGTCTGTTCTCGTCAACAAGAAAATACCGAGACCCTAACTTTCTCAGGCAAGCCACTTGTCGACTAATCCCCAGGTCTCTTCGGTGATGGAGTGAAGGACACTCATCAATTTGTGTGTCCACTCGTCGACGAGTTTGTCAGGCAGACTGGCGCTCTAGCACGTAACGAGCATTTTTTTTTTATTAAAAATATCTTTTAATGATCCAACGGTTAGAAAACATCTAGATGTTGAAAGTACTTATAAATATCAACCCCAAAACCCTAGTTTACAACCTTTTGCCTACATTCTATCACATTCAGATACTTTTGGGCATTCTCTCAGTTTTCAAAGGGCTTTCACTCACATCATTTTACAAAGCATCATTGATCTTGAGGTTTTGAGGTTTGGTAAAATTCATTTTGAGTATTCAATCTTATTGTTTTAAAATCTATCTACTCTTCCATTCACTTTACTTAAAATCTCTACTAGGGTGCAAGAACCATAGTTTTCCAAATATCCATTATTTGAAAAACATTTTGGGAAAAAGTTTTTACTAGGGCTTGAATCTTTGAAGGTATGTTCATATTCTTATTTAAAGATTTAATATCATCTTATTTGTGCAAATGTTATTTGCAAGCAAACCCTAGGTTCTCTAACAAACTTTATTTGAAAAATCAATTTTTGGAGATATATTTTATTGGGTTTAGATCTTTGAAGAAATTCATTATACACTTTTTTTTTTTTTACAAAGATCATATTTTTTATTACAAACATCATATTGAGAAAAACACATCTACTCTATTGAGCTTCAAGTTATATCTTTTGAGTGTGTTTAGGATTTCATTGTACTCATTAGCTTGTTGAAAAACATTAGTGTATAAAATTATTTGACATTACTTGTATTGACGGTTCGGGTTGTGAACCAAGAGGAGGAAGCTACGCTTCTTATAAGCAGCAAATTGTAAGGTGGTAATTACGCCTCTTGTAAACAACAGATTGTAAGGAGGTAGCTACGCCTCTTGCAAGCAACATATTGTAATGAGAAGCTCTGCTCAGTGGTATAGTGAAATCCTTGGGTAGTTTGCCCAAGGCGAGGATGTAGGCCGGGTTTGGCCGAACCTCGTAAAAATCTTGAGTTTGCATCTCTCTCCCTTATCTCATTTTATTTTAGTTTGCGTTTGATTATTTATTTTATATTTGTTAGTTGCATATGTCCTAAATATTTTCTACATTTGGAATTGATTGGGTAATACTGATTGTTTGGGATATACATTGCTTGAATCTATTAAGTTGTGAAATACTGAAATTAGTGTATCTCCAAATTTGTGTTTGTGTGATTATGCGATTTTAAAATTAGGACTTAAAGACGTAGAATTTTAAAAATACCCATCTTACCCCCCTCTTAGAATTACACCTAAATTCACAGGAAAAAAAAAAAAAACAAGTGTTATCGTAGATTTGCACTTGGAGTATTACATCCCTAGGTGTCTACTGATCTCATTCTTGAAGCTGAACCAAATTTATAGTACTTAAAAACTCTTGGTAAAGAGGCAATCTAAAACTATTTGTCCATGCAAGCACATGCTCACGCCAATTAAAGATCACGAACAATCAATCAAGCAATAAGATTTACACCTTTGTGCATAAAAATGTGATAAGAACTCACCTAGGTTTAGAGAATTGTTTGAAAAGTCAAGTTTCAATCAACTAATTGTCCTTCCTTTTGATGTCTTGGATAAATAACCTCCAATTGTATACTCTTACTCGAGATTTCCTAGGACTCTCCATGTTAGTAAACCATTCATTCTTGACATTTCTTCTGTTGAAAAAATTTGACTCCTTGCCAAAGCATGCTCTCCTCTCACTTTTTCTTTGAGATTTTTCTTGATGCTTTTGTTGGCTTTTTTAGGTTTCATCCCATTTTGATAATGACAAATTAAGGCATCTAATTGTGTTACTAAATGTGTTCACTGGAATTAAGGTATTAAGCACAATAACATATGCAAATTGAAAAGTCATGAAGCACACAAGACGATGTTATTTGACTATGAACATGGAGCATATTAAGACCAAGCTTGAAAACTATGGCTATAATTATGGAGCACATGAAGTCCAAGTTTGAAGAATTTAAAGAACTTATTTCATATATTTTGCAAATATGACATATGTGAGTACATTATTATTGATTATGTGAAGAAACTCATAGTGAACTTAGTTGAACCTTAGGCACTCTATTTTCCTTAAAAATTATTTTATAAATGTGCAAAAATTATTCCAAAGTATTAAAATCATTTTTGAAATGAAAAAACCTCAAAATAAGATTCTCTAAATTTCCTTCTTTTTTCTGCTGCTACATTGATGAGCGATTTTCTCGATCAATAACTTCTCATCTTTTTTTTTTTTAAATGATTTAACCAACTTATTCAAAACCAATAAATCAATAACTTCTCATCTTCAAATATGTTCAACACGAAAGTTATGAGATTTTTTCTTAGCTTTCTTTTGATACCAAGATTGCCCTATTTTGGAATTCTTTAACAAAAGTTGTGCCTTAAATACTGAAAGGTGTTTATGGCTAAAATTTTTAGGAAATTTGCGTGACCAAATTCTCAATTCGGTTGACCGAAAATCGTGGCAGATTGCCGCAACGACCATAAAACGGCTAGTAGACCATCTTACCCATAAATACAAGGTTTCTAACCTTTTTTTAG
Organism: Malania oleifera; assembly: GCF_029873635.1. Taxonomy (NCBI): domain Eukaryota; kingdom Viridiplantae; phylum Streptophyta; class Magnoliopsida; order Santalales; family Ximeniaceae; genus Malania; species Malania oleifera. Next base: position 109,930,498 of record NC_080422.1, read on the forward strand.
GAAGGAAAAAAAGAGAGATATGTGGATTCCATGCTATTGAGTGATGTTGGAGAGAAATAATTTTTGTTTTGATGTTAGCTTTTCTAGCTTTGTGATTTGGCCTTGATCAAGGCTTTTGATGTAAGTTGTTTCTTACTTTGTATGTTGGTTGGGGAGTTGGTTCCCCTTCGCTTGGGTATGCCCAGTGTATTATGTACATCCATTTTGGTCAATACAGATTTACCCTTACTGATCAAAAAAAAAAAAAAAGATATACATACATCATACAAATCCAAGGTTTTGATCTTTTGTTGAAAATCTTTCTCAAACACTTTGCAAATTTCTTTTTTTATCTTTCAAGTGCTCACCATCTAGTTACTCATTGAGCTTCATTTCATAATCATATTGAGAGTGTATTAGCTTGCTATTTTCATTGTACTGATTTGCTCATTTGAGGAGCATTCTTCATACATTATTTTCGTTGATTCCACTTATAAAGGTGTCTCCGCCGATTGAAGGATAGAGTAACTTCACCTACTGAAAGGAGAGAGGAGACTCGGCCTAGGGAAGGAGTGGGGTGCTTCGCCCAAGCAAATGAAAGAGGCAACTTCACCTACGCAAAGAAGAGAGGCATCTTTGCCTAGTGAATGAGGGATTGTAAAAGGCATCTTCGTCTACTAAAAGAGAGATTTCTCCTATTGAAGGAGTGTATAGTGGAATCCTCAAGTGAGTTGCTTGAGGTAATGACGTAGGCAAGGATTGCCTTGCAAAAATACAGGTTTTATTCTCTCTTCACTAATCTCTTTAAATTAAACACATTTATATTTGTACATATTTGTTGTGAATATTGATTGCATTTGCGTATTTAAATCACTTGCTCAAATTGTGGTTATAATTGTTAAAACATTAATTTAAATTTTTAAATACCTAATTCATCCCTCTTTTGGGACTACACCCTTTCTAACAGCTTCCTTGAAGCCGTAAGAGGTCCAATGAAGTCATATTTATAGCCTCTTTGAAATGAAAATAGTTGGAGAAAAGTATGTCTTGACAATTAGGGGCATAAGGTTCTAAAGAGGGGCACACATAGTGTTAAAACTAAAGTTGCAAAACTCCTACACCACATTGATGCATGTCATAGCACCAAGACACCCTAAGCAAGTGCACCAATCATTTACCTTTGTTTTTAAACTTTTTACACCAATCTCTTGATATATATGGGAGATATCAAGTCAACTTGAGCTCGAAGAGAGCTTTCGAAGTGCCTTGGAATTAGCAACATGACATAAAATCCATGAATTATGTTAAAATTGTAAGCAAGCCCCTAGCCAAAATAAGGTGTCTGTAATAAGGATAGATTATGATTAGATAATAGTTTACTAATTGCCTGCTAAAAATAATTGTCGTTGAAATTGTTTATGGAAGTAGCCATTATCATAAGTCCTCTTCTTCGTAACAGGGCATGGTGTTCATTTATTGGATTCAAAGCCAATTTTTCAACTACAAACATTTATCCATTGTGATTTAAAATGTTCTTAAAGTACAGGTTTGAAATTTTTCTTCAATTATGCAATATCTTCGAGGCCAAGCCTGACTTTGGTCATTGATATTTTAAGTATTTGGCATGTGTACATGTTTGTATTGGATCCAATAATATTTTTCATTTTTGAGGAAAAAATGCAAGGTAGAACCATGCACCCCGGCATTTTAACACAAAATATTATTATTTTTTTTCATTCTCATGCATATATGTAAATTTTATTTGGTTATTATGAAAGTACAATTATCCTAAAATACAAAAGCAAATATATGAAGAGAGGCATATGAAAATTTTAAAGTGTCAATCATTGCATCATTTTAACAAATATTAGACAACCATATCTAACATGATTTAACCACTCAAAACTTAACTATAAACTAATTGAAGTGGCATAAATATCCCTTAAAATCCAATGCAAGTTTGTCAAAATTTTAAAATGGCCAAAAGTTCACCAAAGAGTTCAATCTCTCATCCACTAATATTATATAAAATTTCGTTCAAATTAATCTCTAAACCCTCACCCTTTCCAAAAATAAAATTTTGCCCTTTCGCTAAAAAATTATTCTAATTCCTTCATTTTTAAAAAAATCTTTTACCCCATATTTGGAAAGCACTTAAATTTAGAGTTATATTGAATTAGAATAAGATGTAATATAAAATTACACCGAGATTTATTTAAATCCATCTAAATCCAAATCTAATGTCCAAAATATATACTCTCAAGCGCAGCATTATTTTTTTTCCAAGAACAATTTTTTTGCTTTTAAAAAAGCAAAATTTTCTTCCACTTTTATTGAACTTTAAAAAGATAATGTCATAATAGTAATCTTTGACTATAAACATATTTCATTGTGCTCAAAACATGTCAAAAATTAACCTTATGTTTGGACAAATCTTGGATTAGAGTTGTATTGAATTTGAATAAAATGTAATATAAAATTATACTAAAATTTGTCCAAATCCACCTAAATCTAACCTAAACACAGCATAAACATTCCTAGATTTTTTATTGTATTAAAATTTGTCCAAATCCACCCAAATCTAAATTCAAGAATCAGAATTCATGCTCCCCAAACACAGCATAAGCATTCCTGGATTACGAGTTAAAAGTGTAAATTAATTATGTATAGAATAAATAAATTATACAGCTGAAGGATTCAAAATGCTGCCACTTTTTTTGTAATGAAAGAAATTGATAGGGGCATGCCGACTTAAGGCAGCTCATAAGAGCAGTGCAGGGGGGAAAAATTCACAAATTGAGAATAAAGGAACAATGGGAACAATCATTCACCATCCCAACCTAGTTGGCGGGCTCGTCGCTCCCACAGGGAAGTCACCTTCCTCTCCTTTATCAGCAATGCCTCTGCCTGCTCTCTGGCGCCCTCACATATTTCAGTGGCAGCATTGCATTTCTCTGCTTCTCTCTGGTACTGCCAAGCTACTCTTCTTGCTTCCAAAAATGTGATGTTCATATGGTGGGCATGCTCCTGGGCCACTGTCTCTTGCAGCTTGAGTTCCTCGGTCAGCAGGTCTACGAACTGCTTCTCCATCTCCTTCTTCAAATCCGGGTCATTTCCTCCGCAGTCTTTATCATCAGAAAAAAAATAAGCATTATCATAATTAATGTAATGAAGATTATCATATATTTTCCAGTGTTAAGTTTGTAGGAAAAACTAACCTGTGACAGAAAGATTGACCAATCCTGCACAAGAAAACAACCAAAAGACAATAATAATGTCAGAGCATTGATACATATTGTGTGTTTGTGTTTATGTGTTTGCATCAAGAGCATTGAGTTTATTTATTAAGAAAACAAAAGTCGTTAACATGCACAAACAAGAACAAATGGATGTAGAAGAGGCTCCACATTATTTGGGTCAAGGATGAGTCTGGCAAATGAAGATTTCATTGGCTTAAAAAATCCTGAATTATTTTTATTTTATGGCAAAAGAAAGATTTAGCGAGAAAAAAGATGCTGAGAAGGGCGTCACAAGGTAAACAAGACAAAAAAAAAAAAAAACATTAACCCAGTAGCTTATTTGGGTCTAGAAATAGTCTGGGTTTTATAATATTTGTATAAGCTATCAAGAAAATTCACAAAAATCCAAAGCATTAGAAATAGGAGCCCCTTTATAGTGTTGACCCATCTCTTCTTCACAGCTTGGAAAGGCACCTCTTCTCCTCTAAAAGTTATTTTCTTCCTCTCTCCATTAACATAAAAAGAGCTTCAAGCCTTTTCTTTGGCTTTATTTTAAACGCACCATTGCCAAGCAAGGGGCTCCTCCATAGCCATCCTCACATCACCTCATCCAATGCTGAAAATGATGTACACCATCCCCCAAAGAGTTCTAGCCAAAGAGCAATGAATGAGTAGACTATTGACAGAACCCTCTTTCCTCCTGCAAAAGGAACACTAGTTCACCAACAAAATTACTATACTGTCAACCGTCAACAGTCCAAATCCACTCCTAAGTTGCTTTCCAAATGAAGAAGGCGGCCTTGTGGGGTGCCTCAATCTTCCAAACTCTCTTCCACAGGAGCTCCCTATGGACCCTCAGGAAATTCCTTCTTAAGATATTCTCATATGACTGAGAAGCAACAGCTACTACTCAACTACTAATAAGCAAGGTCTTTCAACCCTTTCCCCACTAAAACTTCATAGAGCTTATGAAAGGAAGTACTAAACAGCTACCCCTCCCTATAGGCATCCCATGAAACTAGGATTCTAAGAGACACTCACATTCCCACTAGAAAGTAATCCCCAACCACGTCTCTTAGCAATTGGTCAAAGTGTACAAAGAAGGGAATTGGGTGCTGAAAGGGCTATTTCCACACCATTTGATATGCTCAAAAGAAGTGCCCCACCTCAAACAACACATGGCTCTCAAATCTTGACAATTGACTAACATAGACACCACATAACTTCCTCCACCAAATTTAGGAATCCACCCATCCTCCCATCTCCACCCTCTAAACATGGCCACCCTCCAAATTATAATTTCAACAGAACAAACTAATCTCCAAACCTTAAATTTGAAACTGTGAAGCACGGGCCAATTGGAGCCAAACTTAATGTTAGGCTTTTGTGGAGCCTAGTTACGTAAAATCAGGATGATGACCCGACCTTTCTTTAATGAGAGATTTATATCCTAAAACTTAGTTCATGGAGCGAAGGCTTGGGCCGTAAGCGGCCCAAGCTGTACTTGTGGGGGTCCGGGGGCAACGCTCCCAGGAAAATATTTTGGGCCCGTTTTGTAGCCCGTTCGGAACCCTATCTGCAGTATATAAAATCATTATTTTCAGGTGATTAGGGTTTAGCGGTCGCACTTGAGAGAAAACGAGAGGGAAAGCATTGTATCGCCGCACTCTCTGTGTTTTCTTCCTGATAATAGTGAAATCCCTACAACTCCGTGGACGTAGGCAAAATTACCGAACCACGTAAATACTGTCTTGTGCGTGTGATTGATTTTTCTTTGGCGTGTATTCTTTCTCTATTTTTGTTTCTCACAGGTTTTCGGGAATTTGTTCTTAATTCCCAACACTAACGCCATAGACAAACCAGAGATAACAAGCTATTAATTTGGAGTCCATTATTCAAATGAGAGAATATAATAGTAAAAAAACAAAACCAAAACCAAAACAAATAAACAGACATCCACTGAATTGCTAGAAGCCCAAAACAAATAAACAGACATCCACTGAATTGCTAGAAGCCTAGAAATTTATTTTTACTGTAGGAACTGCAATTACATAATTAATTAACAAGGAGACTGAAGTAAGAAGAACACAAATGAGAGCAAAGTCAAGTTTAGTAATTCAAGTGCAAACATCATCACAAGTCGCACAGAAAAATTCTCCCACCTTGAAAGACGAGGAGAATCAGAAATAGAAGAAATTCCAAATGTCTAGGACATTCACTATCTGCTCCGACAGAATCACAAAGAGCAAACACAATGAAACAAAGAAAGACGACACATATAAATCCATCGGTTTCCCTAAATCTAACTGAATCCGCGAAAAAAGTATGTAAACAGAATCATAAAAACAAGATTTAGGTTTCAACGAGTCCCAGTTATTCCAGCAGCCATGAGAGAGGGCATTAGAAATGTCAAAATTCAGAAATAATTTTCACCCAAATCGAGATATTCTCACCCAAATCGGAATTCAGCCGAGCGAAAAACAAAAATTAAGAAAAACCTAGAAACGAAAACAAAATCCAAATGAAGAAAACATGAACAAAGGAAGACGGGGCAGGAAAATGGGTGTCAGAAAATACCAGGAGCAATCTTAAGAATGGAGAGAGGAGGAGGGCAATCGCAGATGCAAGGAGGGCAAGAAGAAGCAGCACTGTCTCCCAACCTTATGCCCTTCTTGAACCTCCAATACAGAGCAGGCCCAGAGACGCAGAGAGCCGAGACGACTGCGAAGAAAACCAAACAACACCTTAAGCAAGCCCCTGATCTCCGAGAGCCTCCTGACATCTCTCCCGCTCGCTCTCAGATCTAACAGTGGAGTGGAAGTGACGATGAGGGTGAGTTGGGTTGTCTGCAACTTGGAAATCTGAATCTGTTGAAGAGATAGCTGGGATCGTCTGTTGCCATTTCCAAAACCTCTCCACTTTTTCCTAGTCAAATTTTGGACCCTTTTTTGTCTTTTCACTTCTCCAAATTGTATAATTTTTCATTTTTCTTGGATTTGTTATTATATATATTACAAATATTTTACATATAGATTTTAAATCGGTTAAAATCAGTTAATCGATTTAACCAAAATTTAGTACCATCAGTTCTGAGTTTGGTTAAATATAAAATTTCGATAAATTCAGTAAGCAATTGAATGCTCACCCCTAAAGTTAGAGATTTTCATCTCTCAAGTTTAATCAAGACACAAGAACTCTACCTAACTATTTTCATTTACGTCCCCATGTTGCTACACATTAAAAGAATTCATATAATTAATCTCACCTAATAAGACTTAAGACTTGATTTATTATTGTTATTGTTGATACTGCTACACGAGCATAATTTTTTTTAAAAAAAAAATATGCATTAAATATGAATTTAACCCCTTAATTTTTATTTTGTAAATGAAAAAAAAAAAAAGGACAAAGTCATCATTCTTTAAGAAAATAAGGGTAAAATTGTCATTTGACACATAAAAAATAAACATAGAATAAATGTGACAAGTTTATATAATAAATGAAGAGGGACAGTTATTTACTAGTTTTATTCATTTATATTATTTTAGTTAGTAAGTGAGCACAATTAAGAGGTGCAAAATAATTTGTTGATGATTAAACAAATTTGAAACTCAATTGAGAGAAAAATACTATATAGTATTCATAATTATTTCTTCGAATTTTTAATAAATAATAAATTTTTAATTTTACTAATATAATTATTGGTTTGCATTTCCAATTTTAAACATAGTAAAAAAGATTATGTTGACTTTTTGAGACCGATCCCTATTTTGTTTATAACAAACCATAATATCTTATCTATGTGCTAAGTGTATTAATAAGTTTACTTTTCTAAGCACGGATGACAAATGAAAAATGAAAGTTGAAAAACGCTTAAACGAGCACATCGTTCGGCGCAATCCATGATATTATAAAAGAGTAAAGCATGAAGTTCTTTTGTTTTTTCAAGTTATATTGTAATTGTAATAATTTATTATGGTCTGTAATAACTGCATCATGCATAATAAGATTATATGCTCAAAACCATAGATTGACCTTAGGGAGTCGAACAACGTCGGATTTTTTGGGTTAACTCTTATGGTCATGATTGACCATAGGACACATCATGACTGAGTCCCTTGAACCTAATTGAAAACATATACAAATAGGGATAAAATCATAGAAGGTCAAAAGAAGAGGAAATATTTTTTAAAGGGCTTCGGGCGACCAAACCTTGGCGTTATAAATGCCTCGGTCAACCGAACTAGCCTAAAGTCAAAATGTTGACTATAGCTTGGGCGATCGAACTAATTTTGTGCATATTGTCCACGGTCGACCAAACCTGAAAGTTCTCTTTTTTCACTATCCCCGAGCGACTGAACTTGTAGTTCAAAATAGGCTTGGCGACCGAATTATGACGTTCGGCAACCCGAATCATGACGTTCGGCAACCCGAATCATGGACCAGGCACCCGAAACCACGAAGGTGGGGAAATTGCCCTGACATTCAGCCAACCAAACTCACCTTAGCCACCTAAAGCCTGGAACAAGCTTGTGTATGTTCGAGCGACTGGCCCTATGGGCCAGGCGACCAAACCTCTCGGGTTGCTTGATTTTTACCGCGTTTAAACTAGGCTAATTTTAATTAACCTTCATTAATTTTTTTCTAAAATTCCACCTATGCCCCCCAACGGTTATATTTTTATGAATGTCTATATATACTACTTCATTTGGGAAGATTAAACAAAGATTAGCAAATAGATTAGTAAAAATTCTCTCTGATTTTTTTTGAACTCCCATTGCATATACTTCATATTTTCAAGCAAATATTGTTCGTACTCTCTCAAACTCTTTTTGCAAAAATCATCTTTGATAAGAGAGTGTTTATTGCATTCTTTCATTTGCATTATTGTTGCAACTTGAAAAGTGAATATATTTGTGTACTTCATACATTATCTTAAAGCTAGTATACTCTCTCATTCATTATTGTTGAAATTATTTTTTAGAGAGTTCACTTAAGTTGATCCCGGATTATTTCATTGATAAATATTATCTTGGGACAACTCTTTTCAACTTGTGGATCTTTGCATCTTTGTTGCAAGATTCAAAGGCTAGTTTTTGTGCTTATTGCAAAATATTTTTGAGAAGCTAATCTTGACTACCTCCTGATTTTATTGCTGAAAAATATTATTGAGGTATTTGCTTAAGGTTGTTTATATCCTGTGATTGCTTACATTGTGAATACATATTCTAGAATCAAAGACCTTACTCACTCACACTTATACTTTGATTCATATCTTGTTGTGAGTAGATACACTGTTTAGAACAAATCTCACTTGAGCATTAATTCTCTATCATACGTGAGTGCATTGTTTACTATGCTAAATTGTAGTACATATCTGCTTGTGTAGAAGCATTTGAATTGTACGTAAAAAATCTTATCATCTGTTGTATTCCAAGCGTGGCCTGAAGGGGTGTTGATCTAACCCGTAAGGATCAGGTTGTAAAGGTTGAGGTCAGTCCTGGTAATTTGACTTGGTGTTGTAAACGGTACCGCTCCACCCGTTAAATGAGTATTAGTGGGAATCCTTAGACTTTGCGAGTTAAGGCGGGGACTTAGGCAGTATTGACCGAACCCCGATAACATATCCTGTGTCAACTTTAAATTTTTGCACTTAATATTCTGCACTTGAGTGTTGTTATTTTAATTACTGTGAATGTAACGACCTGCTATTTAAATGGATTTTTTTTTTATACTATAACATTTAAAATGCTCTGATACCATACTGGATTTAACCCAATCATCAACCTAAGCAGTGAGAAGCGGAAATCAAATAAACATAATCATGTGTAATTATATACAATACCAGAGTGCTAAATTGTTTTCCAAAATATACATATATAACTGTTCCCTAGAAATGTCCTCAACTGGCTAAGGCTATACAAAAATACTTCCAAAAATACTCACTCTAATATCAAGGCAGTACTGAAGTCCCTTTATCTGCGAGCCTGATCTGCTCGCCTACCTGGATCACCTGAAAAATGTTAAAGTAATTGGGATGAGTCAACGCTCGGTAAGACGAAATATGCTATTGCTAGTGTGTGGCAGATGAGTTACAATATTATGAAAATTTGTTTCTATAAAATCATGTATAACTGGATCTGAAAATACAGTACAAGTAATAGAAACCACCACCATTTACATGTTGCTTAACATATCAGTATTTTAGGGTACTATTTAAAATACTTCTAATGTACATAAGTATATTCTCTGTCTCTATAAATCTGTATATACATAATAATAACTGAAAACTTCCCTATGGATAACTGTGTGTCATGATTTAACCCCTCATGACAGGGTTGTGCGGCCCGTAAGCGGGATCTACCCTAGTTGGCTGACTAGGGTAAACCACTATACTCCCTCAGTCTGATCCGCCCTCCTCAACCCATATCTGATGGGGAGCCTTCCCACGTCAAGGCACTATACGATCGACCTACTACCACGTATTATCTAAATAGGTGGTTGCATTCTGTAAACTGTATGTAGCTACGGTACTGTGCTCTATAACTATATGGTCCAACAGGGTCTGATACTATATAATACATTTCTATATACAACTATCTGATTTACCATGATTCTGAAATAACTGTATTTACCATGACAATAAAATAAACTGTGACTGTGTCAACTATGTTTCTGAACTGAACTGTAATCTGTAAGTCATAGTACTGGAAAACTCTATAATCATGGTACTGAAAACTGTATAATCATGGTATTCTTTAATTACGATAAAACATAACCACTGGCGGTATATTCTGTAAATCATATCCTAAAAATATTGTAAAACACGTTTCTTTACTATACCCATATCCTTAAGTCACACAAAAGTTTTAAACATATTATACATAAATAATAAACTGTATAAATTTCTATCGTGAATAATCATCTGATAAAAACGTATAATTTATACTGAAACATAGTAAAATTGTCTAACATAACATATTTCCCTTACCTGATTTTCACTAAAATCTCTCTATTGAAACGGGTCCTACAACCCCAGGGTTCTCCACTCAACACCCTGAAAACCACATTTATCAGAACAGAATATCAATATTTCTTGACCTACATCATTTCCTACAACTGCCAGAAGGCCAAAAACTGAATAAAAGACCTTACCCTAGAATTGGGATGAATTCCAACTTCGTCCCACCGACGATCCGCTCCGACAGATTTGAAAAGAACTTCGCCAGGAAAGCCGTGGTGGCCTCAAATCTTCGATTCAGCGACTGACGGAGCTGAAATCGAAGGAAGAAGAGGGAGGAGCCGTAGGGGTAGAGAGAGAGAGGGTTTACGGAAAATTTTTGATATTAAAATCAGTTTAGGGCTATTTATACTACGGGATTCATCGACGAGCCACGTCATCTCGTCAATGAGTCCTTAAGTAATTTCGTCGACGAACCTTACCCTTCATCGACGAAATTCAGAGTAGCCCAAATTCTTCTCTCAGTATTTTCTCGTCGATGAAGCTCGCCCTCATCGACGAGGTCCTACTATACCCTCGTCGACGAATCCCCTGTGTTCGTCGACGAGGCCCTGATAAATTTATTGGGGAATTTTTCCCAAAGTTCGATGTCGTCGACTGCCTCCTTCTGTTATTGTTTTCATTTTTCTCCCTCTTTTTATTTAAATACCATTATTCTTTGGGTCGTCACAGTGAATGTTTCATAAATACTGAGATTGCTTCAATTGCTTTACATTTTTGCTCAGTTTGATTTCTGCTGAATTGGTTAATACTTAGAAAGTCCCTAGGTTGGTAAATACTGATTGTGATTTGAATTCGACCTAAGAAAGTTTTAAATTTCCAATTCACCCCCCTCTTGGAAATACACCAATTCCAACAAATGACAATAACTATTGTCAAATATTTTAGAAGCTAAAATGAAATAATTGTGAGAATCACTTTATAATTTGATTATAATATATTATTTTAAATATATATTTTAATAAATAAATTTTACTTAAGCCTTGAGATTTACGATAACCATGCTCGTGGTCTCAAGCCCTTAAAATAAATATTAATCTTACTTGTCTAGATTTCTTGATTAATGGAATACAATTATAGTTTAGTTGACAAATTTAATTTTACTTTTATTAAAGTGCAAATTGAGGTCCAATAAGAATAGATTCTTTTAAAATTTCTCTTCTTCCTTTTTGTTCATTCCACGTTCGTTTTAGGACGTTTCCAATAATTGCTACAATTTTTAAACTCAGAATCAAGTAGTTGTAACCAAGTTTAATAAAAAGAAAACCATATCTTTTTTTTTTCCTTTTGTAGCTTGCGATATTTTTACAAAAGTTTTTTTTCTTTTATCCAATCTTAGTCTTTATGCCTTGCCAACTTTTTTGAACCCTAAGAAATAGGGATCTTGGAGGTTTATTATAGAATCATTACGACAATAGCTATTAAGATTGTTCCTCATACCTAAACCCTATGTGCATCATATGTTAGGTAGCTCTATTCTAATATTGATATGTGGTGAATATTACCTTATTAGGAAATATACCATGAGGCGTAAAATTGCATTTAAGACTCGAGATGGTTTAAGGGTTTGTTATGTACCCTTTAGACTTTCTAATGTTCCCATTACCTTTTTAAGGATTATGATTCATGTCTTGCAACCATTCATAGGAAGTTTCCAATTATATGTTAATAATACATTGTTACTAGGAAGAATAGCTTTGATCATTTTCATCAATATTTTTTTTTTTTTTTTATAGTTTGACGAAAGTTAGGTTTTGTGTTAATATCAAGAGTTGGAACTTTCTACAACTTTGTGATCTTTTCTTGGTTTTTTTTTTTTTTTTAAACGGTGGTGTCTGAGATCCTTTAAACACTCAACTATTCTATCGGAATAATGAGTTTGCCCCTCTATCCTTCTCCACTTAAATACCAAGGTGTTAAAGTGATCCTGAAAATATTGCTTCATTAAGAAGTAAGTTGAGTACAATATTATTTCTAAGGATTGTATCTTTTACTTCTAGTAAAGCTTTTGAAGTTGCTCATGATGCCATAAGGGTAAGTACAGGTGCAACTTTGAGTTAAAAGGAACATACCCTATAGCATTTTTCATTAAGAAACTATTAGATGCTAATTAAAAGGAAATTAATTTGGGAATTACATGAATGTAGATTATGTGATCATTTGGACCAAGATATGATTTTATTACCTTAGCAAAAGATAGGTCCTATTAGTCTTCTATAAAGAGGGATGCTCACAGGACAATCCCTCAATGTCACATACTAACTTTTATACCCCATGTGTCTTGCTGCACATGTGTTGGATAGACTTAAATTGTAAGAACCCGACCCGAGAAATATGAATTAAATAAATAAGAAAAGGGAAAAAGGTTTGAAAAGGTGAAAACAGCAAGGCTCGTTAATGAGGCTCCTTCTCTCGTCGATGAAGTCTCTTCTACAGCTCATCGGCAAAATTCAGAGGCTCGTCGACGAGATAATACTGAGAGATTATTGGAATTTTGGAATCTCATATTCATCAACGAGGCCAACTCGGTCGTTGACGAACGCCCTTCTTCTGCCAGTCAACGAGAGTTCCAATTTATCGACAAGGCTCTTCGGGTCAAAGGTCTATAAGTTGAATTTTTGTTGCTTAATGGTTAAGAAAACTCAAATCCTCTCTCTCTCTCTTTAGACATGAACCGAACTCTCTCTCTCTCTCTATGATCTCGGGCTGCCTGTTACCTAAATCAACGATCTGATGTTACTACGTGGATTAGGGGGAGAATCTCTACGATTATAGCATATCAGATCTTTGTTTTAGGATTTCCGAGTTTTACCCTAAAATCGAGGTAAGGGTCTAAATCCATTTTCGGTTCGATAGATCTGTGGTAAATAGGATTGTATTGAAGTTGTGTTCTTCGGTTTTTAGGTTTTGGGGATCCCGTGTCGCTGTTCTGGACCATTTAGGTTCGTGTGTTTAGTTTTTGGGAAAAGGTAAGGGGATTTTGTTTATATCAATTATTTTTTAAATCTGAATCGATAAAACTATGGTTTACGAAAATATGTACGTTTTGAATACTTATTTAGGAAATTCTACCGAGCGAAATTATGGGATTTTCAGGTTTACAATTTTTAGGAAAATTGGGGTTTCGGGTATCATCTCAGTTTCTGTTGGAAAATCATATATTTGAATAAATTATAATATGGAGATGACCGTACCTTCATTTTTGTTAAACTGTATCCTTGGATAAAATGTTATGTGATTATTTATGTACCCAAATAAGTGTGGCATGAGCTGGTATATTTGAAATGATTTGAGTTGTGAAATGTTGAAATGAGATATAGGAACTATGGTTCCAAATTGTTTTCAGGAAACTATGGAAAACTAATGTAGGTTAAATACCAAGGTTATAAGTGATGATTGTTACTATTTGGTTAGCATACGGTTTAATTACAAACGAGTTGTGGCATCTGGTTCACTACTGATAAGCCGAGACATCCAGTAAAATTCTGATGGGTCTCAAATTCGGTTTTAATCCCGACGAGTCGAGACATCCAAATTAATTTCGACGTGGACAAGTGTTGTAATCCAGTTTAACTACCGATGTGGACAAGTGTTTGTGAGCTTACTGGAATTGCAAATGTTATGTTTTATTGTTGAAATAACACTTATATGCTCACACACTGATATAACCTGATTCGCCCTTATTGAAAAGTGTCTCACCCCAATCCTACAAATGTGTTTCAGGTCCTTCAGGTAGCCGAACCTGGAGTTCTAGAAATTTGGGAGCGTGGTTTTGGTTAGCGTTGTATAAGTACTTGTGTAAGTACTAAATTGTAGCCGGGACGTCATTTTGGTTATGTAGACACCCGAGAGTTATGTTTTGTATTGTGTTGAACGTAGACTCTGGTATGGATTGGTATAATGAATGTAATAGGTTGAATTATTCTGATACGCATATCATGTGTATGTGATTGTGTATAGGTTATCCGCGAGCCCTACGGGGTCGAACCTTCATTTTGTGTAGTATCATGGATGTTTGTATGATACATAGATAGGTTAGGTTATCAAATCACACCTTGGGGCCCATTGTCTGGTTCGGGGCGTGACAGCTTGGTATCAAAGCCATTACCCAGCCGGAAGTGTGATGAGATTCACATTGCCTGGGTTTGGAAATGCGGGTTCGCAATGAGAACGTTGCGTTCTGTAAGTGGGGGAGAATGTGATACCCCGTGGAAGAAAGTCATAAAAGGATTAGATGTTACTACCCATATCAACAAGGTGCACCTTTCTTTTTGGGAGCCTTTCCATAAGAACTCCACGGTTAAGCGTGCTCGGCTTGGAGTTATCTTGGGATGGGTGACCTTCTGGAAAGTTTTCTCCAAAAGTGTGTGAGTAAGGATAAAACACACTAAAAATGACACGGGTTGGTCTGCGAGGCCAGTCATTAGTTCGATAAGGCCCGCCCCCCTGTTGTTTGGTCCAGGTGGAGAAGGAGAGACGCGGTGCTCCCTGGCAGACCCAGGTTAGGGCGTTACAAATTGGTATCAGAGCTAATGAGGTTGTTAGGTCTTGTAAACTTGGTTAGGCTTGATTAGGTGAACATACCAAAGTATAAGAATGTAAGGAATGGGTAGAGTAGGTCAGGGGTTGTCTTGTAGCTAGATAGGGATTCATTGACGGTGTTCTGTGTTTTTCCTAGAATGACGATTTCAGTAAAATCATGGCAAACCATTGATGGTTTCATGTCTGTGCGGTGAGGCAGACCTGGACCCAAGAGTTTAGAAGTTAACATGATCATTCTGCAATGATTGTTTTAATTCTGATATGATATAGGAATACTAATCTATTCATTATCTTGTATAGTAGCTGCTTGAAGGGGACTTCGAGTGATGGGTCACCTCCTATGCCTCGAGGTTTGATCAGGTAGGTTATGTGAGAGATTGGGCAAAGAGTTGGGGAACGGGAGCATCTACCTACGGCTGCGGGTTGCACCACTGAGAAGTTCACCTGCATGCATCCTCCGATGTTTACTAGAGGATCCGACCCGATCGTGGCAGAGAACTGGGTGCAGAAGATGGAAAAGGTACTGAAGGTTCTGCACTGCACCGATGAGCAAAAAGTTCTCTATGCTACGTTTCAGGTGACAGGAGAAGCTGAGAGACGGTAGACGACTGTGATTCTGCTGGAGGAACAGAGAGCCGACCCATCAGGGATGACGTGGAGCCGTTTTAAGGAAGTATTCTTTGATAGATACTTCCTGGCTTCCATTCATGATGCAAAGGCATACGAGTTCTCAAGTCTAACCCAGGGGACACTAACAGTGCATTGATATGCAGCCAGATATATTGAGCTATCTCGCTTTACACAGTGTTTGATATTGAACGAGTATGAGAAGTGTAACGACCCAAAATTTCTCCATTTTTTTAAATATATATATATATATATATATATAACCATTCCTACGTAGCGGATACATAAGTCATAGAACCATTTATACCATACAATACCATTACTTAGTATTTCCAACACATAGACATATAATACATCTCTCCCCGGTAAAATCTATCTCAAAAATACAAAACTCTACACCATCTTACCCTGTAACTAGGGTAACCAAGAAATCTCTCTATCCGTGAGCCTGATCTGCTCAACTAGCTAGCTCACCTGAAAAATGGTAAAGTAATCGGGTGAGACGACGCTCAGTAAGTGGAAATATGCTATTACTAGTGTGTGGCGACCGGGTCATATAACTATAATAATAGTATTTAAAACTGCATGACCTAACAAATCTGTAAAGCACATATATCACATGTATAGTAATTTAAAATATTTGTATCATTTGAACTTTTTATTATTCATACTGCTAATATCATACTATATACAACAAAAGCTATAAAATTGTATACATATACATAATTGTGCTCTTTCTCTGGGACTTTGTATATCATGATTTAAGCCCTCATGATAGGGTTGTGCGGCTCGTAGGCGGGACTTAATCTGGTCGGACCTCCAGGTAAGTCACTATACTCTATACTACCTCAACCTGGCCAAATTGCATCCACTCTTAAGCTTGGGACTAGTTGCTACCTCGTCAAACTGGCCCCCTTAACCCAGTGAACTAGGGAGCTGCATCCTCTCCGAGCACAGTTTGACGGTACCCACACACTATCTGAGATATGTGGTTGTACTTTATTCTGTATATAGCAATGGTACTGTGCTCTGTAAACTATATCTGTCTGTAATCTTTCCACAAGAATCTGATACTATATACATATATATACTATACTCTTTTACTGTTTTCATTATGTTTCCAAAATAACCATAACACTAATAATTTGTACTATAAATACTATAATATTTGTAGCATCTTGATGCTATAATTGTATAATCTGTCTTTACTTTCTATCTGTATAATCTGTCTATATACTCTGAGTATTATGGCATGTAGGAAAACATAACATTCTGTAAATACTATGCATACTGATCTAAATAAACATCTAAGTATATATATATATATATCCGTCTGTGAAACTATCTGAATAAAAGTGTATATATACATGCATCTGTCTGTATAATATCTATAAATATCTGGCTATATCTATATGTTCTATATAACATCATATAGTGGAAAAACTGTTTAAAATTCTATATTAAATAATATCTACTCAGACCACACATTCTTTATAATCTCATATTCTGTAAAAACTACATAATAATTGGTATAAATGCAACTGTAAAATTTCTGTTAACATAGTCAAATTTCCTAGCATAGCATATTTCCCTTACCTAGTTTTTGAAAAGCCCTCACTGAACTCTAGCCCTACACCCGCAGGATTTTCCACTCAACACCCTGAAAACAACATCTCCCAGAACAAAACATCAGTATTTTCCTGCATACAACATTTCCTATAACTGCAGGGAAAGCATATTCTAAATAAAACACCTTACCTTGAATTTGGGATGAATTTCAAACCAACTCCATCAACGATCAGCTCCAGCAAACTTGCAGAGAACTTCGTTAAGAGCGTCGTGGTGGCCTCAGATCTTCAATCCGGCAAGAAACGGACCCGAAATCGAAGAGAGAAGGAGAGAGGTGCGTTTTAGAGAGAGAGAGAGAGAGAGAGAGAGAGAGAGAGAGAGAGAGGGTAATTGCGCTGAGAATTCTATCAAAAATCTAAGTTTTCACTATTTTTAAAGACGGATTCGTCAACGAGTCCTAAAGAAAGTTCGTCAACGAACGTTCTCTCCTCGTCGACGAATTTCAGACATCCAAAACCCCCTCTCGGTATCTTCTCATCGACGAGATGTGCCTTCATTGACGAGACACTCAAGAACCCTCATTAACGAAACCCATGTGTTTGTCGATAAGGCACTGAAAAATTCCTCGGGTTATTACAAAAAGACTCGGGGGTTCGAGAAAGGTCTAAGGAAGGATATCTATAAGCTAGTGGTAATGCTGCAAATTCGGGAGTTCCCTGTTCTGGTGGATAAAGTCATTGTGATTGAGGCTAGTCTCTAGGAGGATGAGGGGGTGTAGGAGCATAAGAAGAGGCCAGCGCCTCCTAGTTCTCAGACTGGTTCTCGTCAGGGGCAATGGAAGAAGAAAAACTACGGTACGAGTAGTCTCTAGGGTACAGAACCGTGAGATCAACAGGGGGATCAATCTCACAAACATTGTACTAGGTGCCACAGGTGGCATAATGGCACAGGTGGCATAATGGTGAGTTCCGAATCATGGGTAACTGTTACCACTGTGGTAGACTAGACCACATGTCCCAAAACTGTCATACGCCGATGAATGATACACCTGCACGAAATCAGAATTGGGGAAATAACCAGGCGCCCCGAGAAAAATTTCAGAGAAACACAGCTCAGGTGAGAGTGTACTCGCTTACTCCAACCAATGTAGAACACGCTGGCAACGTGGTGACAGGTACCATGTTACTACTTTCAAATAAAGTTGTTATCTTATTTGATTCAGAAGCAACCCACTCCTTTATATCTGCAAACTTTGTGAAACTGTGTGGGGTTGAAACCCAAGCCATGAATGAGGGGTTGTCTACACCATCTGGGAGTGTGGTGATCTATAGGAAGATGTTAGGGAGTTGCCCAGTGGTAATTCAGGGAAGGCCGCTACCTGTGAATCTGGTAGTATTTGATATGTTCAAGTTTGACATCATACTGGGGATGGATTGGTTATCCTCCAGCTTTGCTGTGATTGACTATCGTAGGAAAGAAGTGGTGTTCAGACCACCTGGGGAGCAGGAGTATAAGTTCATAGGATCATATGTGCGTTCAATGCCACCGATTCTGTTGGCAATATAAGCAAGAAGGTTACTCGTGGACTGGTGTCAAGGATACCTAGCTTGTATAAAGGAACCACCTCAGGAAGATCTGAAGCTCGAGGATATCCGAGTGGTTAACGAATTTTTGAATGTATTCCCGGAAGACTTACCCGGTTTACCTCCCGATCGGGAAGTGGAGTTTGCTATTGAATTGCTGCATGGTCAGGCTCCAATTTTTAAAGCTCCATACTGAATGACTCCAGTAGAACTTAAAGAGTTGAAAGGAGTAGTTACAGGAACTACTAAATAAAGGCTTTATCAGACCCTGTGTTTTACCTTGGGGAGTTCCAGTATTGTTCGTGAAGAAGAAAGACGATTCAATGAGGATGTGCATTGATTACCGTGAGATTAACAAGGTAACAATGAAGAACAAATACTCATTACCTCGTATAAATGATCTGTTTGACCAGCTGCAGGGAACGCAAGTCTTCTCGAAGATTGAATTACGGTTAGGGTATCATCAAGTGACAGTTAAGACTGAGGATGTTGCAAAGACTATTTTCTGAACCAGATATGGTCACTATGAGTTTCTGGTCATGCCATTTGGGTTAACTAACGCTCTAGCAGTATTTATGGACCTAATGAATAGGGTTTTCCATGAATACCTAGACCAGTTCATGATGGTGTTTATTAACGATATTCTGGTATACTCTAGGAGTTCGGAAGAGCATGAAACCATTTGAGGTTGGTGCTTCAGATATTGCGGGAAAGGAAGTTGTATGCTAAGCTGAATAAATGTGAGTTCTAGTTAAACCAAATTGCATTTCTAGGTCATATCGTGTCAGAATGTGGTATCTCAGTTGATCTAGGTAAGATTGAGGCAGTGGTTGACTGGGTGAAACAGAAGAGGGTGCAGGAAGTTCGGAGTTTTCTTGGACTGGCAGGGTATTATCGTCGGTTTGTGGAGGGATTCTCTAACTTGTCTGGCCCTCTGACACGATTGAAGAGGAAGGATGTGAAATTTTTTTGGACTAATGATTGTGAGGAGAGTTTCCAGGAGTTGAAACATCGGCTAGTCACTGCTCCAATTTTGACCATCCCATCTAGGGACGGTGGTTTTGTGATTTATAGCGACGCATCTCTGAAGGGTTTGGGATGTGTGCTGATGCAACAGGGGAAAGTAATTTCTTATGCTTCTCGGAAACTCAAGAAGTACGAGAAGAATTACCCTACGCATAACCTAGAGTTAGTGGCGGTGGTGTATGCATTGAAGATTTAGAGACACTACTTGTACGGTGAACAGTGTGAGATATTCACGGACCACAAGAGCCTCAAGTACTTCTTCACGTAGAAGGAGTTGAACATGAGGTAGAGGAGGTGTCTTGAATTGATCAAGGACTACGATTGCACCATTAGTTATCACCCAGGAAAGGCTAACGTGGTAGCTGATGCGTTGAGTCGGAAGTCAGAGCATGCGTCAGTATCCAAAGTGGTAGACCAGCATCATATCAAGAGGGACCTGGAGGGTCTTGGCGTGGAATTGGTGGACAAAAATCACCAGGATTTCATTGCTAACTTGGTGATCCAGCCGACATTATTTGAGAGGATTAAAGTGGCGCAGGCAAATGATGTGGAGTTAGTGGAGACTGTGGAGAAAGTACAACAAGGGTTGGCTGCAGATTTTAGTATCTTCGATGGTGGTGTATTGAGGTTTGGAACTAGGATGTGTTCCAAATGATGAGGAGATAAAGAGGACTATTCTGGAGGGGGCGCATTGTTCTTTGTATATGGTACATCTGGGTAGCACGAAAATGTATCGGGATCTGCATGAATCCTTCTGGTGAAGTGGCATGAAAAGGGAGATTGCTCGATTTGTGGAGTAATGTCTAACGTGTTAGCAGGTAAAGGCTGAACATTAGAGGCTGGGAAGGCCATTGCAACTATTGAGCATTTCAGAGTGGAAATAAGAGCATATCTCCATGGACTTTGTCACCGGGTTGCCACCAGTACTTCACGGGCAAAATGAATCTGGGTGATTGTTGACAAGTTGTCTAAGACTGCTCACTTTGTGCCGATAAAGGTTAGCTACTCCTTAAGTATGCTGGTAGACCTACACGTGCAAGAGATAGTCAGAATGCACAAGGTACCAATATCTATTGTTTCAGATCGAGATCCAAGATTCACTTCTCGGTTATGGAAGAGCTTACAGGAAGCACTAGGGATGAACCTTACTTTCTGTACAACGTTCCACCCCTATACTGACAGACAGTCAGAGAGGATGATATAGATCTTAAAAGATATGTTACGGGCTTGTGTGTGTTAGACTTCGGAGGTAGTTGGATACGATTTCTACCATTGGTGGAGTTCGCCTATAATAATAGCTTCCAAGCTAGTATTGGGATCGTACCATTTGAGGCATTATATGGTCAGGGGTTTTGGTCTCCTTTGTACTGGGATGAGGTTGGTGAACGATAGATATTTGGGACCCGAACTCGTGCAGCAGGCTTCTGAAAAGGTTAGATTGATCGGGATAGAATTAAATCAACTCAAAGTCGACAAAAGAGTTACGCGGATGCGCACCTTTGGGAATTGTAATTCGAGGTGGGGCTAAGATATTCCTAAGGATTGCTCCGATGAAGGGAGTGATGAGGTTCGGGAAGAAGGGCAAGCTGAGCTCGAAGTATATAGGACCATTCAAGGTACTTGAGCGAGTGGGTCCAGTGGCCTACAGGATTGCACTTCCCCCAGTGCTCTCTAAGATCCATGATGTGTTCCACGTATCTATGTTGAGGAGGTATGTGTCAGATCCATCACATATGATTAGTTATGAATCTTTGGAGATTGAGGATGCTTTGGCGTATGAGGAGATACCCGTTTAGATTTTGGATCAGAAGGTACAGAAGTTGTGTACCAAGGAGATACCGTTAGTGAAAGTGTTGTGGCGGAATCACGCAGTTGAGGAAGTTTCTTGGGAATCAGAGACGAAAATATGTCGGGAATATCCACAATTGTTCTAAGGAATGGAGTTACAGAGTCGATTAGGTAGGTATGTAATGTTTCCGTTGATTAGAGTAATGATGTGTGGTTAGTCTCTAGGAGAATTTTGTGATATTGTGAGCTCCCGTGACAGTGCATATGTAACCACAGTATTCCTCCACCATAAGTGAGGGTATGCAATATATTTTGTACGGGACTTATGGGTGGCCACCGGCTCTTCCTAGAGTCGGGTATGCATTTAGGTATATTGATGAATTAGCAAGTGAGAGATTGCATATTTTGAGGACAAAATTTTTGTAAGGAGGGGAGGTTGTAAGAACCCGGCCCGAGAAATATGGATTAAATAAATAAGAAAAAAGGGAAATTTTTGAAAAGGTGAAAACAGCAAAGCTCGTCAACGGCTCCTTCTCTTATCGACGAAGTCTCTTCTGTGGCTCATCGATGAAATTCAGAGGCTCGTCGATGAGATAATATCGAAATATTTTTGGAATTTTGGAATCTTAGGTTTGTCGACGAGGCCAACTCCGTCGTCGACGAATGCCCGTCTTCTGCTCGTCGACCAGAGTTCCAATTCGTCGATGAGGTTGGCCGGGTTAAAGGTCTATAAGTTGAATTTTTGTTGCTTAATGGTTAAGAAAACTCAAATCCTCTCTCTCTCTCTCTCTCTCTCTCTCTCTCTCTCTCCCCCCCCCTCTCTCTCTCTCTCTCTCTTTAGACTTGAACTGGACTCTCTCTCTCTCTATAAGATCTCAGGCCGCCTGTTACTTGAATCAACGATTCGATGTTACTACGTGGATCAAGGAGAGAATATCTATGATTATAGTGGATGAGATATTTGTTTGAGGATTTTCAGATTTTAACCTAAAATTGAGGTGAGGGTCTAAATCTGTTTTCAGTTCGATAGATCTATGGTAAATAGGATTGTATTGAAGTTGTGTTCTTCGGTGTTTAGGTTTTGGGGTTTCGTGTCTCTGTTTTGGACCGTTTAGTTTTGTGTTTTGGTTTTCGGGAAAAGGTAAGAGGATTTTGTTTATATCAATTATTTTTTTAAATATGAATCAGTAAAATAATTGTTTATGATGATATGAACGTTTTGAATACTTATTTGGAAAATTCTACCAAGTGAAATTACAAGATTTTCGGGTTTATAGTTTTTGGAAAAATTGGGGTTTCGGGTATCATCTCTGTTTCTGTTGGAAAATCATATATTTGAATAAATTATAATATAGAGATTATCATATCTTCATTTATGTTAAACTGTATCATTGGATCAAATGTTATGTGATTATTTATATACCTAAATAAGTGTGACATGAGCTGGTATATTTGAAATGATTTGAGTTGTGAAATGTTGAAATGAGATATAGGAACTATGGTTCCAAATTGTTTTCAGGAAACAATGGAAAACTAATGTCGGTTAAATACTGAGGTTCTATGTGATGATTGTTACTATGTGGTTAGCATTTGGTTTAATTATCGACGAGTTGTGGCATCCAGTTCGCTACCGATGAGCCGAGACATCCGATTAAAATCTGATAGGTCTCAAATCCGGTTTTAATTCTGACGAGTCGAGACATCTGGTTTAATATCGGTAAGTCGAGACATCCGGTTTAATTTCGATGTGGACAAGTGTTGTAATCCGGTTTAACTACCGATGTGGACAAGTGTTTCTGAACTTACTGGAATTGCGAAATGTTATGTTGTAATGTTGAAATAACACTCATATGCACTCATATGCTCACACACTGATATAACCTGATTCGCCCTTACTAAGAAGTGTCTCACCCCAATCTTACAAATGTGTTTCAGGTCCTTTAAGTATCCGAACCTAGCGTTCTAGCAATTTGGGAGCGTGGTTTTGGTTAGCGTTGTACAAGTGCTTTTGTAAGTACTAAACTATAGCCGGAGCGTCATTTTGGTTATGTAGACACCTGAGAGTTATGGTTTGTATTGTGTTGAACGTAGACTCTGGTATGGTATGGTATAATGAATGTAATAGGTTGAATTATTCCACTGCGTATATCATGTCTATGTGATTGTGTATAGGGTATTCATGAGCCCTATGGGGTCAGACCTTCATTTTGTGTAGTATCATGGATGTTTGTATGATACAGAGACAGGTTAGGTTATCGAATCACACCCTAGGACCCATTGCTGAGTTCGGGGCATGACATAATTATAGTTTTGTTCATAGACTCCCTAAAATAACTTGAGGATCCAATTCCATATTTTCTAGTAGTTTATTGATCATCTAAAATATAACATTTTATCCCACTCTAATGCTAGTTCTTTAGGAAAGTTTTCAAACTTAATGCCTCGATAAGTTCCATAATTTCAACTAAGTATATCTAGTTACTTTTCAAATATATTTTGGAAGACTTGTGACGCCAATTTGTTGTTTTCTTCTATTTGTCATTCCCAAGTCAATGGTAAGACAAATTATTAAATTGTAGTATGGTTGACTCAAATATGTAGTGGTAGAAAAACATGGCAATTTGGTCTTATTGATTACTAATAACAACTCTATGAATAAGCCCATGTATTAGAGTCGTCAAAGTCATATTCGGCTAAAAACCTTGCGCACCCGTTGATGTTCTTCCTTTATCACTAGATGCCTGTGAAGTCTTTTATTTGTCATGTCGACCTAGGAGTATATAGAGTCAAAGAGGGGGGTGAATGGACTCTTTAGCATAATATCGACTTTCTCTACAAAATAATTATATATCTTGGCAAGATTTAAGCAATTATATCACAAAATATCAAAATGTAAATCAAGCACAAAATAAAGAGTATAAGGAGAGAAAGATCAATACCAATATTTTTAAGTGGTTTGGCACCAAGCTTACGTCCACACCTTGGGACCAACCCAAGGATTCCACTATAAACTTCTTGACCAACAGAGAATCCTTATAACTCGGGAACAAATCCCTACCACGCTCACCAAGAGCCTTCACCAAACGGTTCACAAAGAACCTTACAACAAGATGATGGAAATACAAAGAGATGCTCCTAAAATAAGCTAATATTAAATACAAATCAAATCTCACACTATTCTCTTAAGGAATGATTCGCACAAGATTAGTAAGCAAGAGAGAATGAGCACTTGTGATGAATAACTAAAATGCAAAGTGCAAAGTGCTTACTTTTTGGTATTCAAAGGTATGTTTGACTAAAATGATCAAAACCACATTTAAACAAGTCTAAGAACTTGTATTTATAGCCAAAGTCATTCCTAAACAAGTCTAAGAACTTGTATTTATAGCCAAAATACAGAACTAGCTATTATGTATCCCGAAAAACAAGGTGTAGTCCCAAGAGGGGGTGAATTGGATTTAAAAATTTTCTTTTAATTCTTTTTAAGAATTCTTAACCTCTTTTAATTCTTTTAATGAATTCTTTATCTTGTTGTTGATTCTTCAAACTTTCAGCAAAACCTTATTTCTTTATTTAATCCACAACCACACAAACATTCAATCATTCAAGTAATCAATCAACTACACAATTTGAAAGCAAACAACCAAATCAAGATTAAAGTATACAACACTTTAGTAATGTAAGAACTTAAGATGGTTGTTTATTTATATAAGCCTTGTGGATATGAATTTGATTCAAGCCATGTGGTTAATGCAATCCCTTTGATAATGAATTGGCTTTCTCAAAATGATTTTCAACAAAACATTCACACTCTTCCCAAAATTCGGAATTCAAATAAACTTTTAAATAATTTATGTTTGGGTGTTAACCAATTAACATACTCCCTTATGGTTTCCGCAAAGTATGGTTTAACCAACGTACTCCCTTTCGGTTTTCGTAACCCAAATCAAAATTAAACTTTAAGTTTACTTAATTTCCAAATTTACATAGTACATATGATTAAGAAATTAAATCATCCACGCAATTTATATGTGCTGAAAATAAAGAGTAAGAGAAAGAGAGAGTGAGACCATGACTTTTATGAGGTTCGGCTTATACCCAGCCTACGTCCTCGTCTTTGGCAAACCACCAAAGGATTCACTAAAACTGGTTCCTTTACGAGGTGGAACAACACCGTTTACATACTCCTTTAATTAGGCTAGAGTCTGCCTCTCCAAGCGATATCCCCTCACTCGGTCACTCCTTCAATTAGGCTAGAGCCCGCCTCTCTAAGCGATATCCCCTCGCTTAACCAACGATCCAAACACCTAGAATCGTCCAAGAACACTACAAGAATACAAAAAGTAGCTGCGTACAAGAACACTCTCTAAACATAGTAGATTAGTACAAATTCAACACTAGGTACTTCAACAATTTAAATACCAATAAGAAATAGAATTGAAGCTCAAGTATAAAATTCACCAAGGATTCTTTAGTGATTGAGAAAATTCAGTATAAGAACCATAGGTTGGTGTTTCAGCAGCAATTCAAATGATTTCCCCCAGTAAGAGTATGAGCAATAGAGAACTTTGAGAGATATTGAGAGATTTAATGCAAGTATGTTGTGTATTTGCTTGGTAATTAAATTCTTGGGATTAAGGTGGTATTTATAGGTTTTTTAGGATTAGTTTCCTTGTTCCCCAAGTTACTTGGAGTGTCTTCCAAGTTTTTATAACGTTCACATTTGAAAAACCAATTTTTAGAAATTTCTCATTAAGTTCAAAATTTTGAAATCCCGTGAAGTCGGTCAGCTGGATAGGCGACTGAGTAAGAAATTTTCATAGGGTCAGTCGGCTGGACAGGCGGCTGAGACCCTTTTGTCTGCCAGAAAATAAATTCCATAAATTGTCAGTCAGTTGGCTCCACCATGTTCAAATATTGTCAATCGGCAGGACATTGTCAGTTGGCTGGCCAAGTTTAGTTCATTTGGTCAGTGGACTGGGCAGCTCATCTACAGTTGCATTCTTTGTCAGTCAGCTGACTGATCCTAGTTTATAATGGTCAGTCAGTTGGGCAGGTTTTTAACATATTACTTGTGTCAGTTGGCTGAGCCATTCCAAGGTGTTCTGGTCAATCAATTGACCAATCCATTCTTTGGTTTTTCATTTTTAGTTTTTCAAATTTAGTTTTGCTCTCTTGATTTGATCTTTCATAAAACATTTTTCAAGATTTTAAAATAGGTCTCTAAGTCCATGTATTTCCCCTAAAGAGTTTCAAAATATTTCAAACGATATTTAAATATTAAAACACTTACATAAAGACTTCTAAGACATTTGACATTTTGAAACACTCAAGTCTTCATGCTTGTTTTGCTTTGAGCACTTTGCTTTTCTTTTGGCTCTCTTGCTTTGCTTCTTTGGTTCCATCTTGACTTCAAGTTTTAACATATCATCTTTAAAATCATGTTTTTGATTCTTTAAGTTTCATTTGATCCTTGTGAGCACTTTGACCTTACTTTCACATATATGAGCCCTGAAATCATTACTTAACCAAATATGTTAAGTTCCACTTATTTGTTAGCATCAAAACAAGATTTTAAACTTTGTAATACCAACAATCTCCCTCTTTTTGATGATAACAAAAAAGGAGCAAAAATATGAGTAGGCCTTAAAAAGACTCCCCCTTTCAATAAGCATTATCTCAATATATTTAACAATATCAAGATCAATTTTAAAAACTCTTTTAATATCATGCTCATAAAATCCAAGCAAGTTCAAGATCATTCAATGTCAAACACTTCTCCCCCTTTGTCAAATACTTCTACCCCTTTATAATATCATGCTCAATTTGTCCATTCTTGCTCAAAACTTCTTCCCCTTTTGACATCAATCAAAAAGAGTAAGATATCAAGTAAAACATTAAATACTAAGGCTATGATCAACCATAAAAAGTATAGAGCTTTAAAATTCATTATGCATATGAATTCATGATACTGACTGTTTATTCCATGACACCAATTAATCTTTTAAAATGTGATACCAATTAATAATTAAAAAATATAGTATAGGCAATAAGTCATAATACTCCCCCTGAATTTAATACATTTGGATTTTTAATTGTTGATACCAATTAATCTTTTAAGTTTATTATCCATGCTTCAAATATTGATTCATATCTTATATGTTCTCATGGATACTATTATCAAATACCAATATCATGTTAATCATTATTAATGCCATATCATGCTTATGTATATAATTATGCTTGCCAATTGAGCTTTTTAATTTTTGATACTAATTACAATATTCATGGATACCAAAATTAGTTTATAGATACCAAAGCAATTATCACATCATGCATAGCTCATGGATACCAATATGAAGAGCAGCACAAGACAAACAAATTTATTCACTTGATTCATCATTAGCATACATGGTTTAACTTCATATCAAAATTCATGCTTATACGCAACAATCCCATGCTTAAAATTCATACTTCTTACGATTTAGCTTCAAAATCATGCTCAAATTTAAAATATAGTGAACCATACATTACCAATATGAGTCAAGTCATGATCATACACATGTAGTATATAGCAAATTAGCACAACATGTATTTCATTTTCATTTGCTTTGTAATATTGCTTAAGTTGTCTTCAAGCATCTCTCATTCTTAAATGTTTCTCAAAATATTCATGTAATAAGCTTTGTTTTTGCTTTCTTTTGATTCCTTATGAATTTCAAAATTTTTTAATTTAAGCTTGTATGAATTATCCTATGATTTTGGCTAACAATATTATTTATTTGTTTCATACAAGGCTTTTTATCTAGGTACGCATATCTTTTTGGATCCGGTAGGTTTCATAAGTGATGTTTCTTTTATTCCCCATACTTGTTTAATTCTTACAGTCTTTCTCTTTAATGGACATTCAAACTTTATATGACCTTTTTTCTTGCATAGATAGCATATGGTGTTAGTATAGGCATTAGAAGATGTGCTAGCATAATCTTTGGATGTTTTTGAAAAATATCCTATGTAAAGATTCTTTTTCTTTTTATTTTCAATTTCATTAAATCCAATGCCTTCTTTGTTTAAGGACATCCTTTGTAAGCCTATCATTTTGTCAAAGTTTTTCCTTTCCTTTTGTGAAGTTCTAAATGATATTTTCTTTATCTTCAATTTGATTTTTGAGATCATTTATCTCAATATCTTTCTTGTCATCAACCTTCTTTTGTGATTTCTTTAATTCTTGAGATAATTTTATGATTTTATCCTCTAATTCAAAAATATATATGTCTTTCTCATATTCCATAGAGAATAGGGATCGAAGATCTTCTATCATCTTTTCATTTTTGCTTTCTAGTTTCTTGATTTTTAAATCTTTTTCATTTTTAGTAAGATTTTTAGATTCTAATTCCTTTGTCATAGCTTCATTCTTACTTTCTATTTTTTTTATTTTAGAATCCTTTTCTTTTTCAGCAATTTTAAGGGATTCTAACTCTTTCATTATACCTTCATTCTTATTTTTTAATGAAGTATATCGTTTAATCACATTAATTAACATCTTATGCACCTTGAATAAGTCATTTTGAAGTTCTTCATAAGATGGCATGCTCTTATCATCAGATTCATTAGATGAATCACTATCATATTCATTATCCGATTTGGATGAGAAATATTGTTCTTTATTATCATCCCATGCCATGAAACAAGTATAAGCAACCTCTTGCTCACTTGATTCACATTCCGAACTACTTGTACACATGTTATCCTAAGTAGTGGCTTTCATGACATTTTTCTTTTTTTTTTTTAGAATCTTTCTTCTTAAGTAGTGGACACTTCGATTTTATATGTCCAGCTCTGTTGCAATTATAACATGTAGGAGTTTTATTCTTTGATTTCTTTGTATTAGTTTCTTCTTCATCTGATTCGGAATTTTGATTTCTTCTTTTGAATTTGTTCTTCCTTATAAGGATTTTTGCAAGTTTCTTAGAGATATAGGCTAGTTCATCTTCATCTATCTCTTCTTCACTACTAGAGTTTTCTTTTGGGGCTTTGAAGGCTATAGATTCTATCAAACATTTGCAATTTGATATTTCAAATTCCCTACCTCTACTTGAAAAGGTTCATGGTCTTTTTACACTTTTTCAATAAGCTCCTCATTTTCCTTTTTAAGGGAAATATTTTCCTCTTTTAAGGTGGAACAAAGGCAAGGATCCTTCCCTTTGCATTTTGACAATTTATTTTCCAAAGAATCGTTTTCTTCTTTTAAAGAGGATTCCCTTATTTTTAACCAAAACAAGCTCTTTCTCAAAATTCCTTTACACTGCACTTGAGAACATTGTTTTCAAGCCTTGCATTTGAATTTGGATAGATTTGAATAAATTTCAATATAATTTTATATTATATTTTATCCAGAACGAATACAACTCCAAATTCAAGTGCTCGGATTAAAAACTTCATCCATGTCATTGAAATACTCCATTATAAGGAAACTTAACCTAATGCATCTTTGCTTTGTTTGCATGATCATAAAACATCGGTCTCATTTTCAATGTGGAGAACTTGACACTATTGAAGCATCTTTAAGCCTCCTACCTTCTCATGCTCAAGCTTGCTTCTCAGTCACACTGCTTCCATTTACATTCCTTAGCCATAGGATACAACCGAGGCTAACATTAGTATTGAGTATGTTTTTTTTTTTTTTTATCTGTAAAAGTAAATATATTCTTCAAGCTAATATATACAAGTACACTGGGCATATCTAGGGATCATATCTGATACAATCAAACACGAAAGGAAATCCCACCATACCATCTAACCTAAGCATACCGAGGGGCTAACCAGTCAGATCAAAACATGATACAATCAAAGCAAAAGAATTTACATCAAACATATAGAATTTACATCATACACATAGAACTTTGGGTTGAGCCCCTTACAATACACTTTGGGTTGCATATGTAAATCCCAAATTTTTGTTTGTATTTTATTTTTTATTGCTATTAAATAGCATAAGAAGAATTTGGCATTAGAAATCAAATATCAAAATTTTAGTCAACTATAAATGCTTGTCGACAATAGCTAAATGTTTTTGAGAAAATTGAACATTAAATATGAGGAACTCTGGAAAAAATTATAACCACAAGTGACAAATTTCAATTAACCATGTCAATGATAGTGATTGACAATATTGCCAGTCAAATCAAGCTAAGCTTTGTTCAGGCCTTTTTATTCTATTGAGAGAGAAGCTTAAGTTCGAGCTTGTTCCATAAAAAACCAAAGTCAAACTTTTTTTTTTTGCATAGTTAATTGAGCCAATAAAATCAAGCTCTTACAAAGCCCGAACCAAGCAAAAATTTGAGTAACTTAGTGATCAGACATTGTTTTAAAATGAAATCTAAAAGGATAAAATCAAAAATATATTTCATCAAGACAGACAGCGAACCACAGAAATATGACGAAAGGACCTTGGATTCACCTCTCTGGAAATGTCAGTTCACTCAAAATTTCACCCCATCCCTCAATTATACACCATGTACTTAGGCGTGGCACTGAACTTCTGGTATCCCTTGATGACTTTGTTAACTGCATCAAGGAAGTCCTTCTCTGTCACAGTTTTCCTTCTGGCACGAATGGCATACATTCCAGCTTCAGTGCAAACACTCCTTATGTCAGCTCCTGAAAGAGAACCTATATGTCAGAAAAACCAAAACCGATGGACAATTGAGAGGTCAACAGAATGGAAAACACAGATTTGTTTGCATCCCATATGGAA
Source organism: Malania oleifera (assembly GCF_029873635.1). NCBI lineage: Eukaryota > Viridiplantae > Streptophyta > Magnoliopsida > Santalales > Ximeniaceae > Malania > Malania oleifera. The sequence goes on from NC_080422.1 coordinate 109,961,629, forward strand.
GCCTGGTGGACATAATTTAGTAGTTCCAGAAAGGAGAACCTCCTCTTGCCTAAGAGTACTGCGTATTGTCAACAAATGAGGGCTTGAATAAACTTCTTATCTTAATAAAAGCTATAATAGGAGTGAAAAATGAAGGCATTCACGAGACTCATTTTTTGAAAGCAAGAGTGCGCGTCATGCGAGCACTCTTCCCCAACAGATGTTGCAGTTTGATCATTCTGACAGAAGATATTTTACCAGTGGAATTTGGACAAAGGCGAGCCAACAGCTCAAACCGAACATCCCTCTCGCAATTCATTGTTCTTGTGTGGATCTTAAATATCTGTGCCCTGCTCTCCAAATCAGGTAAGCCAAACTCAACCTTACGATCTAACCGTCCAGGACGTAAAAGTGCAGGGTCTAGCGTGTCAGGTCTGAAAAACAACAATTGTTAGCAAGCTGCAAAAGTACAAACCACTTCAATATTCCCTAGAAATGAACATTCTTAAACTCAAAATTGAAACATGCAGTTGAAGGCTCCATCTGCCAATTTGGTGTGTGGGTGTGCCTATGTGTGCGTGTGCACGTGTCTGTTTATGGCAGATGAAGTCAAGTGGCACCACACTTCAAAGCATGGAGGCGAAGATGGGAAAGAGGCATTAATAAATGCAAACATGCAGACACAATATTCTTTACCATGTGCACACACGCTCTTCTACTTATTACTTCCAAAAAATCATTAATATATAGCCAAGTCCCTTGAGAATTTTTAGACAATCCATCATTGTTGTTCTAGTTACATCTCACAATTAGTTTTTCATTAATAAACAGGAATGAAGTGCTAAAAAATACCCCACTATGCCAATAAAGTGTTCAGAAGAGATATGTACAAGTGTAAGAAGTTTAAAAAATTGATTCCAGGCACTTCCAAATGGCCCTAGTGTCTGACAAGTGTTTGCATTTAAAATGGATAAAACTCCCCAATACAATCATCTATAGTACATATTTTTGTTCAAAATGTTGAACAATTAAGAAACAACATGTACAAGAAGTAAAATTTTCCAAAATGCGAATGTTAAGGTGGATGAGTGGTAAAACATCAAAAGATAAATGAAGGAATGAACATATACACAATAAACTAGGTATAAACTGGTTGACGACAATATAAGGGAGGGGCGGCTTAAATGATTTGGGCATTTAAAACGCAAGTCTAGTAGCACACTTATGAGTTAGTTATTGTTTATGATATTAACAAAGGGTAGGAGAAGACCTAAAATAACCCGAAATGAGGCAGTGAGGAAGCATTTAATAGCTCTTAAGTTGGAGGAGGAAAATGCTCTCGATCGAGTGAATTGGTAGAAATGGATTTATGTAGCCAACCCCAGGTACGAGAACTTAAGGCTACTTGTTGTTTTTCTAATATTTTAATATCGTTAAAAGATCATTCACCAGGCAGCAGACTCCAATCAATCGGCAAAAACCCAAAAGGAACCCACCCAGGGGAATCAAAGTGAAAAGCTCGAAACAACTTCAATATTGACAAAATATAAAGCTCCCCACCCAGGGGAACCAAAGTGAGGAGCTCAAAAGAACTTCAATATTGACAATATAAAGCCCCCAGAGATCCCCACCCACCCAAGGGGGAACTGGCCCATAGCTCAGACATCAGTCTAGGCACCTGACTAACACTGACAGAAGAAGTGTGATCCTATTTTAGAGAACTTCTTCACTATTTTCTCAAGTCATTACATGAATAATGAAGATAATGAAAAGAATTTAAAATATGAAGGTAATTCTAAAAAAAATGGTCATTACTAACTAATGCAAGCATAACAGGAATGCAAATGAGTGCAAAGACACTACGGATAAACCCATAATTAAGCCCTCTGATAAATAAGAAAAAAATAAAATGGAAAATATTTATATAGCAACTGAGCATATAAACAGCGCTTCAAGAGCAAATGAAGTCAAGGAAGAGTCATAGAAACCACAAGATTTTGCAAATGCGCGCAATGCATAGTCAACTTAACCTGTTTGTCGCCATTAGAACTTTTATGTTTCCACGAGCATCAAAGCCATCAAGCTGATTCACAATTTCAAGCATTGTACGCTGAACCTCGTTGTCTCCACCAACACCATCATCAAAACGTGCACCACCTATGGCATCCACTTCATCAAAAAACACAATACAAGCCTTTTTTGAGCGCGCCATCTACGAGGAATGAAAAAAAAAAGAGAGAGACACACACACAGAGAAGAAAGCAATGTCATGATGATGGATGATTCTCAAAAACATGTTTTTAAGAAAAAAGAAGGATCAATTACTAGACATAAGGCAGCTTGCAACCTGAAATAGCTCACGAACCATCCGAGCCCCCTCACCAACATATTTCTGAACTAGCTCACTCCCAATAACACGGATAAAACATGCATCAGTTCTATTGGCCACAGCTCTAGCCAGAAGTGTTTTACCCGTCCCAGGAGGACCATAGCAGAGAACACCTTTGGGAGGATCAATTCCAAGCTTCACAAATTTCTCGGGATGAAGCATGGGCAGCTCAACAACCTACAACAAATCACAGTCTCAGTGCCATACAAAAGCTCCATATCAAAAGGTTCACACATGCATATTATAGCCTGATTCTCATCTCTAACCCCAATTACAAATTCATAAATATTTAAGTACATCATAGAAACTATCAATGCTAGATGAGCTAATTAGAACATGAGAAAGAGAACAAAAAAAGAAGGAAAAAATATATATCAGTTTCACACACTTCTCGCATCTTTTCAATCTGCTCCTTGCATCCACCAACATCATTATATGTCACATCAGGCTTCTCTTCCACTGTCATCATAGTGACACTGGCATCAATTTTTGGAGGCAAAGGAATTTGAATCTGATATTTATTTCGATCAACCCTGAAACAGCAACACAACAATCAGCATAAGAATACAGACAACTAAATATTATTCAGCACACCAAAATAAGGCATAAAGAATGCCTCTGAGAGGTTTTCAAAAGCATTAAATAAACATAACAACCATAGCATTTATCTCAAGATCTTTTTACATGAATAATAAAAGATTTATAACTACAATGGGCAATAAAATACATAGATACACAACATAAATCTTTTTAACTATAAGAGGAAAGAGAAAGATACTCAAAATACCCTTTTTTTTTTTATAGCAATAGAAATTTCATAGATAGGGAAAGAATTTATAAGGAGTGAGAATACGATATCTCCCGAAGAATGTCCGGTTCAAACCAGAGAAAGGAACTAAAGCAACAAAACATAACCAGCTAGTTACTCAAAATACATATTTCTTCACAATTATCTTTTTGACTCTTTCCAAAACTTCACATAAACAAATATTTGGAAGAGAGATTAGTTTCTCCCTCTCGAACATACAAGACCTTCACTTACTTTCTCCAGTGATGCAAATCTGTGATATAGTGATACACTAACATGAAACAGGGCTCATCTTGGCATCTTAAGTTGTTTGTGTGCATATAAACTTATACTACAACAAAAAAAAAACCAAGCCTTAGGTCCCACTAGGTGGGACTGGTTATATGAATCTTTTCCGCCAATTCATGTGATCATGGACCATTTCTTTTGACAGATTGAGGGCTATCAAATATTTACTCACTATATCCTTTCAAGTTATTTTAGGTCTACCCCTACCTCTTCTACTCCTTCCCCCCCCCCCCCCAAAAAAAAACAATAACTAACTCACTCTTCCTCACTGGCACACTATGTGGCCTAAGTTGCAAGTGTCCCTATCATCTAAGTCATCCCTCCCTTATCTTATTTTTTTATATTTATTATGTTATTCAATTCAGGAAAAAGAAATAGAGAGAATTAACACTACAGAAGTTTACTCTCTCTCTCTTTAAAAAAATATCAAGCCGTGTGTCATCATATAATTATAATTAAAAAATAAAATCACATTAAATATTCTTGTTAAAAAGATACTTCATAATATGAAAATCAATTTCCACAAGCATTTTCCACTTGAAAAAAACTTCATGCAATTACAATATAGTATGAACTTTGTGCAAGATCCTTGTTGATTAAAATCAACAAAGCCTAAAATTCTAATTTTTGGGGGCTTATTATATTTTTTTATTCATAGCCACACAGGGGCTCCATCAATTTTAAGTAATCATGTCTTTTCTCCAATCCTTGACCAACATTCTTTTTATGTATTCATGTTGTCCTTGTTGCAACTTCAACTTTATTCAGATTATTAACAATAACAGGTTAAAAGGAAGAAGAAAAACAACCTGCACAGAGGGGGTTGTTGGAAGGGGAGAGTTTGTATTGTATACAAGTAGTGGAGGTTCAAGAAAGGGCCAGCAAGGAGAACCAGGCAGTCTCCACAAAACCCAAGCATGAACCAAGGTTGGCACAATTTCTGCTTGTATGCTTGCGCATGCGCATGTGTGTGTGAGAGAGAGAGAGCGCGAGAGAGGGAGACCCCCCCTTGGGGGGGGGGGGGGGTTCAATTGCTTTATTGCCCAAAACCGGCCACTAAAGCATGATGGGGGAAACTGGTGTTGGTGTCATCCTCCAATAAGAAAATCCCATGCCATGTCTCATCTATGAGGAAGTGATAACTGCCAGCTCAATAGAATAGAGAGACATGGTCTGGGTGAGAGATAGGAAAAAGGAATGCATGTCACAAACAGAACATGACAGCCAAGGAAAAGGCTATGGGGTCAGGACCCCCCTTAACGAACCCAGATTCAAGCCCACCAAGACAAGACTCTAAAACATCCTAGGAACAGGATAGTTAGAAACACCCATATATGTGACCAATCCTGAGTGTGTGCTGCAACTTTAACATCCAACAAGAGTGCAAACGTAAGACAAATAACAGGTTAATTCATAATTGTATATGTATAAGTTCAATGTGAATTAATTTCATAATCTAGGAAGAATGGTAATATCATGCATTTACATTCTCCAAATATCCTATGCTCAACAGCTCTGATTTGGGGAACACATAACTGACAGTTTGCTCCAACAACACTTGCTCTTCAGTTGATGGCTCACTTGCTCTCACATTCTCCTACCTTTTCTCACCTTCTTTTCTCCCATTTTGCTCGTCCATGGGCTGCCAAAGATATAACAAAGTAGATCCTTACAAGGCCATTTGGACCAAAATTTTCAATCTGTGTTTAGGAAGGATAAGACAGAGAGGCGATGGATCAAGATAACTGCTACAATGGCAAAATAGATTTGCGCTTGCTTGTAAGTTGCACATGAGAGATCGAAGAGGTTATCACATGAGAATAATTTTGGATGGTTTTTACACAGATTGAGAGCTTTCCAAAATTCAAGGAAGATGTGTAGTGATTCCCAAAAAAAAAAAAAAAAAAGTAGTTAATTAATTACTAATAATTATTAACTCAATAATATAATATAATAATATATTAATATAATATAATATTATAATATTATATTATATATATATATAACAATCTTCAGGAAGGATTGATTAATTTATCAAATAGAGAACCGCCCCCCCCTGCGACCAATTCTCTCTCTCCTCAACTCACTTTCTCTCTCCTCGATTTCTCGGCAAAATCGGCGCCGATTGAAAAACAAAAAATATCCCTGGACCCCAAATTCAACCGTCAACATTTTAATTGGAGTGGATTTGTCATTTGGGCGTCGTAAGCACCACTCCTGGGATAAGGTAAGGATAATAAATTATGTCAGGCATATTTTAAAATATTCTCAATTAAATCTGAATAAATGAATTTAATTATATTTAGGTGATTTAAATATATGAGTAGGCTTGGGGATATTTTGGAATTAGATTCAATTACGGGGATTTGATCATATTGGTGTCTTTAAATATGTTATAAATTAAATTTAAATACGGGAAGTAGATCATACACGCGTTTTTTTTAGAATTTAACCAGTTAATGGGAACGTGTGAACCCAAGGATGTTAGGATAGTAATTATCCCGAGGTTGAGCTGATTAAACTAGGGTATCTTAATATAGGGATTTGTGCCAACACCATAGGCACTGCTTTAGCATCCCTGCAGGCATTTCTCCAGGAATCAAGTAAGGGGATACATTATGTCAGGTATTTTTAGAAAATTTACCAATTAAAATGCAGTATTTGCTTACAGAAATTATATCTATGATTTTTCTGGGAATTTAGGCATTTAGAAATGGCATTCATGAATTAATGTATGTTTTTGGGAAAATGGGCATTTTGAGTTGAGTAAATCCTAGAAGAAGATTTAATACTATTTTTCAGCAAAACATATTTTCCCTAGGCAGATATTATATTTTAGAATAATACTCAAACTGAGTGGCCTAGGTATGAATATTTTATGAAATAGATAAGCATGTCAAATTATTTTTATGATTATATGAAACATGTGTGGATTGATAATGATTTTTCGAAAAATGTTAAAAAAATTACAAAAATTATGATATGATAGTTTAGCCAGCTTAACGTAATGACAGATTAGCCGGCTTTATGCCATGACAAATCAGCCGGCCTAGTGCCGTGACAACTCAATTTCAATCGGCTTTATGCCGTGATCAGATATTTATGACAGCATTTAGAAATTATGATATGACAGATTTTACGCAGAAATATGAAAATGAGATATGTTATAGTTATAATATATAAAATATACTATATGATATCAGAACCCTGATGGCCTTGGTATGTTTTGAGCATGGTACCGTAGCTAGATAGCAAGATCAGTAAAGTGTTGTGGAGAGCAGTATACCCCCCTGTGTCCGGCTCGAGAAGTGTTGCGGAGAGCAGGATGGATTCGGACCAAGCTGGGTGTACAGATCAATCAGTGCAACCACACTTCTTAGATAGAGTGTTAGTATTGAATAGTCGATTAGCCCGTGAAGTGTTGCGGAGAGCAAGATACCCCCTGAGTCCGGCCCACAAAGCTTTTCGGAGAGCAGGATGGGTCCGGACCAGGCTAGGTGGGCAATCATATTTATAGACTTTATGTTTGACTTAACATGGTAGATCAGCCACTGCTAAGTCCAGCCTACGGGCCGTACAACCCGGTCATGTGCGGTTATTACATGACGAGATTTATCAAGGTCCCAAGGAAAGTTTTATGTATGTATATATATATATATATATATTAAACGATTTACTTACACATAGGAATCTATTATGATAAAGTATGTTTATGAAAAAAAAAAATGTATGTTGCTGAATATATAAGTATATATATATGAGTACAGACTTGCATGATTTACCAGTTAATTTTTCAAAGGTTATAAGTTATGCTACACTAGAACTCATGTTGCCACATACTGAAACCATAGTAGTTAAAGGCGCGCCCTAGGCGCAAGGCGCAGTGAGGCGATGAGCTCGCCGCCTCATATCAGGTGAGGCGAGGCGACCTGCAAGAGGCGAGACGAGGCGAGATGAGGCGCAGTGAAGCGCGAGGCGCAGTGAGGCGCGCCTTGTGTATTTTTAAGCCATTTAAAGGAGACAAACGAACAGAGCCCTAGCCCCTTTCGACCCTTCGAAGCCCTTCGTGAGTTCGTTTGCGAGCCTTTGAACCAGCCGGAAGCCTTCGCGACTTCGTCTTCGAGCTTCGACCAGGATCGTGAGTTCATCTTCGACATTTTGAAGAAGCACGACCTGCGCAACTTCGTTTCGAACCAGCCGGAGCCCTCGCGAGTTCGTCTGCCTGCCTTCGAAGCAGTCGTGAGTTCGTCTGACTGCCTTCGAGCACGACGTGAGTTCGTCACGTCGCCTTCAACACTTCGAACCTTTGTAAGTCTTCTTCTTCTTCTTCTTCTTCTTCTTCTGCTGCTGCTGTTGCTTGCGTCCCGCTGCCTGCTGCTTCTCTTCTCTTCTTCTTCTTCTTCTTCTTCTTCTTCTTCTTCTGTTGCTGCTTCTCTTCTTCTTCTTCTTCTTCTTCTTCCTGCTGCATGCTTGCTGCGTGCTGCTGACTGCTGACGGCTGCCTGCTTTTTTTCTTCTTCTTCTTCTTCTTTGTATGTAAGCTTACTGTTTTTTAATTTATAATATTTAGTTTAATTAATGTAAGCTTATAAATTATAACTAATAACATAATATTTATTTTTTTCACAGAAATTTAGCTACTGTTTTTTAATTTATAATATTAACTTCAATTAATGTAGGCTTACAATTTATAACTAATACATAATATGTATATTTTTTACAGAAATTTAGCTACTGTTTTTTAATTTATAATATTAAATTTAATTAATGTAAGCTTACAAATTATAACTAATACATAATATTTATTTTTTTTACAGAAATTTAGCTACTGTTTTTTAATTTATAATATTTAGTTTAATTAATGTAAGTTTATAAATTATAACTAATACATAATATTTATTCTTTTTATTGAAATTTAGGTACTGTTTTTTAATTTATTTGGAAATGCATTATGTAAGTCTTAAATTATAAATATATGATGCATTGTTTTTTCAGTTAGGATACGGGATACCAAGTCTAAAATCTTAAATGGATTCTAGTTCTGGATGTGAGGCCTCGTCAAAGAAAGATCCCGCATGGAAGTATGCACATTTGGAGGATCAAAAAAATAGAAATAATTTGACTTGCAATTTTTGTGCTAAAGTCACAAGGGGAGGAATATTTCGAGCAAAACAACACATTGTCGGAGGATTTCGAAATGTGAAAGAATGCTCTAAGTGCCCTACTCATGTACGTGAGGAGATTAAAGAGTATATGTTGAAGAAAGATATGGAAAAGGAGGAAAATGAGTTATTGCCCGACTTTGATGATATAGATCATTACGGTGAAGATGAAGAAGATGAAGTTCAAGAAATTGACATTCGTGGCAAGAGAGTGTTTACTAGTGATGGAAGTAAAAGATCATACCAATCCAACTTGAAGAAACCAAAACAGAAGGGGCCTATAGACTTGTTTTTTACTCCCGATCCAAAGAAAGCGATTCAAGCTAGGAAAGAAGGGAAGATGAAGCAAACATCAATAAATGAAGCGTGCAAAAAAGAACTTAGAAAAAAGGCAATGGGAGATTTTGCTAGGTGGATGTATGATGCTGGGATACCATTTAATGCTGTACGTTTGAGCAGCTTTGCAGTGGCACTTGAATCGATTGGACAATATGGTCCTGGAATAAAGCCACTTAGCTATCATGAAGTGAGAGTTCCTTACCTAAAGGAGGAAGTCAGTCGAATGAAAGAGTTGTTGAAGGTCCATAAGGAGGAATGGACAAAATATGGCTGCTCAATTATGTCTGATGGTTGGAGAGATTCAGTTGCTAATAAAGACATAATCAACTTTTTAGTGAACTCTCCAAGGGGATCAGTATTCGTCAAGTCTATTGATGCTTCTAATATTGTCAAGAATGCAGATAGAATGTATAGATTACTTGATGAGATGGTCGAAGAAATTGGAGAATCAAATGTGATTCAAGTGGTAACTGACAATGCGTCAAACTATGTTGCAGCAGGTAAGAACTTATTTTTAGAACTACTTTCTATAGTGTATATATTGTTTATTTTAATATTTTAATGGCTTCATTCCTTGATTTTTCAACAGGGAGATTGTTGGAAGCAAAGAGGCCACATTTATATTGGACACCGTGTGCTGCTCATTGCATTGATTTAATTTTGGAGGATATTGGGAAGATGCCTTCAATTCATGCAACTTTGAAAAGGGCAATTTTTTTGAATGGCTATATCTATAATCGTGTTGGCGTTGTCAACTTGATGAGACAATTCACTGGAGGAAAGGAGTTGCTAAGACCTGCAGTTACAAGATTTGCAACTGCCTTCATCACTCTTCGTTCAATCCATCTTCAAAAGAATAACTTGAGGAAGATGTTTACTTCTGAAGATTGGAATACTACTAAATGGGCAAAGGAGGCGGCTGGCAAAAGAGCAGCTACTATTGTTTTGATGCCTACTTTTTGGAGTACCATCGTTTATGCTCTTAAGTTAACAGGTCCACTTGTTCGTGTACTCCGTTTGGTTGATGGGGAAAAGAAGCCTGCAATGTGATATATTTATGAAGCAATGGATAGGGCTAAGGAAGCCATAGCTAAGGCTTTTGGTGAGAGAGAGGATAAATTCAAGGAGGCATTTGAAATTATTGATACGAGGTGGGGATGCCAACTCCATCAACCGTTGCATGCAGCTGCACACTACTTGAATCCAGAATTTTTCTATTCAAACCCCAACATTTTGCAAGATGAAGAAATTATGTCGGGTTTGTACAAATGTGTTGGAAGGTTACTGCCAACTATTGAAATGCAAGATAAAGTTTCAAATGAGTTGGAAATATACAATGCCGCTAGTGGCGTCTTTGGAATTAGTTTGGCAGTGAGACAAAGGAAGACAAAAGCACCAGGTAAAGTGGCATTTGTACTACCTCTTCATTTTTGAAAATTATTTTTGCTATTTACCTAGTAGGTATTCATTTAAAATTTATTTTATAACAGCGCAATGGTGGATGGCATATGGATCAACAACTCCAAACTTGCAAAAGTTTGCTGTGAAAATTCTTAGCCTCACGTGTAGTGCTACTGGCTGCGAAAGAAATTGGAGCATATTCCAACATGTAAGTCATTAGTATATCATGGATTAATTATTAAAGAACAAGAACTACCAATCTACTGCTTTTTAGAATCATTATTAACCATATTACTGTAAACTTTTTGCAGCTTCATAGCAAAAGGAGAAATAGGCTATCCCAGCAACGCTTGAATGATTTGGTATTTGTGAAATATAATCGAACTCTGAGGCGTCGATACGACAAACGTGACACCATTGATCCCATCCTCCTGAAGGACATTGATGATAGTAATGAGTGGTTGATTGGTAGGATGGATGGTGATTCTGATGAGGATGATGAACTTGTGTTTGAAGATGATAATTTGACTTGGGATTCTGTTGCTAGAGCCGCTGGACTAAATAACCCCCCGCATCACACTAGATCAAGAATAAGTACAAATATGCCATCATCGTCTAAAGGAAGAGGAAGGACTTCATCTAGTAGTGCAACCACTGCTAGGGGTCGGACCACAATGTTGGAACTTGTAGATGAGGATGAAATCCAAGTGGATAGTGTAGAGGAGACGGAAGAGGAAAAAGATGTTGGAGAAAACAGTTCTAATGATGAAGAGGAAGATGATGATATCTTCACCGACCTAGTTGATGATGAGTGATGAGTGATGATTGAGGAGGATTTTTAGATTTTATATTTTGAAATCTTTTATTGTACTCTTTTCTTTTGATGTTGAACTATGTTGAATTGTTGAGGCTTTTGGGCTTTGTCTTGGCAATTTTATTAAATTTCCAATTTTTTTATTGAATGTTTTGACATTTTAAATTCTAATATGACTAGATATTCATATGTTCATATATAAATTACCCCAAATAGATATTTTACACCATTTTAATAATTGTGCGCCTCACGCGCCTTCGCCTCGCGCCTTGCGCCTCTGACTACTATGACTGAAACTAATATATCTCGTCTTACTGAGAAGTGTCTCACCCCTATAATCTTTTAACATTTTAGGAGATCCAGGGAGCCGATCTTAGAAAGCTCCAGGCAGGATTAGTTAGTGGGGTTTGAAGATCGTGCTAGTGAGATACTAGTATGTATAGGTATATGGATACGTTTGGTATTACTTTTGGCTGTAGTATTATCCTGATTTTGGGGAGACGTGTATATATGATATGGTGGTTCTAGAAGTCTGGTATTGTTTGAAATTTATATATAAGTTTCCGCTGCATGTTTTATTTGGAATATGGATTATGGACGAGTAAGCCCGGTACCCACTTGGGATTCGGGATATTATAGCATGGTATCATAGTTTAATATGTAAAAAAAAAAAAAAAATATAGCAGAATTTTCGGGTCATGACAGTGTGGTATCAGAACCTAAGTTGTTAGGTTCTGTAGACTTTAGCAGACAGCAGATAACAATACCAAAGTATAAGAATGGATCTTGATGAGAATAGGAAATGAATAGATCAATATTACAGTAAGTCGTTGTAGGAGGTTAAGATGAGAATTTAGGATTTAGTCTCACAATCTGGAGGCAGGAATTCCGTGACGATTTCTGTGATTTTCTCTGAATGACAATTTCAGGAAGGTCATGGTAAACTATCGTTGGCTCTGGTTTCTGAGTGATAAGGCCGAACCTTAAATTAGGGATTAAGGACGTTAAGTTGATTGGTTGTATGAGGATATCTAATGGATGAAGTAAGGAATCTCATACTATTTTGTTTTATTTTCAGAATAGACCCTGAGAATAGCAATGCACATGCTGGTGGTGGTAACGATGCGGGGTCTTCCAGTTTGGGCGGCAATGATTCTGATGCGGTATTGCGCAATGTGGCCCAGCAAGTAATGGCAGAGATAGCAAGAAATTCAGGGGAATAGGCAATTTACTCGGATGAACCCCCCCTCATTCTCAGGAGGAGCCGACCCATTCGTGGCAGAGAACTGAATCTAAAAGATTGAGGAGACGTTGACAGTTCTCCCTTGCACTAGGGAGCAAAAAGTATCATTTGCCACTTTTAAGATGACAGGGGAGCCTAAACGTTGGTGGAGGTCAGTGAGGTTGCTAGAGGAGCAGATGTCGGTGCCTATAGCTTTGACCTGGAGCCACTTCAAGGAGATGTTCTTCGAACGGCACTTCCCCGCTACTACCAGGAATGTGAAAGCAGCAAAATTTCTGAATTTGACTCGGGGGCATTTGAGGGTTCCGCAATATGCAGCTAGATTTGTAGAGCTGTCCCGATTTGCCCCATACATGATGCTGGATGAGGAGAAGAAGGAGAGGAAGTTTGAAGAAGGCCTGAGACAAAGTATCTATGAGCAAGTGGTGGCATTCCAGGTCCAGACCTTCTCAAAACTAGTAGATAAAGTCAGTGATCGAGACCAGCCTACAGAGAGGTGTTGGGGTGCAGAGTTAAGAGGAAGAGGCCTACGCCCCCGAATTCCAAGCAAGAACCAGCCAGGGTCCATGGAGGAGAGACAAATTCAGTGGGGGCCAAAGACAAGAGATGGGGAGCCGTGAGTATCAGGGTAATCGGACTTAACCTATTTGCCCTAGATGTAGCAAGAGGCACATGGGAGAGTGCCGAGCAGGAAGGAATGTCTGCTATCGGTGTGGTAGACCTCATCATTTAGCACAAGCCTATCATGCGTTGCTAAATAGTGCGCCAGCTCCAAGACAATTCAAGAGAAACGACCAAGCACCCCAGGACGGCCAATAGAGGAACACCGCCCAACCGCGGGTTTATGCCCTGACACCAAGAGACGCAGAGGCGGCCGGCGATGTGGTGACAGGTACTATTACTATGTTTTTTCTTGGGAATATATTAGACTGTGTGGGATAGAAACTCAGTTACTAGATGTCGAATTATCTGTGGCTACACCGATAAGAATAGTAGTGATTTGTAGAAAAATGCTCAAAGACTATCCAGTGAATATTCAGGGGAGAGTGCTACTAGCCGATCTCGTAATGTTGGATACGCACGAATTTGACGTGATTCTGGGAATGGACTGGCTAACCGCTAACTACGTCAGCATCAATTGTCATCAGAAAAAGGTGATATTCAGACCTCCTGGGGAGCAGGAGTATCGAATTGTGGGGTCGTGCGTGCGCTCCTCACCACAGTTATTGTCGGCTATTCAAGCGAGGAGGCTACTCCTGGACGGATGCCAGTGGTACATAGCTTGTGTAAAGGAAATGTCAGGGGGAGAATTGAAGCTTGCAGATATTCCAGTAGTAAGGGAGTTCTTAGATGTCTTCCCAAAAGATTTACTTGGATTGCCTTCTGATCGTGAAATTGAATTTGCCGTTGACTTACTTCTAAGGGACGGCACCGATATCTAAAGCTCCTTATAGAATGGCTCCAACTGAATTAAAAGAATTAAAGGAGCAGTTGCAGGAATTACTAGATAAGGAATTTATCAGACTCAGTGTGTCACCCTGGGGAGCGTCAATTCTATTTGTAAAGAAGAAAGACGGGACGATGAGGATGTGTATCGATTACAGGAAGATCAATAAAATGACAGTTAAGAATAAATATCATCTTCCCCGTATTGATGATTTGTTCGATCAGCTTCAGGGAACACGGGTCTATTCCAAGATTGATCTTCAATCTAGGTACCATCAGGTGAAAATTAAATCAGAAGACGTCTCAAATACAGTTTTCCAAACCAAGTATGGCCATTATGAATTCCTAGTTATGCCTTTCGGACTGACCAATGCTCCTGCGGCGTTTATGGATCTAATGAATAGGGTTTTACAAGAATACTTGGATCAATTTTTGGTGGTGTTCATAGATGGTATTCTGATTTATTCGAGGAATCCTGAGGAGCACGAAAATCATCTGAGACTAGTACTTCAGTTGCTAAGAGAAAAGAAGTTTTACGCTAAACTCAAGAAATGTGAATTCTGGTTAGCAAAAGTTGCATTCCTTGGACACGTAGTATCCGGGGACGATATTTCTATAGATCCGAGCAAGATAGAGATCATGTTCAAGAGATCAGGATTTTCTTGGGTCTTTATGGAGGGTTTCCAGACTATCGGGTCCTCTGACACGATTAATGAGGAAAAATGTGAAATTCGAATGGGCCGATGACTGTGAACAGAGTTTCCAAGAATTAAAACAGCAACTCATCACTGCACCGGTTTTATCTATTCCATCAGGAGATGGAGGATTTATGATATATAGTGACGCGTCTCAGAAGGGACTTGGGTGTGTCTTAATGCAGCAGGGGAAGGTCATTGCATATGCTTCTCGGCAACTTAAGAAATATGAAAAGAACTACCCTACACATGATTTAGAATTAGCTGCAGTGGTGTATGCATTGAAAATCTAGAGACATTATCTGTATGGTGGAAAGTGTGAAATATTTATAGATGATAAGAATTTGAAGTATTCCTTCACGCAGAAGAAATTAAATATGAGGTTGAGGAGGTAACTGGAATTGATAAAGAATTACAACTGTACCATCAGTTACCACCCAGGGAAGGCTAATGTGATAGCTGATGCCTTGAGTAAGAAGTCAAGAAATGCCTCAGTATCAGCAGTGGTGGTGCAACATCATATTAGAATGTATTTAGAAAGACTTCGTGTGGAGCTAGTAGAGGGAAATCATCAAACATTTATTGCTAAGGTACTTCAGCCAACTTTGCTGGAGAGGATTAAGATTGCGCAGATGCAAAATGCAGAATTGGTAAAGATTAGGGATAAAGTGCAAAGTGGACAGGGAGTTGATTTTAATATTTCGGATGACAGAACTTTGAGGTTTCGTGGCAGGTTGTGTGTACCCGATAACGCTGAAATTAAAAGGATTATTTTAGAAGAGACGCATTGTTCCCTGTATACAGTACATCCAGAAAGCACAAAAATGTACATGGATTTGCAAGTATCCTTCTGGTGGAGTAATATGAAGAGAGAAATTGCCCAATATATAGGGCAATGTTTGACATGTCAGCAAATGAAGGCTGAGCATCAGAGACCGGCAGGACTGTTGCAACCACTTCACATCCCTGAATGGAAGTGGGAGCACATTTCTATAGATTTCGTCACAGGATTACCGCCGGCACTTCATGGGCAAGACGCTATCTGCATAGTCGTTGACCGATTGACAAAAACTATCCATTTTCTTCCCATCAGAGTTAACTACTCCATGGGTAAATTGGCTGAATTGTATATATAGGATATAGTCAAACTGCATGGCGTGCCAGTATCCATCGTTTCTAATTAGGACCCACAGTTAACATCTCAATTCTAGAAGAGTTTACAAGGAGCCTTGGGATCTCAGTTAACATTTAGTACAGCATTTCATTTTCAGACTGATGGACAAACAGAGAGGACCATACAAATACTGAAAGATATGCTGCGTGCTTATGTGTTAGATTTTGGAGGCAACTGGATTCAGTATCTGTCACTGGTGGAGTTTGCTTATAACAATAGCTACTAGTCCAGTATTGGGATGATCCCGTATGAGGCATTGAATAGTCGGAGGTGTCGATCTCCATTATATTGGGATGATTTTGGTGAAAAGCAGATTTTGAGGCCAGAGATTGTACTGCGGACTTCTGAGAAAATCAAGCTTATTCAGGAGGAGAATTAAAACAGCTCAAAGTCAACAAAAAAGTTACGCGGACACTCGCCGGAAGAAGCTGGAATTTGGTGTAGAAGATCATGTGTTCTTGAAAATTACACCTATGAAAGGAGTGATGAAAATTGGTAAGAAGGGTAAGCTAAGTCCTAGGTATATTGGGTCGTTTGAGATACTAGAAATCGGTCCGGTTGCCTACAGGTTAGCGTTACCCCCAACGTTATCCAGAATCCATGACGTATTTTATGTGTCTATGTTGAAGAAATACATCCCAGATCCATCACATATAATAAGTTATGAGGCACTAGAGATTGGAGATTCTCTATTATATGATGAAGTGTCAGTCCAGATCCTAGATCATAAAAAGCAAGAACTATGCACCAAGAAAATCCCACCCAGTAAAAGTACTCTAGAGGAATCATACAGTTGAGGAAGCCTCGTGGGAGCTAGAGGAGGAAATGCGTCCGAAGTACCCATATCTATTTAGTGGGGCCCAGCATTAGCCAGAAGAGAAAGATAATGGTTCAGGTAGGTATTCGTTGTATGTAAGTAGGTTTTGTGCAAGTTAAGTAGTTCAAGTGCATTTAATGGTAGATTTTCATGTAATAGTTTTGTGTTTTGGGTGGTTTTGGGAGAGTGTTTTGGTTATTGTAATCTCCCAGGACCTCTATTGTAACCACAGTGTTCCTCCACTATAAATGAGAGTTATTAATAAAATTAGGACGGAGCCGCTATGTGGGTGGCCGCCGACTCTTCCTAAAGTCGGTTAAACAATTCAGTAATTTACAGAGGAGATTGCAATAAGTAACGATTAGCAAATTTCAGGGACGAAATTTTTATAAGGAAGGAAGAATGTAGTGATTCCAAAAAAAAAATTAATTAATTAATTATTAATTAAATAATATAATATAATATATATAACATTGATTAATTTATCAAACAGAGAACCGCCCCCTGCAGCCAATTCTCTCTCTCTCCTCAACTCACTTTCTCTCTCCTCGATTTCTCAGCAAAATCGACGCCGATTGAAGAACAGAATATCCTTGGGTCCCAAATTCAACCACCAATATTTTAACCGGAGTGGCTTCGTCATTTGAGCGTCGTAGGCACCACTCCTGGGATAAGTAAGAAGAATAGATTATGTCAGACATATTTTAAAATATTCTCGATTAAATCTGAATATATGAATGTAATTATATTTAGGTGATTTAAATATATGCCTGGGCCTGGGGATATTTTGGAATTAGATTAAACTACAGGGATTTGATCATATTGTTGCTTTTAAATATGTTATAAATTAAATTTAAATATGGGAAGTAAATCATACCCGCGTTTTCTTTAGAATTTAACCGGTTAATGGGAGCGTGTGAGCCTAGGGATGTTAGGATAGTAATTATCCCTAGGTTGAGCTGATTAAACTAGGGTATGTGAATACAGGAATTTGTGCGAACGCCGCAGGCACTGCTTTGCGATCCCTGCAGGCATTTCTCCAAGAATCAGGTAAGGGTATAGATTATGTCAAGTATTTTTAAAAAATTTACCGATTAAAATGCAGTATTTGTTTATAGAAATTATATCTATGATTTTTTGGGGAATTCAGGCATCTAGAAATGGCATTCATGAATTAATGTATATTTTTGGGAAAACAGGCATTTTGAGTTGAGTAAACCCTAGAAGAAGATTTAATACTATTTTTCAACAAAACATATTTTTCCCCGACAGATAGTATATTTTAGAATAATACTCAAACAGTGTGGCCTGAGTATGAATATTTTATGGAATAGATAAGCATGTCAAATTATATTTATGATTATACGGAACATGCGTGGTTTGATAATGATTTTTCAGAAAATGTTAAAAATATTACAGAAATTATGATATGACAATTTAGTCGGCCCAACGTCGTGATTAGTTTAGCCGGCCTAGCGGCGTGACAAATTAGCTGGCTTAACGCTGTGACAAATTAGCCGGCTTAACGCCGTGACAGATTAGCCGGCTTTATGCAGTGACAGATCAGCCGGCCTAGTACCTGACAGCTCAATTTCAGCCGGCTTTATGCCATAATTAGATATTTATGACAGTATTTAGAAATTATGATATGACATATTTTACACAGAAATATGAAAATGAGATATGTTACAATTATAATATATGAAATATACTATATGATATCAGAACCCTGATGGACTAGGTATGTTTTGAGCACAGTACCGTAGTTAGTTAGCAAGATCAGTGAAGTGTTGCGGAGAGCAAAATACCCCCCTGTGTCCGGCCCGAAAAGTGTTGCAGAAAGCAGGATGGGTTCAAATCAGGCTGGGTGTATAGATTAGTCAGTGCAACCACACTTCTTAGATAGAGTGTTGGTATTGGATGGTCGATTAGCCCGTGAAGTGTTGCGGAGAGCAGGATACCCCCTGGGTCCGGCCAACAAAATGTTGCGGAAAGCAGGATGGGTCCGGACCAAGCTGGGTGGGCAATCGTACTTATAGACTTTATGTTTGACTTAGCATGGTAGGCCAACCACTGCTAAGTCAAGCCTACAGACCGCACAACCCGGTCATGTGGGGTTATTACATAACGAGATTTATTGAAGGTCTCAGGGAAAGTTTTATGTATGTATAGATATATTAAACGATTTATTTACACAGAGAAATCTATTATGATAAAGTATGTTTATGAAGAAAAACATGTATGTTGTTGAATATATAAGTATATATATGAGTACAGATTTACATAATTTACCAATTAATTGTTCAAAGGTTATAAGTTATGCTATACCAGAACTCATGTTGCCACACACTGACAATAATCTATCGTCTTACTGAGAGGTGTCTCGCCCCTATAATCTTTTAACATTTCAGGAGATCCAGGGAGCCGATCTTAGAAAGCTCCAAGCAGGATTAGTTAGTGGGGTTTGAAGATAGTGCTAGTGAGACACTGGTATGTATAGGTATATGGATACGTTTGGTATTACTTTTGGCTATAGTATTATCCTGGTTTTGGGAAGAGGTGTATATATGATATGGTGGTTCTAGAACTTTGGTATTGTATTCGAATTTTATGTATAAGTTTTCACTGCATGCTCTATTTGGAATATGGACAGGTTAGCCCAGTACCCACTTGGGGTTCGGGATATTATAGCATGGTATCAGAGTTTAATATGTGGAAAAAAAAATAATACAGCAGAATTTTCGGGTCGTGGCAAGATAAATAAAGGAAGATTTTGGTTCTCAAGAGACATAGAGATGCTCCACCTCATGATGTTGGCGGTGTTCCTGCCCTAGGCAGAACATTGACGATGAATGGAGGAAGATTATGGTTCTGAACGAAATCAATCAGTGAGAGATCCTCTGAAGCTTTCTTCTGCTCAGGGGTTTGGTTAGTGTTGCTACCACTCCCAGGTTGAATAGAAGAAAAAGCTTCCAAGTTGAAGTTGGCAAAGGCACTCGTGAAATATTTTGGCTGGTTCCGTTCTATTAAAGTCAGCTACCTCACAGAGAACAATGCAATAAAGTTTTGAGCTGAGAAAAATTCTTGAAGAATGAAGGCTCTCCCTAGAGTTACGAACCAAAGGATGCTGATGCGGAACAGCAATTCAAGTTTCATGCTTGTGGACAGTCCAGCTAATTCAGGAAGTTGTTTGGGGGCAAGGATGTTGAAACGAAACAGCAATGTGAATTTCATGCTTGTTGACAATCCAGCTGATTCCGGAAGTGGTTTAGGGGTCGAGGTTGTAAAGGCTTACACTCACAGGAGGTTAGGATGGGGTGATGTATCGAATGAGGAAAGTGAGTTCAATAGTTCTTCCAAGTGATAACATATTGCTTTTGGATGGATTATGAGCCCAATATTATGTTATTCATGGTCATTTTTTCAGATGATGTCCCTCATGTCGTGGACACCCATTAACCTAGAAGGGGCAGGAAAAAGGCTCAAAAGGGGGCAGCATTTTACCAACTCCATATCTCCAGAGGACAATGAATTTTGTGCAATTGTGGCAATACAGAGGTTAGGTTGGACTGTGGGAAGTAGAAGGGGCAAGAGAGTTGGATGACTTAAGAGGTTGTATTCCATTATTCTTCTCTCTTAATACACTTTCTTCTATTATCAAAATAGATGCTCCACAAAAACAGGTGCTCTCTCCCCACTTCCCTCCCTCTCCACAGAACAGTATATTGATCTTTTCTCTCAGATACATTATATTGTTCTTTACATAATATGAACAAGCAATTTAAAAAATCATTTCACTATCTTGCCCATAATTAATGCCACCTAATTCTTAGTGTAAAGGCAATCATTGCTCATTCTGTCTTTTCTAGGATTGCCCCTTAACTAGATGGCTAGACCCACTGGTTGGCAAGTGATTTCATAATTGTTTAGCATTTCACACTATAGATTATCATGGTTATTATGCCCATCTCATACAATTTCCCTTGAACTTAACATGCACTTTTTGCAACTTACAAGATCTTGCAAGTACTCCACCATTAAAGTCATTTTAACATGTCTAGGAAAAGGATAAAGTGCTAGATCCTTACTGAGGTGGAAACTTTTAAAAATGGACAAATAGGTATTGTCGCGTAATTTGTACTCAAATATGACCAAATTCTAATAAAAGGTACTTCACCTCTTTTAACAGTTAATAGGAGATAAAGAACCACATAGATCCTCATTTTGAATGGCATTAACACAAACAATAATGATACGATGAAATGACAGCACATACTTGACAATTGCCCCATTGTAGGAAGAGCATACAAACATTGTGTTAAAAAATAAATTTATTTTTATTTATTTATTGTGGCTTTTATCACAGCCGTTGGATCATCTCTAAATCTAACGGTTGTGTGGTGTCATATATATGTTTGTAAGCCATAGGAAAATATAGGGATTGCTTGTCATTTTGTGCAAGGAGAGCTAGAGAGGGGGTTCTCTCTAGGAAGAACTTTTCTTCAACGGGTTGAAGGTGAAGGGGTGTACAGGGGATCTGAGATCGGGGAGAGACTGATCAGATCTTGTACTTCCATCGTTTCATAGTGGATTTTTCTCTAGAGGTGCACGCTCCTAGGACATAGGCAACCTTGCCGAACCACGTAAAATCTCTCATCTCCATTTTTCTGTGAATGTTCTTTGTGTGATTTGTTTTGTTGATCGAAAGATTAAATCGCTGCGCATCAACAAGTGGTATCAAAGCACAGTTTCGATTGGATGCAAATCTGATAGATCATATCAGATCGAAAGAATTTTTTTGAATCTGAAGTATTTCTGCATGAATGCTCAAGATCAGAGCGGTTCGTTCAAATCGGATTGAGGTACGCGAAGATTCAAATTAGGTGCCGAAAAATTATTCCGGAATTTTTCAATTGAAGGAGGATCATTTTTCAATTGAAGGTGTGAAAAAAAAAATCAAAGGGAAAAAAAATTTTCGCGGATGAAGAACATGATGAACAATGCCAAAATTGGGTGACAGACCCGGATTCAGAATCAAGTTGGAGCGCGAGTTGAGGCGCAGATCCTCCCCATGGAGCGCTGACGTCCCGCTAACACAAAAGTTGACACAGGCGCCGTTGATGACGTTATCCTGAAAGGGGCTGACATCATCCTAACAGGAGCTGACGTCAGAGGAGAGAAAGAAAAAAAAAATTGAAATTAGGAATAGCTTCCCAAGAGGGGGGGTGAATTGGATTCTTTTTTATTTTAATGTTTTTAAAACTTTTGCTTATGATACTAAGGAAAAAACACAATTAACAAATGATAATCACACTTGAAATACATAAATTTAACTTAACAAACCAATCAATGAAACAAAAGTAATTCAGTCACTCAACCAAGAATATTAGTGCTTTTTGGTAATTTCCCTATAAATGTTTACCACCTTCTTTGAGTAAGCTCTTAGTATGCACTTCTCTTGATTAAGATTTCCGCAAATTAACCAACGTACTCCCTTTTGGGTTTCCGCAAACGGTTAATCAAAACGTACTTTCTAAGTGTCAAGAGTCTTTGTTTCTTTCTCACTTTAAAACCTGCAACCTGCACTTTTAGATCATACAACAACAGCAAGTACAGAATATAGAAAGTAAAGAAGGGAGAAAGACACAAGGTTTTTTACAAGGTTCGGCATCAACACAGCCTACGTCCTCGCCCTTGGAAAAATACCAAAGGGTTCCACTATAGCAGTTCTGTTATCGAGTGGAACAATGCCTGTTTACAACCACTCCTTGGTCAAGGCTAGAGCCCGCCTTCTCCAAACAATATACCCTTGTTTGGTCAACGATCCAACAGCCTGGAATCGTACAAAATCTACAAGAGAGATATCAAAATGCTGGTGTACAAGAGAAGCTCACACAAAGAGCAGATTAGTACAAATTGAAAACTATGTACTTCAAAAGATAAATATCAAGCAAGAAATAAACTTTTGAAGCTTTAACAGAGATTTCACCAAATTTCTTTTCTCCAGAGGAGAAATCAGTAATCTTTCTTCAAGAATTGATGAGCAAGAGTTTCAGAATAACAATACTTTCAGGTTGCAAGAGTTTGATCAAAGAGAGATTTTGAGAGCAAGAGAGCTTGAGAGATTTTCAATGCTTGGTACATTTTTTTAATTAACAAGAACCATGTATTTATAGGCTTCAAAGTAAGTTTCCTTGTTGCAAGAGTTTCCTTAAAGGATTTCCCAAGTTGTTAGAAAATTTGGGGTTCAAACGGCTATAATTTAAAAAATAAGATTTTTAAAAATTTGCCCATTGAACAGTGTTCAGATGTCTGAGGTTTCGAGGTCAGACGTCTAAAATTCCTGAAACTCTTTAAAAATTCAACTGGACATAGGGTCAGACATCTAAAGATAGGGAAGTCACGAGTTCAAACGTCTGAACTGCTACTGCCTGGTTCTGTTTTGGTTCATAAAATCTTCAGACGTCTGCACTTAATCTTCAGACGTCTGAAGTAATTCTTTAGACGTCTGCACTTAATCTTCAAACGTCTGAAGTAATTCTTCAGATGTCTGAAGTAATTCTTCAAGATGTCTGAACATGAAGTTCAGTCATCTGAAGTTGTCACTTCAGTCACCTAAACTGAAAAGTTCAGTCATCTAATCTGCCAAGAACCTATTTAAAAAATATTTTTCTTTCAAAACTGATTTGCTCTCTTATGATTTTTACAAAGCTTATTTCAGAAATATTCAATAGGTCTTTTAAGTCCTTATAATCTCTTGAAAGAGCTTCAAAACCTATTTCAAACGATATTTTAGCTTTTGAAATACTTACAATATATTTCCTAAAACTTTGTATGCCAAGCTTGATATCCTCTTCAATCTGACTTTTGAAATTCTTTGCTTGAGCTGCAAATATCTGAATTTCTCTTTGGATCATTGAATAGTTGTCCCATACTTGATTCATACTTGATCTTCACTTGAACTACACTTGATCTTTTCTTGAACCATATTTGAACTTTACTTGAACCATACTTGAACCATATTTCCTGAAACATAAAAACTCAACCTTTCCAAATTAAATAGTCCTTTGTTTGTTATCACCAAAACCGATTGAAAGACCTTGTTAGGCCAACAAAATTAATGGCGAGTACTTTGACGGCCAAGTTCGAGGTGGAGCCCTTTAATGGGAAAAATAATTTAAGTCTGTAGCAGAACACTGTGAAGGATGTGTTGGTCCAACAGGGACTGATTAAAGCACTGTATGGGAAAGACAAGAAGCCAGAGGCCATGTCAGATGATCAGTGGGAGGAACTAGAAATAAAAGCAAAAAGTACCATTCTCTTAAGTTTAGCTCCAGAAATTAAATACAGTGTGTTGAATGAAACATCACCAGCTTAACTTTGGAAAAAATTGGAGAATATTTATATGTCCAAGTCCCTAGTTAATAGACTGTATTTGAAGAAACAGTTGTATCAGTTGAGAATGACTGGGGGCACAGAAGTCAGAGACCACCTCAATTATTTCAATAAAATAATCAGGCGGTTGCTGAATATTGAGGTAAAAATTGAAGAGGAAGATAAAATACTGATTCTGTTGTATTCGCCTTCCCAGTTCACTTGACACTTTGAAAACCACACTACTACAAGGTAAGGAGACTCTTACAGTTGATGAGTTGACTACTGCCATTCTGGAGAGTGAGAATGTTTACAAACCATATCATCTAGGACATGGAGAAGGGTTGGTGGCTCAAGGTGAGTCTAGCCAATAGCGGGGCAGGAGTTCTAGCAGGGCTAATTGGAATCGAGGGAAATCTCGATCCAATTCCAGTGGTAAGAGTGGGAACTAGAGGAGTGGTTGTTTTTATTGTGGGAAAGAAGGGCATAAGAAGAAGGACTGTCTAAGGAGGAAAAGAGATTTAGAGGAAAAGAAAAGGAAGAAGACTACGCAGGCTACTGCAGTGGAGAGCAGCTCATCAGTTTTTTATAGGGATCTTTTGGCTATTACTACAAGTTCCAGTTACTTAGCCGATACCTGGACTTTGGATTCGGCATGATCATATGTGTCCATACAGGGACTAGTTTGACTCCTATGAACCAATCTCTGGAGGGACAATGTTGATGGGTAATGATGCTTCCTGTGGTGTTCTTAGTATTGGAACGGTCAGAATCATTGATTGTGTGGTCAGAATCCGGATGTTTGATTGTGTGGTTAGAACCATTAGGGATGTGAGGCATGTTCTAGATCTGAAAAAGAATCTAATTTCCTAAGGCTCTTTGGACAGTAATGGTTTCTCTTTTTCAGCTAGGGATGGTGTGCTGAAAGTGGTTAGAGCTTCACTGGTAGTAATGAAGAGTCATCTGAGGAACAATTCGTACACTCTAGTGGGTAGCACAGTGACAGGTGGAGCTGCAACTAGTACCTCTTCAGATACAAATACATATGATACTACTCTATGGCATATGAGGCCGGGTCACATGAGTGAGTGTGGTTTGTAGAAGCTGCAAAGGCGGAACTTACTGGGAGGTAATTCTTGTTGTAAGCTTAAGTTCTGTAAATACTGTTTTTTTGGTAAACAGCATAGGGCAAGTTTCAGAACAGGAAAGCATATGAGCAAGGAGGTGCTAGAGTACATTCATTCAGATGTATGGGGTACAGTCTTACAGTGGTGCTATTTATTTTATCTCATTTATTGGTGACTTTTCCAAGAAAGTCTAGGTGTATTTTCTGAAGCACGGGAGTGAGGTATTCAATAAGTTCAAGGAATGGAAAGCTCAGGTAGAGAAGCAAACAAGGAAACAGGTGAAGTTTCTGAGATCTGACAATGGACTGGAGTACAAAAACAGCCAATTCATTGACTTTTGTAAGGAAGAGGACATCACTAGGCACTATACAGTTCCACATGGGCCACAGTAGAATGGGGTGGCTGAAAGGATGAACAGAACATTACTAGAGAGGGCAAGGTGTATGAGAATTCAAGCTAATCTGCCTAAGTCATTATGGGCAGAAGCAGTGAGTATCGCATGCTACCTGGTAAACAGGTCTCCTTCTGCAGCTATTAACGCAAAGGTTCCTAAAGAGGTATGGACAAGTAAACCACTAGATTACTCTATGTTGAGAATATTTGGTTGTTCATCGTATGTGCATGTGCAGGAACAGGACAGATCAAAGTTGGGCTCTAAGTCCAAACCGTGCGCATTTCTTGGTTTCTAAGAAGGAGTGAAAAGATACTAGGTGTGGGACCCTATAGCACGGAAGGTGGTCATTAGAAGGGATATGGTCTTCGATGAGGAAGCCATGTTGAAGGAGAATGTTGATAAGGAGGTGGAGTCTGATTCAGCGAGAGTACCTATTCAGGTGGAGCTGAACAGTATTCAGAATTCAAGTGTGAGTAATACTCAGACTACTGTTGTTGATTCTGTTGCACAGGATACAGAGAGACGGGCTACAGTTCCTCAGGAAATTCCTTAGACAGGTGATAGACATGAACCTACAGGGCTAGCCACTGGCAAAAAAAGGATGAATGTTAAGCCTTCGGTCAGGTATGAGTTTAAGGACTTAGTTGCATTTGCTCTGATTACTAGTAGTGGAGATCCTTCTGATTTTCAAGAAGCAGTTCAGAGTTCTAAACGAGATAGTTGGCTTGGAGCCATGGTTGAGGAGATGGAGTCCCGTCATAAGAATGGCACTTGGGTGTTGGTTTAGAAGCCCAAGGACAGGAAGCTGATTGGTTGTAAGTGGGTTTTCAGAAAGAAAGAACCTACTTCAGAATCATAAGGGATAAAATATAAGGCCAGGTTAGTAGCAAAAGGATACAAATAGGAAGAAGGTAGATTATAATGAAATCTTTTCTCATGTTGTTAAGCATGCTTCTATTAGATCCTTGTTAGCATTGGTTGCCATGCATGATTTAAATCTGGAACAGATGGATGTAAAGACAACTTTCCTTCATGTTGAGTTAGAAGAAGATATCTTTATGGAGCAACTAGAGGTTTGTCGAACAAGGTAAAAAGCACCTAGTATGTAAGTTGAATAGGTCTCTTTATAGATTATAATGAAATCGTTTCTCCTGTTGTTAAGCATGCTTATATTAGATCCTTGTTAGCATTGGTTGTCATGCATGATTTAGATCTGGAACAAATGGATGTAAAGACAACTTTCATTAATGGTGAGTTGGAGGAAGATATCTTTATGGAGCAACCGGAGTGGTTTGTCAAACAAAGTAAAGAGCACCTGGTATGTAAGTTGAATAGGTCTCTTTATGGTTTAAAGCAATCCCCTAGGCAATGGTATAAGAGGTTTGATTCATATATGTTGAGGATTGGGTATGTTAGAAGCAGTTATGACAGTTGTGTTTACTTCAGATTGCTTAACAGTGGTGTATATATGATCCTTATGCTATATGTGGATGACATGTTGATTGCCTCTAACAGTACTGATGGGTTGAATGTGTTGAAAGCCAGGTTACAGGTTGAGTTTGAGATGAAGGATCTTAGTGCAGCTAAAAAGATCCTTGGCATGGAAATCAGGAGGGACAAACAACAGAAGAAGCTGTGGTTGTCACAGGATAAGTATATTGAGAAGCTGTTCGAAAGGTTTAACATGGATAAGGCTAAACCGGTAAGTACACCTCTAACTGCTCATTTTAGTTGTCTGCTAAACTGTGTCCTTCTACTAATAAGGATAAGTTGGATATGGCTAGTGTGTCTTATGCCAGTGCAGTAGGGAATCTAATGTATGCTATGGTATGTAGTAGACCAGACTTATCATATGCAGTTAGTTTGGTAAACAAATATATGGCTAATCTAGGTAGAATGCATTGGAATGCGGTGAAATGGATTTTCAGATATTTGCGTGGCACTTTTGATTATGGTATCCGGTTTGAAAGTATTGATGATTGTAATGTTCAGGGTTATGTGGACTCCGATTATGCAGGTGATTTGGATAAGATGAGGTCTACTTCTGGTTTCATTTTTACCATGGCTAGTGGTTCCATTAGTTGGAAGGCTATGTTGCAACCTACTATAACTTTGTCTATTACAGAAGTTGAATACATAACTTTGGTAGAGGCAGGTAAGGAGGCTTTGTGGTTAACTGGACTAATTTAGGAACGTGGTGTTATGCGGGATAGATTACACATATTCCGTGATAGTCAGAGTGCGATCCACTTGGCAAGGAATCAGGTCTACCACTCTCGCACGTAGCATATTGACGTGCGGTACCATGCAGTTAGAGGTTGGGTTGAAAGTGGTAAGTGTCAGTTATTGAAGATCCACACAGATGGAAATGCTGCAAATATGCTCACGAAGCCTGTCACATTAGCTAAGTTCAAGCGCTGTTTAGACTTAGTTAATGTAGTCTCTTGTTGATTGTTGACAGAGCATCCCAGAGCGTGGGGATGGAATGTTGTGCTTGGCTGTGATTAAAAGCCAAGGTGGAGATTGTTAAAAAATATGTTTATTTTTATTTATTTATTGTGACTTTTATCACAGCCGTTGGATCGTCTCTAAATCCAACGGTTGTGTGGTGTCATATATATGTTTGTAAGTGCTAGTCATTTTGTGCAAGGAGAGCTAGAGAGGGGTTCTCTCTAGGAAGAACTTTTCTTCAATGAGTTTAAGGTGAAGGGGTGTATAGGGAATCTGAGATCGGGGAGAGACTGATCAGATCTTGTACTGACATCATTTCATAGTGGATTTTTCTCCAGG
Source organism: Malania oleifera (assembly GCF_029873635.1). Taxonomy (NCBI): domain Eukaryota; kingdom Viridiplantae; phylum Streptophyta; class Magnoliopsida; order Santalales; family Ximeniaceae; genus Malania; species Malania oleifera. Next base: position 109,989,868 of record NC_080422.1, read on the forward strand.
TGCACGCTCTGTGGACGTAGGCAACCTTACAGAACCACGTAAAATCTCTCGTCTCCATTTTTATGTGAATGTTCTTTGTGTGATTTATTTTGTTGATCAGAAGATTAAAATCATTGCGCATCAACACATTGCTTCCTCACCCTTCCAAAAAAAAAAAAAAACTAAAAGACTTGAACAAGAAAAGTACTAATAAATGGTAATTGGTAATCCTACCCAACACGCATGCCTTCTTCTATATCAGTTGGGGAAACTTTGTCGCCCAGTCCAACAACAAACTGCAGTTAATGAGGGAAAAGTCAGACAGTCTTGATGCAGAAAAGTCTTTATATCTATATCCAAAGACAAATTTCATGCTTAATTTATGTCAATGTAAGAATATTATGGAAAACATTTTGCGCAAATAGTCGAGTTAGCTTGTTTGGTAGAGCATGCAACACTACAGCTTTTAGTGCACTCAAATGCTATATAACAGTTAACAGAGGTAAAATGTTGTTCTTGATACAAATTGCTTGGTGAAAATCACCAGGTTCAAATCATAAGCTGATGATGCTCAAGCTACAGAATTCTTCATGCATGAGAGAGAGAGAGAGAGAGAGTTGGACTGGTTTGGAGTCATTTAGACTCTTGATCATCGGTCTTCACAGACTCAACAATATTTGGAAGTATCTCTGTGTAAAGTGTACAATGACTGAATTACATAAGCAAGATTTCCATTTCTGAATATTTGGGTACCTGACCATGGTTTTAAATTGCGGTAGCGGGTAGTGTAACATAACAGCAACGGGTGTAATGGAAAGCAGGACTAGTGGATGTTACGTAATAGGAAGCAGGTGTAACAGCCATGAATTTTTTTCAAGCAAGCATAACCTGGTGCATATTAGTGTATTTGCATGTTGTTTTAAAGTTTTAATCCTTCTTAGAAAGAATTTTAGTATATTTTGGATCATTCAATTCAACTAAGTTGTTTGGTAAGGGCAAGAAATTTACATTTGTTTCAAACCACCATTGATAGAAAAATTACGTTTGTGTGTATTTATACTTTCTCATTATTCTTATACTTGATAAATTCTCACGTGTGATAAATTAATTAATAAAACAAAATACATTATACATTCCATTAATTTATTAGAAACATAAGACATATGTATAATACAAATATACAATAACCAGAAAAGAAAAGAAGGTTGAAGTTGAAAAATATAGAACATAAAAATCAAATTTCTAATATTATCAAAATAAAATATTTCCCTAACAAGTTAGTAGTTTCAAATTGTTAATTAATGCATCACTTGTGAGTATGTAAAAAAATAGTAAATTTTGAATCATTATCATCCTCATTATAATCTTTTCCCCCTCTCCCCAGATAGTATATTGAGAATGATTTGTGAAAGGGGGGAAAAACAAAAGTGAGAAGAAAAAGTAAAAAATAAAATAACTTTTTTAGGCATAACAGTCCTATAGCAGTTTTTTAGTGGCCGTAGGGGCTTTTACATAATGGGGTCGCAGTCTATAATGACCGCTGGCTGTGATTTTTTTCCCACGGATTTTGTGGTGTGTAACAGAATAGGGAATCCAAAAAACCATTACGTAACGATTGCTGCCTTATTTTAAAACCATGTACCTGACTATGCCAAAATCCTTGCTCTAGGAAAGAGACTTCACCCCCAACCACGCCCCCCTCCCTCCGGATAAAAAAAGAGGCAACAGCACCTAATTTTCTTGATGGATATCTAATCAATTACTGCGTTTTTGCATACAGCTTGTGCATCTTCTAAATTTTATGCCTGAAATTCCTCATTTTCTTTTCTAAATAAATACTGTCTTATGCAATTATTAGAGGATTTAATTTTAATTGTATGTACATTGTCAATCTGTGGAATCTCTCTTCGCTTTTCTTTCTTTTTTTTTTTTGTAAATGGTATAGCTTTTCACACACTTGATTGCTTTTACCGGCAATCTTTTCTAAGAATTATCTTTAGGAATATAATTCAAGTTTAACACCCATCGTGGAAGCTAAAAGAATGGTCAACATAAAAGCAAACAGTAGAACCACAAATACAGAGTGTACCTTAGCAATTTGCTTCACATTTATTACATATTTGGCATCTTCAGAATTTTGGTTGATTATCTTTGTGCATCTTGCTACCTAGCTGACAAAAAGGGTAACTGCTTAATATAAACAAATTCCCAGATGGTAAATTTGTTCAGGACTTCTAGAAATACCAAACCTGAAGAGGCTGCTCCTCCTGCATCAGTTGCTTATCAGAAACAAGATCCCACTGGCTGGGTGCTGCTAAGCCTGTGTCAGACTCCTTTATACCTATTGAAAGATTGAGAGCAAGCATTATAATTTAAGAACAAATTGAGCTACATCAATTTCCCAGCAATTCTTGACGAGCAATAAATAGGGGGATAGAGAAAGTAGATAACACACCCATAAATGAGATAATGCATGATAAAGAAGATTGTAAATTCATTACACACTCTCAGCTTGATTCCAAGAAATCAAATCAAATAATGGGTTGAAATGCTTCTTAAAAAATTGGACAGCAGACAAGCCACTCCCCGTCCTCCTGCCCCCCACGCCACCACTTTCCCTTTTCCTTTTTTAGTCCTCATCCCCATCTTTAGGCTGCTCACTTTAAATGGCTCTCTAGCAGATAGAAAACCAAATTGACCATGAAAACTACCAAAAAAAATCAATATCAAAATCAAACAAGACAATAATTTCTGTTCTACTTCATAGCCCTGATATTTTCAAGTGCAGATTTGACATTTAAAGCACATATTGGCCCTCCTCCTTTTGACTGCAATGATTTTGTTTACCAAAAAGCATTTCACTAGCATCAGGGTTTATACACAGGAACAAACAAATAAAACAAAATGCTCATGCTAAACATTAGGCCAAACTTAAGTTTTTTAGATTTTATCAAATAATGATATTTCAAGGGATATGTTTGTCATTGCACAATGAAAGTAAATAGGCGCTCTAGACCCACTACAATAACAGCTCGGATGCTCCAATGCTCCCACTCTTACTACTTTAGCTTCATAGGGGAGACCAAATGTGTTTCTCCACATCTTTGGCTTAAAAAAAGGAGACAAACTCAAAAGAGATTTTTTTTTTTTTTTAAAAAGTGATTTAAAGATTTAAATACCTATAAAAAGTAGTGCAGAAAAAGAAATTAACGAAGTTCTATGCATAACAAGTAATATTAAATTCCATGAAAATCCATTTAAATTTTATCTGCTCTTAGAAAGCCCTTAACGTGCAAGATGATGCCTCATATTCTAATATTAATGAGGCCCCTTCTATCCAATTCTGTCTGAGATGATGTGCTGAGAGGCACTAGAGATAGAGTCGAGATGAAGGCTGAATTTATGAAGTTTGGGTTATGAGAGATGCTGTAGGACCTTCTACATTCTCTCAAGCTGTGTACGTTTTTCCTTCTTACTGGTTGGGAAGATAATCCATTAGTAATTTTGTTCCTTGCGAAGACGCATGCGGCATGACTGGCGTGCAATTTATAGGCGAAGACAGCTGGAGTAATGTGAATTTGAAGTACTGGATTTTTTTCTTTTTATAAACCAAGAATTGTATTAAGGAAGAAAGGAGTAAAACAAAGAAATGAAAATCCAGAAAGAACAAATATCCTCCCATTACAAAAGGAAAACAAAAAGAAAGTAAAAACAAGACAAGAAGCAAAGGCGACCAATCCTGCTGCAAGTCTTCAAAACAAAACAAAAGAATCCATTTCCCAAGCACTAAAAGGAGCGCAACAAAGACCACTCTGCTCCAAAGCATGCTACTGGGAGTGGCAAAACCTTTAAGGATTCTAGCATTTCTTTCCAATCAAATACAACAATAATAGCCAGAACCAGAACAGTACAGCACCAGAAAACTTTCCTCTCTTCCCATTTCCCTAAACCCCTAAACATAATAGTCCAAAACTATCCATAGAAGCAACAACACCCAATTTTCACCAAAAATCCTATACAAGTTATTCCATAAAACCCATGAGAAGGGACAATGTAAAAAGAAATGAGAGAAGTTTTCCTCACTACTAAAACAAATGACACAAACACCGGGAGATAGTTCCTCGCTAGGTCTTCACTTCTAAAGCAAATCATTAGTATTGATTTTCTCAAGGATCACAGTCCAACAAAAAGCATTGATCTTTGAAAGAATTTTAGCTTTCCAAATTAAAATATCCTGGGCAAAAGGGCTAACAAGCTCATGAACCAAATGAGAAAACAAAATATTTGCATAAGAAATCCCCAAAGAATGTAAACTCCTAACACGTTTTCACTTCCCAACTGGCCAAAAAAATAATCAAGCACAATAGTCAAAGAAGCAAGCTCATTAGTTTCTCCCTTCACTGATATTCCTCCCAAAATGAAAATCCCATGATCGGCCATCCTCTTGCAAAATGAGAAAGGCGGCAATAGGAGACTCATAAAGAGTAGATAACCAAAAATGATGAGGGAACCCAATAGCAAAAGGCACATCCCCAAGCCAATGATCCTCTCAAAAGTGGATTCACTCCCCACTACCCACTTAACAACAAACATTAGGAAAGAAAGAAAGACAATAACAAATCACGCAAGTATCATTATTCCCTGCATTAGCATCTCACCCATTTTTTAAAAAGTAAAAAATCTGAATTCACTACAAACTACCTTCTCCGAAGAGAGTCAGGTTCTAAGGGGAAATGCCATAATCACTTTCCCACCAAAGAAATGTTTTTAGACACCAAATTACACACACAGACCCCCCACCCTTTTAGACCTACTGACAATGGTCCACCCGACCCAGTGATCTCCATCCTGCTCAACACCCAAAAACAAAAAATCAACTACTTCTCTACTTTCCAAGCAACTCTTACCAGGATTGTAAAAGGGGATAAATAATATAAGGGGATGGGAATAAAAGAAAGACAAGCATGGATGAGATAAATACAACCGTGAAAAAAGCTCCTTTCCACTTATTCAGCCTCTACCAATTATCTCAAAGATTGGGTCTCAAAAAGAATAAGCAGCCCCCTAAAGGATCAAGTGGTATAGGCCAACACATAACAAACAATTTCATAATTTATTTAATTAATTCTTTATTATTTATACTATATAATATATTTCTATATGTTCTTAAATAAAAAATTAAATTCCCAGAGGGCTTACGCCTCAATGCAGCAAAATGGCATACCTTCTGCCTTTTCACTGGGGGCAGAAGAAACTCCGAGAACAGTTTAAATCCTTAGTAAATCAACAAAATCAAGATAAGACAATCAAAACAACTCCAGCCACTTGCCCCCACAAAGAAAATTTTATAACAAGAACACTAGATCTGACACTGGTATGGAAGCAGTCAAGATCAACAGAAAGATGTCAGCGTTTTGGATGTTACGACTTTATTTTGACAAGCTCATTTATAGATCATGATGGATTTCTAAATCCTGAGGATAGGTCTTTCTTTGAAGAGGCAAAGAAAAAAGTTAAGAGAGAACCTCCACAAACAATGAGTAACATAAACAATAATCTAATAATTTTAAAAGTAAGTTTTATGCTCAATTTTTAAGGAACTATCAAAATAACCAGAGTATGCATCTATATTTCATACAAACTAGTTATGTTGTATGTAGCATTTAGCATTCCCATCATATAGATTACCATCATGCAACCTGTATCAGCAAAATTCTACCTATGAATTTATTCATTGTTAAAAATCGCCAGTTCCCATCATATAGCATTACCCACAGAAATTAACCACAAATACCTTCTATGCAAATTAGTTGTTGAAACTTGAAACAGATAAAAGCATATAAAGGAAGTACAAAAAATTCTTAATAACCCTTTTACAGCGCTCCTGAGACCTGATAATATTTCAAATAATGGAAATATACTAAAGCAAAATTTAGATAATCAATCGACACTACAAACTGGTTACATATTTATTTGACCAAGATACATACCACACAAATCATTGACCTTCTTAGCCATTTCTTTAATTTCCTTCTCCACTTTCTTTATGCTAGTGGAATAAGGTCCTAAGCCCTGCATAAACAGTCAGAAGTCTTCAAAAAAAAAAAAATTATGACACAGTGCTATAAAATTTGTTTCGACAGAAATGTATAAATATATATATACACACACATTGAGAAGAGGAGAGAACTAAAAGCAGGAGGATAGGGTATCCTCCAAGGACAAAACGAAAGAAAATAAAAATATAAGGAATAATATAAAAGACATCAACCAATCAGGCTAACAGCCCAGTCCCTTGAAGCATGAGAAGCCAATTCCTCCAAAAAACAAGACATAAAAGTTCAAAGAGAAGAAAGATAAATGATCCTGCCCGAAGCAAACCAAAATTTATCCAAATTAAGCGAACAGCTTGCTCCCCAAGCTCCGACTCACAGTGCCAAAAAAAGATGAAAATGCAGATCAACACTACCAAAGAACATGCACATATTTTGAGATTAAGCTTTAGATGGCCTCCTACTATGCATCAGATCGTTGGTGTTAGTGATGAAGAACAGCCAGCCAACCAAAGGCCTTAAACTTGGAAGGAATCTTAGCTCACCAATACAGCAGACCAAAGGAAACGACTGGTGGATCGTGATAGAATAGATGACTTGAAACAATCTGCAAAGATCCAAACTCCACACCCTAGCATACCCTTCTATAGTAGAAGAATTAAACAAAAACCCAACAAACTCAATGGCAAGAATTATCAGCAGACTCTCTATCATTCAGATTCCTCCGAAAGTGAAAATCCCAACAAAACAAATCCCCTTCAACAACCAAGAAAGAAGGGATAGGAGCATCACAAAGAGCAGAAAGGCAAAAAAACAAGGAAAAGCAATAGAAAAGGATTCTCCCACAGCTTCAAGTCCTCACAAAACCAAATCCAAAAGCCAGCTCCTACTTGTATTTAATGAGGGGGGGGGGGGGGAGGAAGAAATCTGCAAAACAAACTTCCAAGGATACAACAGGAGACACAAATGCAAAGATTGGCATCCTGCTCATTAGCTTGCAAAACATATTTACTTTTGATTACCTCGTCTCTTGTGCCGAATAGAATTAATTTCTAAAGGAAAATGCCACATTCTAGCCCCACTAAGGCAATGGTTTTACACATCAAGCTACCAAGAATCAGGCTACCCAAGTCCTTGACCTATTCCTAGTGACAATGTGATCACTCTTCTCAGTTCTCACCAAACTCAAACTAAGGGAACTCCCTTATTACATGCTCTAACTCGCAGCCACTCCAACCAGAATTCTACATAAAGAGAAAAAACAAAGAGGAATATAGGAAAGAGCTGCCTAAATCAAAGTCATACAATCACCTAAATTTTCTCTGGGAAAAAAATATATGACCACCTAAAGGGAAAAAAAGCACCATTTCACACATCCATATGCTTTGAAACCTTAGCAACCACAGCACTACACCAAAACAAAAGGATAAAGGATTATCACCTAAAAGGAGTCCCAAGACAAAGGCCACTATGAAACCAAAACCTAAAACTGCAGCACAACTCGAACTAATTGCAGCTAAAGCATTCTTGCCCATATTAATCCTCAGTCAAAAGACTTAACACGTGTAAAGGATATTATAGAAACACATATACTCAAAAAACACCACAGGGGAAACCATAACATCCTTTCTGTGCAATGTAACACCCTAAAACTCTATCAACTGCCCCATCAATCAACCTGTTCAAAACATATGCCACAAATTGAAAAAAAAAATCCCAATAGATCACCTTGAGCACCACCCCCACCCCCACCCCCCAAAAAAAAAAAAAGGGAAAACCAAGTCACGAGTTCTCATTAGCAATAATGGCAGAAGACAAACAGACCCTAATCCTAATCAAAACCAAAATCCTTTCCACCCAATGTCTCATCCATGAGACTCCCACTAACCAAATCATAAGCTTTTTCAAATCCAATCTTAAAAATAAATAAATAAATATATATATAATTTTTAAAATAATAATTAAAAAAATAAAAACCCTTCCCCTTACTCCTTTTGGCATCCTCAGCAATCTCAATAGCCACCAAAATTGCATCAAGGATCTGCCTACTACCAACAAAGGAACTTCAAGAAGTAAAAATAATGTACATAAACTAGTGGTCAAGCTAATAAGCCTCAAATCCTTCACCTTGATAGAACAACTTCTTTCTGGGCACTAGGGTAATAAAGGCTGAATCCATACTCTTGTCAATCACCCCATCAACAAAAAAGCACTCCTGCAAAGCCTTCAACAAGTCATGCTTCACCACATCCCAGCACACTCAGAAAAAGGGCATATTAAAACTATTTGGACCTGAAATTTATCTCTCTCCATCCCAAAACTACCTTCCCTTTTTTTTTTTAATAAACAAAGAATTGTATTAGAAGAGAGAAGAATGTACATCAGAAAATTAGAAATACAACAGAAAAGAAAAAATAAAAGACAGGGAGAATAAGAAAACCTCCCTTTACATCAATAGAAACTAGTTACAAAAAATGCAACCTAAACAGAGAACCAAACTCAATGTAACAGGGCCAACCAGTCCTGCTGCAAGTCTTCCAGAGAAACATGACGAAAAAAAACCATTTGCCAACACCCACAACAACGCAAGATATACCACTTTACTCCAAAACAAACTGTTAGCAGTAGCCACACCTTTGAATATTCTAGCATTCCTTTCCAACAAAACACACCAAATAATTGCCATAATGGTGCAATGCCATAGAGCTTTCATATCCTTTACTTTGCCAAAACCCTTAAAAGGCATTCAAAGTGTATGGACAGATCCATTTTTCACCAAATATACCAAACAACTTATTCCAAATATCCAATGTAAAAGGAACAAGAAGTAAGAGATGTGCACAAGTCTCTTCACTCCTCGTACAAAGGATGCAAATGTCCACAAAACCTTAAGGACATTAATCCAAATTCCAAACCCTCAATCATAAATGTAAACAAAATATAACCAGAATTAAGGTTTTTGGAGAGACCAGTAATGTCATCAATAATCAATGTAGGGTCCCCAACACTAGCTTCCAACGCTTTAATCACTCACTTCCCTTTTTTACCATTTGCAACCCTATGAAAAAATTTAGACAGTCCCCTTCCTTAATCCATTTAAATGTAAATACTACCAACAAATGTCCTTTAAAAGAAACTCATCAAGCTCATTCTTAAGTGTGGCTCTCCTAGTAACCAAACCCTCAACCAATACCAAAATCCTCCATCCTAGCTTAAGATTCAACCTTCTACAAGATATTAGTCCTTAACCCTAACATCCCAAAAACATCCGCATTCCACTTCTTTAAGAACTCCTTAAGGTGGTTAAACTTCTTCATAAATCTATACCCCTCCCACCACTCGACATAAGTTACATAACCACATCCCCAGCTCTCCTCAACCAGCGTATGAAAGGAATTATTAGTCAGCCACCAGTTTTCAATCCGAAAAGAACAGATAAATCTGTCCAGATGACTTGACGCAGCATAACCCTCTGCTCAATTGAAAAAATTAACGTAACGAGACTTAATAAATTTCACAACTCAATTACCCCACCAGTCCAACCAGAAAAGCCCAGAGAAAGAGAAAGAATGTTGAATAAATTAATAGCAGCAAATGTGTTTTATTTTCTGCCTAGTTTGTAGGAGTTAGTTAGCATAATGTTAGTGGTGCCTAGAAGTTGTTTAGCATGATGTTAGTGGTGTCTAGGAGTTGTTTAGCATGATGTCAGTGATAGCATGATGTTAGTGGTGCCTAGAAGTTGTTTAGCATGATATTAGTGGTACATAGGAGTTGTTTAGCATGAGGTTAGTGGTAGCATGATGTTAGTGGTGCCTATTTTTGTACTTGTAACCGTTTGTTTTTAGCCTATATAATGGTCATTTCCTTATCCATGAAGTAGTAGAGTTTTCAATCCAACTTTGTTTCCCCTTGTTTTTAAATTTATCGTTTTCTTCTTCCATTTTACATCAGTGGTATCAAAGCCAAGTTGAGTTCCACAATGGCTTTTGAAACTTTTGTGCAGCCAGCCATTCCACGCTTTGATGGTCACTATGACCATTGGAGCATGCTCATGGAAAATTTTTTGAGGTCCAAAGAATATTGGATAGTTGTTTCTGGAGTAGCAGAACCAGCAGCAGGTGTTGTGCTGACAGATGCACAGAAGATGGACCTTGCAGAGCAGAAGTTGAAGGATCTCAAAGCAAAGAATTATCTCTTCCAGGCAATTGATCGTTCCACCCTGGAAACCATTCTTTGTAAAGAAACTTCCAAGCAAATCTAGGACTCTATGAAGAAGAAGTATAAGGGGACAGCAAAGGCAAAGAGGGCACAACTGCAAGCACTTCGGGCGATTTCGAAACTTTACACATGAAGTCTGGAGAATCGGTGACAAATTACTTCTCCAGGACGATGGCAATCGCAAATAAGATGAGAATCCACGGCAACCAAATGACAGATGTCACTATCATTGAGAAGATTCTTCGTTCGATGACAACAAAATTCAACTATGTTGTTTGTTCAATTGAGGAATCTAAAGACACTGACAGCATGTCCATTGATGAATTGCAGAGTTCTTTGTTGGTTCATGAGCAAAAAATGAATCAGCAAAATAAGGAGGAGCAAGCATTACAAGCCTTGGCATCCAAAGGAGGAGGTCATGGACGAGGAAGAGGCAGAGGCGGAGGTGGCAATGATGGTAAACACTCAAATCAGAAATCTGAAGATTTTAATTCTCAAGGGAGAGGAAAAGGCCATGACAACAACAACAATCATTCAACACCTTCCAAGTCAAAGTCAGCAGACAAATCAAGAGTTGAATGCTACAGGTGTCACAAGTTTGGCCACTACAAGTCAGAGTGCCGTACTAATCTAAGGAGAGATGGTGGAAAGCAATCCAATTTTGCTCAGAAGGAAGAAGAAGTGTCTTTGTTGATAGCTTGTCACATGAAGGAGGAAACCCACAAGAAATTCTTGTGGTACTTAGACACTGACTGCAGCAACCATATGAGTGGAGAGAAGTATGTATTCTCTGAATTGGATGAAGTTTTTCGTGATGTTGTGAAGTTCGGTGATGGCTCTACAATCTCTGTTATAGGAAAGGGAAAGGTAGCAATTCAAACCAAAAAAAATTCTATTCAAACTATTTCTAACGTTCTCTTTGTTCCAGATTTGAGAACAAACTTACTCAATGTGGTCAGCTACAAGAAAAGGGGATATGGAATCTCTATCAAAAATAGAGTCTGCAAAATTGAAGATGAGAAGTTGGGCTTGATAGCTCAAGTCAACATGACAGTCAACCGAATGTTTCCATTGTATCTCCATGACACCACTCACTCATGTCTTTCTGCAAGATCGGGAGAGAAGGAATGGCTATGGCATTTTTGCTATGGGCATCTTAGCTTTGGTGGGTTGAAGACTTTACAACAGAAGAATATGGTGACAGATCTTCCTCAAATTACAACTCCTTCTGAAGTTTGTGAAGAATGCGTTGTTAGCAAACAACACTGTAATCAATTCCCACAAGGGAAATCATGGAGGGCGAAGGCTGCACTAGAGCTTGTTCATTCCGACATTTGCGAGCCAATAACTCCATGCTCTAATGGAGGTAAGAGATATATACTTACTTTCATTGATGATTTTAGTCATAAAAGCAGGGTTTATTTTTTGCAAGAGAAATCTGAAGCCTTTCTAGCCTTTAAAAGCTATAAAGTGCTGGTTAAGAAAAAAGTTGGCAGACCCATAAAAATTCTTCGCACAGATCGTGGTGGAGAATATAACTCAAATGAATTTGCAAGTTTCTGTGAGACTCATGGAATCAAGAGGCAGCTTATAGCAGCTTATACGCCCTAACAAAATGGTGTTTGTGAAAAGAAGAATCATACTATTCTAAATATGGTGCGAAGTCTTTTAATAAGGAGTTGTATTCCGAAGAGCTTCTGGCCTGAAACAGTTAACTGGAGCATTCATATATTGAATAGAAGTCCCACACTTGCTGTTCAAAATAAGACTCCAGATGAAGCATGGAACGGACAAAAACCAGTTGTTGATCACTTCAAAATTTTTGGGTGTGCTGCATATGCTCATATTCCAGATCAGAAGAGGAAGAAGCTGGATGACAAAGGAGAAAAATGTATTTTTCTTGGTGTTAGTGATCAGTCAAAAGCTTATAAGCTTTACAATCCTAACACTAAGAAAATACTTATCAGTCGAGACGTTGTTTTTTATGAAGATCAAATCTGGGAAAGGAGCAAAAATGTAGTTGGAGAGCCAATTCCAACTAGTTTTGATGGAGAAGATGGTGATGAAGCAAAGCAGCCGCAGCAACACCTTTCTCCAACAACTGATGCATTTGAAAATTCTCAAAATGAAACTCCTGCAGCCTCTGAAGTCACCCCAACAGCACCAGAAGCAGCAGCTGAATCACATTCTCATTGTGTTCGAAGGAGGCCAGCATGGATGTCAAATTATGAGGTAACCGGAATTGATCAATCTGAAGACCAAATCACTCATTTTGCTTTATTTTCAGATTGTGATCCTACAGTGTTTGAAAGTGTTGTCAAAGAATCAAAATGGCGGAACACTATGAATGCTGAAATTGCAGCCATCGAAAAGAATGACACTTGGGAGTTATTTAATCTTCCAGAAGGGCACAAAACAATTGGCGTGAAGTGCGTTTACAAGAGAAAGCTGAAGGAGAATGGTGAAGTAGACAAGTAAAAGGCACGCTTCGTGGCCAAGGGCTATAAGCAAGAGTGCGGTGTTGATTATAAAGAAGTCTTTACTCCAATTGCAAGGCATGACACAATCAAATTGGTGATTGCATTAGTAGCTCAGAACTTATGGCCTATCTTTCAGCTGGACGTGAAGTCGGCGTTCCTCCATGGAGATTTGAAGGAACTGGTGTTTATCGATCAACCTCCTGGTTATGTGAAATCTGGAAATAAGCATAAAGTGTATAGACTAAAGAAGGCTCTATATGGATCAAAACAAGCCCCACGAGCTTGGTATAATCGTATAGAAACTTATTTTTTGAAGGAAGGATTTTAAAAATGTCCTTATGAACATACACTTTTCATAAAAGTTGAGGATGGAGGGAAAATGCTCATTGTTTGCTTATATGTAGATGATCTAATCTATACTGGAAGTAATATAGCCATGTTTGGAAGCTTTAAGAATTCCGTGATGGGTGAATTTGAAATGTCTGATCTTGGCATGATGCATTACTTTCTTGGCATAGAAGTGTTGCAGTCTTCTATCGGCATTCTTATTTTTCAAAAGAAATATGTGGGAGAAATCTTGGACAGGTTTTAGATGAAATATTGTAATCCTGTGAATACACCATCTGAGTTTGGTTTGAAGCTAAACAAAGATGATGGAGGAAAGAAGGTTAACAGTACTCTTTACAAGTATATTGTGGGGAGCTTAATGTATTTGACTGCAACAAGGTCTCATATAATGCATGTTGTAAGTGTCATTAGTAGATACATGGAGTGTCCAACAGAGATTCATTTTTTGGCTGCAAAAAGAATTCTTAGGTACTTGCAAGGTACTAAGGAGTTTGGGTTGTTCTTCAAAAAAGGAGAAAAGTCAGATTTATTTGGCTTTACAAATAGTGATTAGGCAGGAGATTCTGATGATCGTAAAAGCACATTTGGGTATGTTTTCATATTGGGAATAGGAGTTGTTTCATGGTCATCAAAGAACCAGCCAATCGTCACATTGTAAACCACCAAAGCAAAATTTGTTGCAGCAACAACTTGTGCTTGTCAAGCTATTTGGCTGAAGAAGATTCTTGAAGAGCTGCAGTTCAAAGAAGATGGGCCTACTCTCATTTACTGTGACAACAGTTCAACAATAAAGCTCTCAAAGAATCTTATTCTACATGGTCGAAGCAAGCATATAGATGTGAAGTATCATTCCTTGAGAGATCTCACAAATGATGGAGTTATTAATCTGGTTTACTGCAGAAGTGAAGACCAGATTGCTAATATTCTAACAAAGCCTCTCAAATTTCCAGCATTTTAGAAGTTCAGGGAGTTACTTGATGTTTGCAGTTCAAAAGACTTTATCTGAGGGATGACGCCTTAAAGTTTAAGTCTCATTAAACTGATGTTATGTATGGAACATCAACTTAAGGAAGGGTTTGTTGAATAAATTAATAGCAGCAAATGTATTTTATTTTCTGCCTAATTTGTAAGAGTTAGTTAGCATGATGTTAGTGGTGTCTAGAAGTTGTTTAGCATGATGTTAGTAGTGTCTAGGAGTTGTTTAGCATGATGTTAGTGGTACCTAGAAGTTGTTTAACATGATGTTAGTGGTGTTTAAGAGTTGTTTAGTGTTAGTGGTAGCATGATGTTAGTGGTGCCTATGTGCTTGTAGCTGTTTGTTTTTAGCCTATATAATAATCAATGAAGTAGTAGAGTTTTCAATCCAACTTTGTTTCCCTTTATTTTTAAATTTATCGTTTTCTTCTTCCATTTTACATCAAAAAAAGTCTAATTTCAACGCAGAAAATTAAAAGCAAGTGGCGGCGACAACAGCATATGTCCAATTCAAAATAATACAACCAAAAGCTAGTTGAATCCACTGAAAAAACAAAACGGAAATGAAGCAAATCTGCCCAAAACACCCTGCCCACCCCCAAAAGAAATAGATTCTTGCATCAAGACGCCTACAAATTCGCTAAGATCAAGTCGAAACAAAGCAGATGCCAAATCAAACAGATGGGCGCCACAACCAAAACTACGGTTCAAGAAAGCTTGAAAAGAAGAAGAAGAAGAAGAAGAAGAACGCACGTATGTTTTAAGGAGAGCAATATCATCTTCGTCGAGAGGACGAGGGTTTTTCTCGTCCTTGATCTCGTCTTCGGGTTCAGGCGCCATGGATTAACGATTTGCTTCGCCGCAGGATGTGCTTTCTTGCAGGCAAGTGAGAGGACGAAGAAAGCCAAGGCACGCTAGCGTACGGCGCCTTATTCAGGCGTTTTTTCCAGATTTTTTTCCCCTTTTATTGTTATTTTATAATAAAATATTAAATAATACTTTATTTGGGATTTTCCGTTAAGGCTTACGTAAAACCGTGTTGTTTGACACACCTCAAAACACTCCTTACACCGCATTCAAATCTGTTTTAATTATTTAAAATTTTAAAATAAGAAAAGGAAAGTGTTTTTGTATCAAATTAAAAGTTAAAAAATAAATTAATAATTATATATTTTTTAAAAAAATTAATATAAAAAAAATTAAAGAAATAAATTAATGTTTCTATAATTATAAATATTTTTCATAATTACTTTCGTTCATATGTAAAGTAAGAGCTAAAAATCTAAAATATCTTTTAAAAAAAGGATGTTTTCCAACTTTTCTATTTTTTGAATAATGACAAAACAATGTGATATTTGTGTAAATATTTGAAAATTTAAAAATAAAAAATAAAATTATTTTCACGAGTGAATAGTGATACTTCTTTTTTTAAAACTATAGTTTATTTTTTAAAAAAAAAAAATTAACTACACTGTGTCACGCTATAGAATACTTGTCACTTTAGCAAAGAAAAAGTGAATTTATCTATCCAATTCTATTAGCTATTTTAAAATTTTAAAAAATTATGAGTTTTTGTTTTAATTTCAAAGCAACTCTTGATTATTGCATTTTAATTTGCTTCATTTTTAAAGTTATTTACTAGTTCGATATTTTTCAAGTCATGTGCTTTGATATATTGTTCGGAGTTATGTTTCTCAATTTTAAAATATGCGAAGTGATAATTCATTGTAAATTCTTTGTCTACCATTTAATTTGTTTTTAACACTATCCTAAAAAAAAAAAAAAGTGAATGTTTGATTTTAAGGTTTTCTTAAATAAGTATAAAATGTCTAATTATTTTTCAGCTTGTCAAAAATTTAAAATATAATTTTAAATTTTATACTTATTTAAAATTTCAAATTTTAAAATATAATTTATCATCTACAATTGAACAAGTCTAAATTCATTTGAAGAAACTAGAATGCAAATTAAAAGCATGAAGATGGAATGCAAAATCAAAAAAATGCATGCGTCTTTTAGTCTATAATAATGTTCTATGTTATAATTTATTTAATTATTTATTTTGCATTTCACAACCCGAATTCATGCAAAAATGTATTTGAAATCTATTCATTATCAAAGAAATAGCCATCATGATGCAAATTATCTCAAAATATTATTGTCACTATTTTAATCCTCCTATCATACATGCAATTCTACTCTAATAAAAAAAAAAATATGAACTGAAGAAAACCTTAAAATCTAACATTCACTTTTATTTTTTTAAGAATGGTGTTAAAAACAAATTAAATGGTAGACATAGAATTTACAATGAATTATCACTTCTCATGTTTTAAAATTGAGAAACATAACTTCGAACAATATATCAAAGCACACAACTTGAAAAATGTCGAGCTAGTAAATAACTTTAAAAATGGAGCAAATTAAAGTGCAATAATCAAGAGTTACTTTGAAACTAAAACAAAAACTCATATTTTTTAAAATCTTAAAATAGCTAATAGAATTGGATAGATAAATTCACTTTTTCTTTGTTAGAGTGACAAATATTCTATGGTGTGACAAAGCGTAGTTAATTTTTAAAAAAAATAAATGAACTACAATTTTAAAAAAAGAAGTATCACTATTCACTTGTGAAAATAGTTTTATTTTTATTTTTAAATTTTCAAATATTTTCGAAAATGTCACATTGTTTTCAAACTATTCAAATATAGAAAAGTTAGAAAACGTCATTTTTTTACAAATATTTTAGATTTTGGCTCTTACTTTACATATGGAAGAACGTAATTATGAAAAATATTTATAATTATAGAAACATTAATTTATTTCTTCCATTTTTTATATTAATTTTAAAAAAAAAATTATATAAATATTAATTTATTTTTTAACTTCTCAATGCTTGCATTGAAAAGTTAAAAAATAAAGAATGAATTTAATACAGAAAACACTTTCTTTTTCTCCTTTTAAATTTTTAAATAATTAAAACAAAATTGAATGCAGTTAATTGGTCAGGGCAATCGTGTGGGGACGCGTGGCAAATTTCGTTGGACTAAGCAGCAAGATTATGTAAGCCTCAAAACGGGAAAAATTTTCCCAAATAAAGTATTTTTTAATATTTTATTATAAAATAATAATAAAATAGGAAAAAACTCGTTTTTTCCATCCGGCCACGTGTCCATCTTCCCTTCTATGCCTTTTTTCCCCCTAACATTGAAACCATTTTTTTTCTTTTTAAGGTTGAATTGCACCAATATTACTCTAACTATGACGCCTACTCCATATAAATCCCCTAACTTTAAATTGTCTTAGCATCAATTCAAACATCTAAAATAATTTAAATTTGATCTCTCTTTAGTCTCAACCTAGGATTCTAAATAAAATTTCATATTGACTGAGTTTCATATCATCTTGAAACTTTGATTTGCCTTAATAATAACGTCAAACTATTGAAATTTTTGGAGAGAAGTGTCAAACATAGTTAATGGTTTTAGACTCTTCGTATAACTAACTCAATATAACGTTAGTATGATAGAAGTGAGTAGGCTGGAAGTAGAATGAAATAAAAAGTTATATGATTAGTATATAAAATTATAAAGACCAATTTCACTTCATCCTTGCACTTTCAAACCAAATTTTTCAATACGAGATAATTCTCACAAGTACAGTATCCAAGGGGACATTTATGTCCTCACAAATCAAGTTATTTTTATTATTTTTTCGAAGTGAAATACTATTTTTATTATTTTAGAGATGAATTAATGTGTTGATCCTTACTTGAATCTGAGCAGTTTGAGATTTAACTTAAAAATCACATGCTCAAGAATACCACCTAAGAGAGTTATCTCCTTTCTGTTTGTAGTTTTCTTTATGTTAGTCCTTTGCTTGGCAGGGCCTCTCACATTTACAGTCACAGCCAATTCCAAGTGATTAGATAGCCCTAATGCTTATTATCTATTAGAGCTAGGCACACTTGCAGCACATCAATTTGGCTAGCAGCAACATTACACCATCAACACATGTATGGATTCCCCTTGGACAAAGAAAAAGATCGACGCATTCAGATTACAGATGAAATGCAGTTCTGAGAACAACCGGATACATTAACTTGTGGATGCACAGAAATGATCACAGAGACTATATATTGTAAAACCATACATTGTAAAAACACCCAGATCCAGATAAATTGTTTATCTTAGTTCGTATTACTTGCTCTCTATATAATCTATCCTCGTATAAGATCCACAGTGCAGTCATTTATCCATGTGTGAATGATCTCTACCTCTTGCCTCCTCGATCCATGAGCCAGCCTAGCTCTTTAGAGCCAGATAATCAAATCTGAAAAGTATACACAATTAATTTGAGAAAACAAATGCAAGTGGGATCAACAAATTAACAGAAATTATTTACTTATTTACTTACTTAAACAAGTGCTATGATGGTAGCGAAGAGGCCTTCAGCGCATTGACAAACTCCAAAGCAAGAATTGGAACAATATCGCACACACCCCCCCGCCCTCCAACCATGAAAAAGGGGGGCAGGGGAGAACAACAACAACAGCAAAATACAAAATCAAGACCAAAATGCAAGGAGAGAACCTGTTGCGCCAACTTTAAAGAGATCAACAGACCTGCATCTGCTCCATGAGTCTTGCAGCCCATTACAACAGTAAAAAATATATTAAAGTTGGTATCCAACCTATAAATACAACCAAAAAATTATATTAATTGATCTATCCTCTTCCAAATGGAGCATTTCAGGAAAAGAAAAAGTAAGAGGAGAAAACTTACAATTGCAGCCAAATTTGGTTGTGATCGATTTGGCGAAGCCATTTTGATATTCGCTTATGATGCGACCTTCCACTTACTCCTTTGTAATCACAGACAAATAGAGGAAACATGCTTAAGGTTAGGTGGTGACTGGCATGGCCATCTCCATACGGAAAATTACTTCACATAATAAATTTTTATTTGTTTGCATGTTAATCTATTACTTATATTGAAATATTAGCATAATAGCATATATTTATAATAAGAAGCTAGTATCAAGTGAATAGATTTCTTACTTTCAACTGGCAGACATTCAATGTTCATCAATTACAAAAGCCTAAAATTCTGCAAAATAATATTGAATCTGGAGCATGTTTCCTTACGTGCTATGGAAGTAACTACATTTGCAATGCAAAAACAAAGATTAGGAATTGTCTGCACCGTAATTTATAATATGAAAATTTGTACCTGCCAGTCCCAAACCACTGATGCCATGGGATCAGGTATGTTTTCTATGTTTTAAGCATTGCTTTGTACCAGAATAAATGTAATATAAACTGGCAGCTGCAAAAGCACTACTGACCTTGGTAGAACCAGGTGGAAACCCAATGATAATCTTGCACATCTTCATCCAAAAGAAAATTCAGAAGAAACGGATTAGTGAGTGGTTCTAAAAATTTAGTAGTTAGAATTTGGACAGTCTGTATATATGGGTGTGTGTGAGTGTGTGTGTTTTTATGCACAACTTGTGGAACCTCATGCAAAGAGCAAGCAGGTAATGGAACCATAAAATTGGTTTTAATTGGCAATTCATCATGGTTGTGTAAACAAAAGTGTCTGATAACCTGCTGTAAACAGAATAAACTGAGAAAAAGACCCCTGAACGTTTTTTTCCCCAAAATGAGTGAATACAGACCACTTGTGCCAAACACCAATACTACAACTATTGCTATTGAATATATATAAGAAACTAAAGCAATGCAGAAACTAATAATAAAACAATAAAAAGAACAAGACAAGAAATTAACGAGGTTCGGTATAAAATTACCTACGTCATTGGGCGCTGACGATAAATCCACTACTTCTTGACAAATTACAACTTTGGAGTATATTTTACAAATGAAGAGTTGAGCTCTTTATATAGCTTCAAACTCAAGTCTAAAAAATACTTCTCTCCAATGTGGGACAAATAATACAAAAAATTCAAAACAATTTTTTATACAAATGTGGAACTATTCTACCAATGTGGGACAAAAAATAACAAATCTCCACCTTGATGATAAAATGATAAATTCAACAAATTTTTCAGGCACCAACATTTTCTGGATTTCCACATTATCGGCGTCTTCCAAAAATATTCAGACTTGTAGGATATTGATCAAGTCCAAACAATGTTTGAACTTGATTATTATCACAATCTTGGTCAACATATCTGCAGGAATTTCATTTGTAGCAATCTTCTAAAGAAGTATCTTGTCTCCATCAATAATATCCCACATAAAATGAAACCGAACGTCGATGTGCTTCGTTCGTGCACAATAGACTGGTTTCTTTGCCAAATGAATAGCACTTTGACTATCATAGAATACAACAATGTGCTTCTGAACAACTCCCAAATTTTCAAGTAAACCCTGCAACCAAATAGCTTCCTTAACAGTCTCTGAAGCTGCCATGTACTCTACTTTTGTTGTTGACAAGGCAATGGTAAACTGTAAGGTAGACCTCCAACTCACTGGACCATTAGCAAATGTAAAAACATATCCAATAGTTGATCGACGTTTGTCCAAATCACCTGCAAAATCAGAATCCACATATCCAACAATACGTTGATCTATAGTATTATTTTTCTCAATACTATACCAACATCAATCGTATTCATAATATATCTCAAAATCCATTTCACAGCTTGCCAATGTCCTTTACCCGGATCATGCATATACCTGCTCATCATACTAACAGCTTGTGAAATATCAGGTCTAGTACAAACCATTGCATACATCAGACTACCAACAGCACTTGCATAAGAAACCTGTAACATATACTTACGTTCCTCATCTAATTTAGGAGATAAAGCCGCACTAAGTTTGAAATGAGGAGCAAGAGGAGTGCTTACTGGTTTTGACTACTCAGACATGCCAAAACTATGTACTACCTTCTTCAAATACTGTTTCTTAGACAAACTAACTCTTCCTCTCATTCTATCTCTGCGAATCTCCATGTCAAGTATCTTCTTTGCTTCACCAAAATCTTTTATCTCAAACTCTTGATTTAACTAATTTTTCAACTTGTTGATTTCTTCCCTATTCTTTAAAGCTATCAACATATCATTAACATACAAGAGTAAATATATAAAAGATCCATTTTGTAGTCTGCGAAAATAAACACAATGATTATGTTTATTTCTGATGTACTTCTGACCCATCATAAACTAATGAAATCATTTGTACCACTATCTTGGAGACTATTTTAAACCATACAATGATTTACCCAATTTACATACCCAATTTTCTTTTCTAGTAACCTGAAACTCATCTAACTGAATCATATAGATTTCCTCTTCCAAATCACCATGTAAAAATGCAGTTTTTACATTGAGCTGAACTTGTTCAAGATCAAATTGTGCTACCAAAGCTAACAAAATTCGAATGGAAGAATGTTAACAACTGGAGAAAATACCTCATTATAATCAATGTCTTCCTTTTGTGCGCAGCCCTTAGCTACCAATTTAGCTTTGAAGCGAACATTATTTGCATCTGGAAATCCTCTTTCTTTACATAAACCCATTTGCAACCAATTGCTTTCTTACCCTTGGGCAGCTGGGCTAGCTCCCAAATATGATTCTAATGAAGAGACTGCATTTCTTCATCTATCGCTCTTTTCCACTTGTCTGATTCAAAGTTCCTCATTACTTCTTTGAAAGTGTAAGGAACATTATCATCCGCAACTGGAAGCAAGGTCTTAAATTTCGATTTCGACTCAAATTTCGAAGCTCCAAAAGTACGGAAATTTCCACGGAAATTTTGATTTCGATGTCGATTTCGATTTCAATTTGAAAAAATAACGAAAACTAGTAGTAAAGCATGGAATTCTTTGTGAAACTTTAGAAATGGTTAACAAACATAAAAATATAAGTTTTAAGACTAATATATTACAAATTAAATACATCTATGTTTTGTATGAGGTGGAAAAGTTTGTAAAATAGTACGTGTATCAAACATATTTGTAAGATAATGTACATTAAACATATTTAGTTAATGCAAATGAAATTCATAAATCATTTAAATATTATTTATTATACAAATATTGATAATTTAGACATGAATGGTTAAATAAAATATTACTCTAAGTTTATTTTTTTCATATAATTTCAAAAGCACTTGTGATAACCTTTTGTTTCAATAAAATAAATTAAAAGAGAAATTTCACTTCACTCTCGAGGTTTCGATAAATTTCGACAAATTTCGCTAAAATTTCGAGGTTTCGATAAATTTCAGATGATTCATTGAGATTTCGACAAAAATTATGCAAGACGGAAATCGACAGCCATTTCAATTTCGAGGGTGACGGAAATCGAAAATTTCGACGGAAATTTCAATAGTTTCGTGGAAATTTAAGACCATGACTGGAAGTACATAGGCCACCATATCAGTATACCGAGCAGGTTTTCGAATTTCTCGCCTTGGCCTCTGAGAAACAATTGATTCTTTTTGCTGTGAAGATTCTCGAATTGAAATATCCTCTTCTTGTAAACTATTCCCCGCCGTGACTGAAGAGTTACCTTGTGTAGTCTCATTTCTCACTGGGTTTCCCAAAATTGTCTCAATCTCCACCTGTTGTTGAGTGCCACTGATCTTCTCTTCAACTCGTGACTCCTTGCGTATTGTTTTCTTCATCATCGCAAGTTTATCAAAAGTCACATCCATACTTAAAATCATTTTTTTCATCTCTAGACACCAAAGACGGTATCCTTTGACTCCTGCACTTATCCCCAGGAATATTATTTTCTTGGCTCTTGGATCTAACTTAAATTCTTTAACATGATAATAAGTCATAATACCAAATACATGTAAAGAATCATAATCATTAGCAGGCTTTCCAGACCATACCTCATAGGGTGTTTTCCCTACTATCGCAAATGATGGTAGACAATTAATGAGATGACACGCATATCTAACAGCCTTAGCCCAAAACCTTTTGTCTAACCCAGCATTAGACAACATACATCGAACTTTCTCCAGAAAAGTCTGATTCATACGCTCTATCACCCCATTCTGTTGTGGTGTATCTCGAACGGTGAAGTGTCGAGCAATACCTTCATCCTAACATACCTTCATAAATGGGTCACTCGAGTATTCACCACCATTATCTGATCTGAGCCGTTTAATCTTTCTGCCAGTTTGAGTTTCAATAAATTTTTTCCATTTAAGGAAAATATCACACACTTCATTTTTATGCTTCATAGAATACACCCAAACTCTTCTGAAAAAATTATCAACAAAAGTGACAAAATAATGCATACCACCCAACAAAGCCATTTTTGCGGGCCCCTATACATCTGTATGGATGTAGTCTAAACTACCTTCAGTCTGGTGGATTGCAGTGTCAAATTTCACTATAGTTTATTTTCCCAGAATGCAATGCTCACAAAATTCAAGTTTGCACACCTTTGCACCCTTTAACAAACCTCGCTTAACTAATTGTTGCAAAGATTTTTTTCCTACATGTGCTAATCGCATATGTCATAACCTGGTTGTGTCTGAACCTGCATCTTTGTCAGAAACAACAACTGCTGAGTCAATAACTATACTACCTTATAAATAATACAAGTTATTTTTCCTTATTCCTTTCATCATCACCAGCGCAACAGATTTAATCTTTAAGGTTCCATCTTTCAAAGTGATAGTGAACCCTTTAGATTCTAAGGCACCCAATGAAATCAGATTCTTCTTTAAGCTTGGAACATACCTAACATCAGTCAAGGTCTTAATAGTTCCATCTTGACATTGCAACTCTATTGATTCTATTCCAGTTGTTTTACAAGTATTATCATTTCACATAAATCAACCCACCATCTAATTCTTCAAAATTAGAAAACCATTCCCTATTGGGACACATGTGATAGGAACAACCAGAATCCAAAATCCACTCATCAAAATATGTGACGAAGATGTTCCAACAAGAGAAAAATCTGACTCACTTTCATCATCATTAGCTTTATTGGCATTAGAATGTGCTTTGCCCTTATTCTTCTACTGTAATTTAGGACAATCTTTCTTCCAATGCCCTCTCTCACGACAAAAGGCACATTCATCTTTAGCAGGTCTCCCACGAAATTTACTCCTCCCATGAGATTTACCCTTCCTTCCAGGCATACGACTCTGAGAAAGTCCCTTTATTGTTAGTGCTTCTATTATTTCCTTATGGACCCTCTGATTCTTCTTTCTACATTCAGTACTAATCAATGCAGTACAAACAGCATCATAAGTAACTTTATCTTTCTCATACAATAAAGTGGTGGTCAAATGTTCATACTCATCAGGGAAAGAATTCAGTAACAATATGGTTTTATCCTCATCTTTCACCTTTTCATCCAAAAATAACAAATCAACCAAAATTTTATTGAAAGCATTTATGTGGTCATTAATCGAAATACCTGGTTGATACTGGAAGCGAAACAATTTCTTTTTCAAATAGAGTCGATTTTCCAAACTCTTGGTCATAAATGTATCTCCAATGTCTTCCACAATTTCTTTGCAGATGTCTCCCTCATAACACAATATTTCTGATTTTTAGTGAGACACAAACGAATCGTACCACATGTCTGACGATTGATCTTTTCCTAATCTCTGTCACCCATATCTACTGGTTTATCATCCAAAGTAATATCTAGTTCTTGCTGATACAAGATGTCCATCACCTCACATTGCCACATACCAAAATTATTGGTACCATCAAATTTCTCCACCTCAAATCGAGCATTAGCTATCGTCTTCGATGATGATGTCAAAGCCGAAGGGGTTGGAGTTCGTGTGGACAGAGTTTCTTCTACTGCTACACTAGTTTCTACCATCTTTTATATATTCAATAACAACCAACAAAGCAAAAGGCTTAGGATGAATAGTACGTACCAACTGTGTCTACTCTACTTTATCCTATGAAATTCCATTTTGACCAGGCCGACCTCCAAGGAGCGACTGAACCGCAATGGTCTCTGAGCACTCACTTAAACAAGATCTTTCTTAGACATCAAATGTGGAATTAAGGATCCTAACAGAGGAACACCTCCGTATCGACACTATTCAACCTAACTTTAATACCAATTGTTGTGTCGGGCACCCCACTTGTGTCAAACACCAATACTACAACTATTGCTATTGAATATATAAGAAACTAAAACAATGCAAAAACTAATAATAAAATAGTAAAAAGAACAAGACAAGAAATTAACGAGGTTCGGTATAGAATTACCTACGTCTTCGGGTGCCGACAATCAATCCACTACTTCTTGACAAAGTACAACTTTGAGGTGTATTTTATAAATGAAGAGTTGAGCTCTTTATATAGCTTTAACCTCAAGTCCAAAAAACACTTCTCTCCAATGTGGGACAAATAATACAAAAATTCAAAACAACTTTTTTATGCTAATGTGGAACTATTCTACCAATGTGGGATAAAAATCAACAGATGGATATTACTAATTGGGTAAGGGGAGTCAGAAATGATGAAGTTGGATCACCAACTCAAATGTAGGTGGGAAGAGCCCACAATTTTTTGCTGTTAAAATAGCAACACTCTATAAACCAATTAATTCTACCAAGTTTCAATGCCCATTAATGCGGTCCATCACTTCTTCTTTTTTAAAATAAAATGATTTTTATGAATTTTATAGTGTGATTAATTTTAAAAGTAGTTGTCGCATTAATCCATGCCAGAATTTCATCGGAAAATTGAAAGTAAACAAATGAAAATAAAAACTAAAATTAATTTAGCTTTCATTCATCAAATAGGAAAAAAAAAATGTTATTTAAGAAATTGTATTTTTGAAGAATTTTGTTGTAAGAAAACTGTAAGTAAAAATTGAAAACAAAGATGTAGTCCCAAGAGGGGGGGTGACCTGGATTTTAAAAATTTCTCTTAATTCCTTTGGGAACTTCTTAACCTCTTTTATTTCTTTTAACCAATTCTTGACTTGTTTGTTTAATTTGTCAATCACACAATAACTTAGTTTCTTTTATACAATCAACAACACAACTATATAAACAACCAAATAACCAATCAATCAACCAAACCAATTATCCAAAACACAATATTCAAACCAAGATATATAAGATACAAGATTTCAGCTCTTGTTTATTTGCAACCCTGAAAATATGAAAGTTTGATTCAAGCCTTGCAGAGAATGTAATTTGTTTCTCAATTTAATATTCAACAAAACATTCACACTCTTCCCAAAATTCAAAATTCAAATAAACTCTTAGTTAATTTATCTTTAGGATGTTAACCAAGTAATGTACTCCCGTATGGTTTCCGCAAAGTATGGTTTAACCAACGTACTCCCTTTCGGTTTCCGCAACTCTAATCAAAATTAGACTTTAAGTTTACTTGATTTCCAAATATACGTAGCATATATGATTACCAACTAAACCATCCACGCAATTTATATGTGCTGAAAATAAAGAGTAAGGGAAAGAAAGAGTGAGACCGGGATTTTTACGAGGTTCGACTTATACCCAGCCTACGTCCTCACCTTTGACAAACCACTAAAGGATTCGCTAAAATCAGTTCCTTTACCAGGCGGAACAACACTGATTACACACTCCTTCAGTAGGCTAGAGCCCGCCTCTCCAAATGATGTACCCTCGTTCGGTCACTCCTTCAAATAGGCTAGAGTCTGCCTCTCTAAGCGATAACCCTTTGCTTAGCCAACAATCCAAACAATCCTTGGAATCGTCAATCTATAAGATACAAATCAAATAGATGTACAAAGAATTGCTCCTCAAAGAGCTGATTAGTACAGTTCAAAACTATATACTTCCATGTAATTCACAATATGAAATTCAGATTGAAGCTCTAGAAGTATTTCACCATATGATTCTTTCAATGAATGAAAGAATTAATAGTTGTAGCACAATATCAGTGAGAGAATTAGCAAGACTTCAGTAAACTTCGTGCCAATTTACAGCAAAAGAGAGCTTTGAGAATTTCAGAACACTTGAAAGAGATTTTGAATGCTGAATTGAATTCTTGTGTGTTGAATCAATTAAACTTGGGTGTATTAATAGATGTAGAAAAGAATCTAACTTGTTCCCCAAGTTTACTTGGAGTAGGGTCCAAGATTTAAATAAGTTTGAGCCCCAAGCAATTGAATATTTCAAAATATGTCTGCTATGTTTTTTAAATTTTACCGCGTGACAATTGACTATGAGGACTCTGGCAGTCGGCTGTTAGTGTATTTCACGTATAGAATGCACAAGCAGTAAGGTGGCAGTCGCCTGTCAACAAGGAGTCAGGCGCCTATCACTGAACAACTAGATTTTTTAAATGACCAGAAGGGTGACAGACGACTGGCAAAACACAAGCAGTTGTCTCAATTTACACTGACAGTCACCTGTCAAGCTCTAGATAGTTGACTGTCATACTTCTATCTGCTTATTTTAAAACCTTTAACATGGCAGTTGACTATCCATGTGCAGTCAGTCGCCTATCAACCAATTGTTTCTTGTTTTAAAATATTTTTGTTCTCTCTCTTCTTTGCTTATTCAATCTTGAAATATCAATTAGTTTTTCTTTGAAAAATAAGTTCCAAGACTTAAAACTAAGGTCTCTAAGTCTCATTTGCCTAATGAGCTTCAAAGTGAAAAGTCATACTTGAATCATACTTAAAGTACTTACAAAACTTGTTCTAAAAACTGATTTAACTCTTCTTTGCTTTGAGTTTTCTTTGTCGCTGGTCTTTGATCTTTCAAACTTCTTTGAGCTTTCATTATGGATCATTTATTTGATATAGGGCCTTCCATGTTCCTTGATCCTTGTGAGCTTTCAAGATATGTCATTTGAGGTCTAAGTTTCATTTGATCTGAATTTTGACACGAGCTTTCGGAATTGTCCTTTTTATCATTCGAAATCCACTTTGCCTTTATTAACTGAAATATCACCACTTTGAAGCAAATTAGATAGCCTTACCTTGTTATCATCAAAACCAAGAGTCGTAAGCCTAGCAAGGCCAACAAAAATAAAAATAAATTTGTGCACTATCTTAATTCTATGTTTGATTTTATTTATATACTAATAGTTTTTCGTCATAAAATTATTTATTCTTATTATAGATTCTTTAATTAAAAAGTTCATGAAATAAAAAAGTCTGCCAAAAAGAACATTAGTATCGTAACCAATGGATTAAGAATGATTTTGAATTGGGGAGACAAACTAACGACAAGTACAATCATTAGGGTGTAAATTAAATCTTACTATGTTAGGGTGTCAAACAAATAATAAAGAAAGGCAAGCCCAAGGACTCCAAAAGCTAAGGCCCAAAGGAAGCAAGAAAAACCAATATACCATAACAAACAGGAAGGTGTGACTTGATCTTTGAATATCCTAGCATTCTTCTCCATCCACAAGGCTCAAAGAATAACATACGATGCATAATTCCACAAGATTTTCAGTTTCTTAATTCTAGCAAACCCCCAAAATTTAAGCCATCTGGCAAGATCATTTACATCAACCAGGGTAAGATTCAATTCAACTTGACAGTTAAACAGCCATCATCAGGAATGTCGCTTCGGTCCCCACTACTGCTGCCACTCCACAATCACCACCATGCAGCAATCAAGCACTTGTAGCTACTACTGCAGTTTCAACCCTCCCCTCAAACCAAATCAACCCAATCCAACCAAAGCCCCCCCCCCCCCCCAAAAAAAAAAAACCAAAGAAAAAAATCCCAAAGGAAATGTGCATGCACAAAAATTGATTGGAAATCTAGCCTGCTGCCCACAAGGATTAAGTTCACCTCGGTAGACCACCCTACTCAACCAGCATAAATTGTCCTTCACATGTGTACCATACATGTCACATTTCCTAAGATGTTGTAAAGGAAATATAACAGCTACTTAACAATTGATTCTTTGTTGCTGCATTCACAATTTTCACATAGTATCAGTTTCATTAAATTGAATGTGGAGTTCTCTTGAACCAGGCAGGCATACATCTTCCACGCGTTAGCGCACAATGAGACATTGTATCCATCTCCCATCTAATACAACTTATCTTCATAGGTTTCATGAGAAAATGTGGGAAAAGTATAAAACAAATTAAAAAGGATAAGTATCATTGATGTGGCAAACAAATATCCTCTCAATAATCATGGAGATTGGATGGATTGTAACACAAAATGTGGAGCCTTATTCAGGGTGCCTGAACACTTCCCAGATTAACATTTTTTTTTTAAAAAAAAAATTGAAAGAGTTAAAGGCCATTACATGATCCTATTCACTGCGATAAAGGTCCCAGGAATGGTAGGAAACGGTCCTGATCTTTTGATGTCTTCCCACAAACTGACTTTAAGATATACACGCAGAGAGAGAGAGAGAATCCTTCATGTCATATAACCAAAACAGAATGGTGGGGCAGACCAAAAAATTAATGAAGCAATGGAAAAAGCTGCAGGATAAGTGATCAGCTGCAGCCCCCAAGGTTAATGGATGACAGATTCTATTTTGAAGTTTGAAGCTAATTAATCTACTACCATTAAGGATTTCAGGCATAACCATCCGGGTTAGGCAGAAGTTCAGCTCAAAATGAAGTGCACAATTACAACTAATTTTAATATTTTGATACAATAAAACAAATAGGACGCATCATGCATTTGCCCATTGGAATGAGGTTCAAAGTTCACATGTTGCCAGATTTAACTAGAAGTCTTCAGAAACATTTTGTCTAATATAATTTTTATGATTGAATCGTTGTACCTCATGGGAGGCAAGTCGTGATAAGATCTTGATTCTGGATAATTTGCAAAGGGGTCTGTTAGTCGCCAACACATGTCCCCTCTGCATGGCTGATGCAGAATCTGTAGAGCACATCCTCCTTCATTGCACTTGGACCAGGAATCTATGGAATATGGCATTGTCTCTGATTGGACAACAGTGGGCTATCGCTAACTCTATGGGAGGGGAACTTGGGCCTAGAAAGGGATTCAGGCAACAAAGGAGAAGAGAAAAGCTATGTCCCCCATTCCCCTTGCAATTTTCTGGTGCATTTTGAAAGAGAGGAATAGGCAAGTGTTTCAAAATTCAACCTCAGCAATTCAGATCAGCAAAGAGCACAGGTATACTGCAGTCAATGGCTGGCATAGTGGGACTGTGTTAATGACCATGATGTAACCCATGGTTTTAAATAAAGACCGCGACCGTTACATAACACCGTTACGTAAAGTTTTTTTGGGTTACCGATACCGTTACACACCGCGAAATCGGTGGGAAGAAAAATCACGGCCGTAGCGGCCGTTACGGACTGCGACCGTTACGTAAAGGCCGCTACGGCCGTTACGTAACCGCTACAGGACTGTTACACCAAAAAAATATTTTATTTTTTACTTTTTCTTCTCACTTTTTCTCTCTCTTTCATATATCATTCTCAATATTCCAAGTGGCAAGAGGGGGAAAAGATTATAATGAGGATGACAATGATACAAAATTTACTTTTTCTTTAAATACTCACAATAGATGCATTAATTAACAATTTCAAAATACTAACTTGTTAGGAATTTTTTTTTTTTAATAATATTAGTAATGTGATATTAATGTTCTTTATTTTTCAACTTCAACCTTCTTTCTTTTCTAGCTATTTTATATTTATATTATTCGTATGTCTTATATGTCTAATAGATTAATGGAGTGTATAATGTATTTTATTTTATTAATTCATTTAGCACACATAAGAATTTATCACAGATAAGAACAATGAGAAGTATAAATACGTGCACACACGTAATTTTCTATCAATGATGGTTTAAAACAAATGTAAACTTGTTGCTCTTACCAAATAACTTAGTTACTCGAACTAAAGGGTCCAAAATACACTAAAACCCTTTCTAAGAATGGCCAAAAGCTTAAAACATGCAAGTACGCTAATATGCACAAGGTTGCGCATGCTTCAAAAAAATTCACGGCCGTTACACCCGCTTCCTGTTATGTAACATCCGCTACTCCTGCTTCCTGTTACACCTGTTACCGTTACGTTACGCTACCCGCTACCGCGATTTAAAACCATGATGTAACCTTTGATTTGTGCAACACCCTTCAGGGTGCTTGACTTACTGTGCCATGGGCTGGCATCCCCTTGGCCTTTTCAACAAAGTTTCCTTTACTTATAAAAAAAAAATGATCGGATCTTTGTACCTGATTAACAAATAATTGATGCTAAGTAGCCTAAATCTTAAAATGTGATACTTTAAAATATTTTTAATCAAGGAATATAACATCACCCTCAAGACAAACAAAACAATTTGCATTACATATCGAAGGTTTTGAGTTTTTTGACGAAATTTGTCCAAAATTATACCACTGATAGAGAAATATCTTTACACGTAGATAAATATAAAACAAGAAGATGATTGTCTTTGTAAAACCCCTATGGCATGATTACATGACACAAGCTCCTAGCACAAAGTTAATGGTTTCACATCTAGCCCAAAGTTAATGGTCTCACATTTCATCAGCATTGCTTCAAACATCAAAGATGTACATTTAAATATAATAATTGTAAGGGACCTAGATCGCAATTGTTTTGCCTTACATCATATGGATTTAAAATTTCATATTTTTCCAGCATGACTCTTATGAACTAAGAATTATGTACATAAATGAAGAAACAACGAAGTCATTAGATCCTTCATACTGCAAGTTTGATTGCAGTATCACACTTACCGGCAGAAAAGGTTATTCTTAGACCTAACAAAACAATACCAACAACAATTCAGCAGGACTGTGTAAATCCAATAAATAAGAAAACAAGGATGGAAAGAAACAAACAGCCTGAAAGAATTGGCTTCTTAAGAGTGCAAGGAAACCCACTCAAGGTATAATGCTCTTAAATGTGTTAAAATAATAACTTAAGCTCAGCCTACAAGTATACAATCATTCAGCATTCAAATCTTTTTTTCTCCTAACTGTCATGATTGAAGAAAGAGAAAATTGTAAATTGGCAGTTTTTAAAGGAGAAAGGGAAAATACCTTTATGATAAGCTCTGAAGTATGAGAATGTGAGTACTTGATGTGTAATGCATATCCCCATTTGATGCAGCAACATAAGATCCATACATCTGGCACAAGTTTGCATAAATCTAAAGCTTACTCCAGTATGAAAATTAGGTTCTGTACTCTCAACTTGCATGCAGAAATTCTATACTCTTCCTCGTGGACTGCAATAAGCTGTACCCTGGATCTTTCTTCAAACTTCTATTTTCCATTAATTGTCGCATATTCCAAGCATTGCCCCACAAGCCAGCATTAGCATATATGCTTGCTAAAGCAACATAGCTAACTGAATTCTCAGGATTAATACTAAAAAGTTGCTTGGCTGCTATTTCTCCAAGAGACATATTGCCATAGGTAGTGCATGCCCCAAGAAATGCACCCCACACTGAGGTATTTGGCTTTATTTTCATGTTGCATATTATATTATATGCTTCTTCTAACTGACCTCCACGTGCAAAGAGATCTATCATACAAGAATAATGTTCAACTCTGGGAAGTATATTGTATTTGCAAACCATAGCATTGAAGAAATCCCACCCTTCACCAGTCAATCCAGCATGACTACAGGCAAACAGAAGAGACAAGAATGTAACGTCATTTGGCTTCAATCCATGACATTCCATATTCTTATATAACATTATTGCCTTTTGTCCATAACCATGCTTCCCCAATCCAGCAATCAATGAAGTCCATGAAATCACATTTTTCTCCTCCATCTCATCAAATGCATGGTTAGCATCTTCAATTTCTCCAGATTTCGCATACATATCAATAAGGGCATTGCCCATGGCCACATCATATCTTGGTAGATATTTTAATGCAAGAGCATGAATTTGTCTTCCCAAGCTTAGTAAAGCTCCATTGGCACATACGTTAAGCATAGAACATAACAGAACATCATCCATTACTAGATACAATTGACGTATTTCTTTGAAGAGATTAAGAACATCTCTGCTGCAGTTTCCTTCACGTGCGTATCCACTGATTAATGCAGTGCACGAAATTAAATCCTTTTCAGGCATATTCTTATACAGATCATCAGCAATTCTAATGCTCCCACATTTTGCATAAGTGTCGATGAGCAATCCCATCAAATCACGATGTGATCCAAAACCAAGATGTATGATGAATCCATGTATTTGGCTTATCTTCATGAGGTCATTACCACTAGATAAAGCTCTCAAAATACTTCCGAAGGTGAAGCAATCTGGGTTGCTACCTGTTGAATCATAAAATGGTATGGGAATTCCAAGAAGTAAAAAACAAAGGAAATCCTAACTTTATTAAGTGAAGAGATATCCACTCTCACTCTCTGCCACACAGATGCCTACCAAAACACTATATCAAACTGATTAAACAGATTTCAAAATTAAGAATGAGAAAGTTAGGTGGTAATCTGGACTTTTCTGTGACCTATTCTTATCAACTGGCAATTTTTAATTGAAATTTGTTCCTTAAATAGGACATAATTAACTGGTTAGCATTATTATTTTTATAATTATATTTCTCATCACCACATTGCACAAAGCAGTTAGTACGCATATCCTAAATCTAATGTCTCAGCTACAATAAATATAAGAGTTCTAGGTATTGACTAATTATTTGCTCAAGTACATGATTATTCACTTTCCAAACATTTCAAAGAATGCCACCTATTTATCGCAATTGTTGAAAATTCCACTTGTGAGTTTGTCTCCCATCAAAAAATTGAGTAAAGGATGAGTCACTGGGCCACAAGGCTCCCTGCTTTTGTGAGTAGAGGATGAGTGGCTTATATAAATGGCTGGGCCAAGGCCTAATACTTAAGCTTTTGGGTTAAGTTAGTACTCACCCATGTATACCAAGCCCACTCATGAGGACTCCTCCGTTGCTAACAAGTGGTAT
The DNA here is from genome assembly GCF_029873635.1 of Malania oleifera. NCBI lineage: Eukaryota > Viridiplantae > Streptophyta > Magnoliopsida > Santalales > Ximeniaceae > Malania > Malania oleifera. Next base: position 110,023,824 of record NC_080422.1, read on the forward strand.
CAAAGCCAACAGTTCAAGTTAGGTTTGAAATGTTCATGCATGTGATCCTGCAAATGTTGACCTTGTGGTAGAGGAATGGTTGATGCTATGGATGCTAATCCAATAGATGATTGGATTCCCATGGTTGAATAATGGCTCCTAATTGGTTGCATGATGCCATGGCATTAAGTGATCAAAGGGGAAGTGGTTAAAACTTACAAGTGAGGGGGAGATTGTTGAGAACTACACTTGTGAGTTTGTCTTGCATTGAAAAATTAAGTTATCACCATGATTTATGTATTTGTTTCTTAAGAAATATAATGAATGGGACTAAGTTAAGACATTAAGTTAAACGTATGAAGGTTACGGGAGTTTGTTTTTGAAACACCAACTGTAGTCCAACGTTGAAGGAGTCGCCAACATGTTCCACTGCGGTTACCCATGATCTTCCTTGATTTGTGGCAACAAAACAGCACGAAGCTGTTTTTTGAGTTTGATGGGGCTCAGCTATTATATACTGTTTTTACTCCCTAGACTCACTCACTTGCTTCCTTAAGATATACACCATCATAATTGGGTGAGGTTAGAGCTTGGAAGCAATAAATCACAGAAAGAAAAACAGATTGCAAGTTTTCGTCAATGGCCGGAGGTAACTCATGATCTTTGGCTCTTGCATTTTTTTTTTTATACCGTTCTTGCAATGATGATTGGATTGGATCGGTTTTAGACTTACATTGTTAACCAAGGCCAATACACGACAAAATATATTTTAGGATTGTAACAATATTTGACCATACCTTCTCTTAGCATTGCACGAAACATTTGAAATGAGTCGCCAGTAAAACCCTGAACAGCATACCCACCAATCAGTGTGTTCCAAGAAACCACGTCCCTTTTTGACATCATCTCAAAGATGTAACAGGCATCCCGCATAATTCCGCATTTTGAATGCAAATCAACCAATGCACTCTGCACAAACAAATTATCGACAAACCTGCCTTTCTGAATACACCCTTGTATTTGCTTCCCTCCATCCAAACACCTCATGCTTGAACATGCCCTCAATACACTCCCATAAGTAAACTGATTAGCCTTCAAACCAGCCCGACGCATTGCCACGAATACCATCAAAGCTTCTTGAAAGTACCCATTCTGAGAATACCCAGAAACCAAAGCAGTCCAAGACACAACGCTTCCCTCAGTCATTCCATCGAACACCTTATGAGCAGCCATCATGTCCCGCAGTTTGGCATAAAATATCACCAATTTGGTGTTCAAATGTAAATTTGAATCAAACCCACTAGTGATAAGATGCTTATGAATCAAAAGACCTCCTCTCTCGACCTTGGCATCGATACAGAGCTGCAAAGTTTTCAAATACACCGAGTAGTCCAAGGCAAATGGAGCAGAGAAACTTAGTTTCAGAGCTTCTGGTAACCTTCCCATGTTGCATAATGATAAAATGTGGGATTTTAATGCAAACTGGTACCCAGTTGAACTTGCAGATATTCTGTTTATCATCGTATCGTCAAGAGAATTTGAATTCTGAAGAGGCTTTGCATAAACAGAGCTGAACAAAACATCATCCATCGCCAATTGTTTCCATCCTGGTGCTCCGCCCAGAGGGAACGAGTCATTTACCGGTGCATAGAATCTTCCATTTGAGCGAACGACCGTGAAGTGCATAGATCATTGATTGAGCGCGGTTTGATTTTGATAACATTTTTTTTATTATTATTTTATTTTACTGCTTCTCTGTTTTTCCTCTCTCCAATAAAGACTCAGAATATAAACTGTAAATGCTTTTAGTTATTGTAATAGCATGTTATGATAATAATTTTCTAAGTTTATAATTTATTTTTATGAATTGAATTATTTTATACACAATTTACAATAAAAATATGAATAAATAATTATCCATATTTATAAGATATTTAAGATTACATTTTAAATAATTTATAAAAAAATTATCATTTTTCAAGTGTAAGAAAATAACATTTTAATTCAACTTAGAAGGAGTAGAAAAAAAAAATTTTAAAAGTACAAATTTTTTTTATCAATTCCATTTTTGCCATACCGATGAGCTTAAAAGCGCCATCAGTAGGATAAACAATATAATTGTTTCGATTAAAACATAGTCTACCCCTGATATAACCAAATGATTATTTACTAAATATGATATAAACAATAAATTTATTTCGATTAAAACAGAGTCTACTATGACATAATCAAATGATTGTTTACTAAATATCATATAAATAATATAACTGTTTCGATTAAAATTGAGCTTACGTTTATTAGACCACTTCATCTAAAAACTTAAACTATTAGATTGTAAGCAATAATGTATATCAAGTTATAACACTCCCCCACGACTAGGACCTCCTGGTATCCCACTCTGATACCATAATAGAAGGTTCGAATTGTCCTCTTTTTTGAGAAGGTCTTTTATTATATAGGTAAGACTGTTAGTTATACAAGAAAAACTTAAATTTGTACATACTAATTGCACTGAATGATTTAATGAAGTTATATATGGTAAACCAGCAAATTTATATAGAGTGATTTTAGGATATGCATTGTGACGACTTGTTTAATTTCCACACTTTTTTTATATATTACAAAATCACAAAATTCAACTCAGCAGATCATAATTCGCCTGGACCCGTGGGTACCAAGGATACATCAGAACATGTAACGGAAGTTTAAACAGTAGGAAACATACAATCACAATATTATAAATACGAAAACATCCATCACATTACCATAAATATCAGAGTCACTATATCTACTGTATTTCAATATATACATCCCAAAAACAAAATTTAGGGATATTTCTCACAAAATCCAACTGTCTCTACTAAAACTTACTCTTCAAAGAGGGTAGACAAACAACACTAGATCAGCGGGGCTCGTGGAAAGTTTATAAAACTTTGGGGTGAGACACCTCTCAGTGAGGGAAATAAACTAATACCAATGTGTGGGAACATGAGTATTCCGTGTTATACATATACCATACAGAACATATTCAGTAACTATTTTGTTAAATCTGGGAAAACATATATATCATCAAAACATGACAGAACATACTGCATTTTCATAAACATATTTCATCTCATATAATAATAATACAAAACATTCCTGGTAGATTAGTTGGTCGTTGTCATGTATTACCCCCACATGACTAGGTTGTGTGGCCCAAAGGCGGGATCTGACAATAGTTGGCCAACCACTGCCAAGTCAAAAGTACAGTCTGTAAGTCTGATGGGTCTGCCTAACCTGGTCCGTACACTAGGGGCGCTCACACACTTCTTAAAAACCACATCGACCATCCAATCTCACACCACTTCGTACAGCGGCGTTAACACAAATATCATGATCATGATGACTATGGACACATAGCAACGGTACCGTGCAAGTGATAACCTAAACCAAGCCAACTAGGTTCTGATACCATATAACATATATTGATACCGTGATACATGGATATTTCATATCATTAATTTTCAAATCAATCATATTATTTTGCATATATACGTATATCATGAAAAATCATCGGTCCGTACGCCAATATTTCACATTTTACCATAACTCGGCCTGTCCGCTGGTAAATCATAGCAAAGCACAGCCCTTACGCTGGCAAATCACATCCATAGCTCGGCCCGTACGCCGGAAAATCATATACATAGCTCAGCCTGTAAGCTGGCAAATCACATCCATAGCACAGCTCATATGTCGGCAAAATATATCCATAACTTAGCCCGTACGCTGGCAAATCATATACATAGTACGGCCCGTACTCCGGCAAAACATATAAAAATCTCGGCCCGTACGCCGGTTTTCCATTATAAAAATTCATACCATTAACACATTCCCAGAAACAGTATTTCATATTAATTTCTACTCATGTCATACTAAACAATTTTTTTGTATATTTAACATATCATCACTTTCAACAGTATTTTCCCAAATATAAATCATATATAAATATATTTATTTTCCTGAAATCAAATGCTATAATAATATACATATTTTTCATAAAATACTAGTTTAATTTATCCCCTTACCTGATTCCTGAAAAACCCCTAAGAAAATCTGTCTCGCACCCGTAGTATTCCTAACTCAACACCTTGTAAACAACATTCCCCAGAACTAAAGTTCAATATTTCTACACGTATATCACTTTTTACAACTATCAATTAACCAAATATTGAGTAGAAAGTCTTACCCTAAATTTGGGATGGTTTCCAACTCAGCCCCACCGACGATCCACTCCGGCAGACTTGTAGAAAACTTTTCCAAGAGCGTCATGGTGACTTCAGATCGTCAAACCGATGGAAATCCAGCCTAAAATCTTATTGAGAAGGAGGAGAAAACGTATGAGGAGAGAAAGAGAAATTCGGGGCAGGAAAATGACTGAAAATTCTCGTTTAACTCTATTTATACTGCGGGATTCATTGACAAGTCACGTCACCTCGTCGACGAGTCTTATAGAAAGTTCGTCGACGAGCTTCAACCCTCATCGACGAATTTTAGGTTTCGACAAATTCTCTCTCGATATTTTCTCGTCGATGAATCATGTCCTCGTCGACGATCTCCTCCTATACCCTCGTCGACGAGTCCCCTGTGTTCGTCGACGAGGAGTTGAAAAATTCCTCAGAATTATGTCATCCAAAATATAATGTCGTCGACGAACGCATCAACTGCCTCCTTCTGTTCCTGTTTCCATTTACCTTTCTTTTATTATTTAAATAACATTATTCTTCGGATCGTTACATACATGGTAAGTTAAATCTCATCTCCTATTTATGAAAGTATATACAACATAGATTAATAGTTATTAACAAGACATAATTTATTACCTTCTATTGACACCATTTTGTTAACAATGACATAATATCACATAAACAATATAATTATTTCAATTAGAACATAGTCTACGATGACATAATCAAATGATTGTTTACTAAATATCATTTAGTTAAAATATTTGCATATAAAGGAGAATAGTCTATATAGGTACAATATAACCTCGTTTTGTATTTTAACTTAAAAAACAAAAAAGTTAGATACAATGTATGTAGTAAATATTTTTTTTAAAATTTTTTAAAACTAACTTTTAACACTTTTTTGAATAACTTTTAAAGTCGTAGATCTAAAACTTTTAGAAGTTAAAATCTAACATTTCTCCAACAAATTATTCTATTACATTTTATTCTTATTTTTCATTTTTCAAATGTTACATAATTATTAAGCATTAATTATATTTTATAAAATAAATATATGTTTTAGTCATTTTAAATATTTTTAAACACTTTGCAACTTTTTCATTAAACGCTAAAAAATTATAACGTTTTATTTCTAAATGTTCATTTTTTATGGGGAGCTAAATATTTTCAAAATAGTATCGATAAATACTTTTTACAACTTTTTTAAGGCCTTTTTAAAAAATCATAAAAAGACCAAACAAAGCTTTAAGTATTTCTAAAAAAGTGTCTATGACAATCAAAGGTCATATAAAAAAGTTGATAAATATTTTAAGAAAAAAACTCTTAATCAAATAATGATTATTGTAATTAAAAGTTTAAAATTTATTTTATAAAAACTAGTTACATTAATTAAGAAAATAAATAGAGAAACATTACAAAAGAAATCAAAATAATATTTTATTTTTTTCAGTATGTAAACAAAGTCCCTCAAAATTAAATACTCAAAAGAAAAGTGTAAAAGTAATTCATGTAATAACCCAAAAAAATGTAGAATAATAATAATAATGGACATTGAGTTAGTATCAAAACGAAAGTGTTTATCTGTTAGGATATTTAATTTCATGTTTGATGTTTAAGAAAGATCTTATCTAAACGAGTGCTCAGAGACTATTGCAGTTTAGTCGCTCCCTAGAGATCGATTTGATTAAAATGGAATTTCATATGATAAATATAATTTGTAGAAATATATAATAATAATAATAATAATATATACATCCTATGCGGGGCCTATAAGATCATGTGGTACTCAGATGAGTTTTCGAAATTTAAATTTGATTCTTTTTTTATAAAAAAAAACTAAAACAACACTTAAAAATAATAACAATGATAACAATAATAAATAGAAATAATGATTTTAAAATTTAATTAATTAAGTAAATTAATTAAATTGAAGTGTCAACAAACACTTCCATTTTTCCCACATGTACCCTCATCCCCATCTCATACCCATTCATTTATTTTATTTTTTAAATTATAATTTCATCCCTCTCCCCATACTTTTATAAATTTCATTTTATTTCCTAAGATTTTCTTATAAATAGGAAGCTCTCAACATTCATTTTTCACAAAAAATTTCCAAAGAAAGAGAAGGATTTGTGAGTGAAAGAACTAGTAGCGGAGGGAGAATTTTTGTTATAATTAAAATTTTTACTCGTCCACTGTAACGACCCGAATAAAATGGAATTTAAATAATAAAGATGAAGGGAAATGGAAAACAGTAACAGAAGGTCGACTTCGTCAACGACATTGCACTTTGGAAGGAATAACCAAGGGGAATCATCACGGGCTTCGTCGATGAATACAGGGGATTCGTCGACGAATACAGGGGATTCATCGACAAAGGTATAAGAAAATTCTTCAACAAATACAGGGGACTCGTCAACGAAGAAATACCGAGAGAGGTTTGTGCTAATTGAATTTCATCGACGAAATTATTGAAGGATTCATCAATGAATGACGTGGCTCATCGACGAATCCCTGCTCTATAAATATCAAAATCCGGATTTTAACTTCCAAACGAAGCCAACTCTCTCCTCTCTCTCTCTCTCCCCTTCAGTTCTCTCTCTCTCTTTCGTCGATTTCGGGCTAAATCTACGCCAGATCGACAATCTGAAGTCACCACGACGCTCCTGGGGAAGTTCTCTCTAAATCTGCCGGAGCAGATTGTTGGTGAAAGTAAGTTGGAAATCATCCCTGAGTTGAGTTAAGGCTTTTTAAGTCAAATTTGGTCTTGCGATAGTTATAGGAAATGATGTATGCATAAAATTACTGAAATTTAATACTGAGAGTTTTCATTTTCAGGGTATTGATCAGGAAATCCTACGAGTGTTAGACTAGAATATTTTGGGAGCTTTCTCAGTAGCCAGGTAAGGGGATAAATTAAGCTAGTATTTTATGAAAAATGTATGTATATTATTACAGAATTTGATTTCAGGAAAATGACTGTATTTATATATGATTTATATTTGGGAAAATATGGTTAAAATGATGGTATGTTAAATATGCGAAAAATCTGTTCAGTGTAGCATGAGTATAAAATGTTTGAAATACTATTTTCTGGAATGAGATTATGATACGGATTTTTATAATGGGAAAACCGACGTACGGGCCGAGATTTTTATATATGTTTCCCGGCGTACGGGTCGTGCTATGATGTGTTTTCCAGCGTACGTGTTGTGCTATGATATGTTTGCCGGCGTACGAGCCGTGCTATGATGTGATTTGTCAGCGTACGGGCTGTGCTATGTTATGATTTGCTGGCGTACGGGCCGAGCTATGGAGGTGATTTGCCAGCGTGCGGGTTGTGCTATGATTTGTCGGCGTACGGACCGAGTTATGATAAAATGTGTAATATCGGCGTACGGGCCGATAATTTTTATGATATATGTATATATGCAAAATGATATGATTGATGTGAAAAATTAATGATATGAAATATCTATGTATCACAGTTTCAATATACGTTATATGGTATCAGAACCTGGTTGGTTTGGTTTAGGCTAGCACTTGCACGGTACTGTTGCTATGTGTCCATGGTCTTCGTGATCATGATATTTGTGTTAACGCCGCTGTATGGAGTGGTGTGAGATTGGATGGTCGATGTGGTTTTTAAGAAGTGTGTGATCGCCCCTGGTGTACAGACCAGGTCAGGCAGACCCATCAGACTTATAGACTGTACTTTTGATTTGGCAGTGGTCGGCTAACCATTGTCAGGTCCCGCTTTCGGGCCACACAACCCAGTCATGTGGGAGTAATACATGACAACAGCCAGCTAACCTACCATGAATGTTTTTATGTTATTATTATTATATGAGATGAGATATATTTATGAAACTGCAGTATGTTCTACCATGATTTGATATATATATATGTTTTCCCAAATTTGACAAACAGTTACAACATATGTTATGTATGGTATATGTAGAACACGGAATACTCATGTTGTCACACACTGACATTAGTTTATTTTCCTTACTGAGAGGTGTCTCACCCCTAAATTAAAAAACTTTTCAGGAGCCCCAAATAGGAGAGCGGGAAAAGCCCCGCTGAATTAGAGTCATTGTTTGCCCTTTTTGAAGGGTAAGCTTTGGTAGGGACAGTTGGATTTTTGGGGGAAACGTCCCTAGATTTTGTTTGAGATGTGTATATACTGAAATACAGTGGTATAGTGACTCTGGTATTTGTAGTAATGTGATGGATGTTTTGTATTTACAATATTGTGATTATATGTTTCCTACTGCTTAGGCTTCCGTGTTGTGTTCTGATTTATCCCTAGTACCCACGGGTCCAGGTGGATTATGATCCGCTGAGCTGGGATTTGTGATATTGATTTTATAAAAAAAAAATGTGAAAATTAAGCAGGTCATCACAGTCCACTCTTTATGATTTCATATTTAGAGATATTCGTTGTGACCATATTATAAGGTTAAGTAAGAGGTAAGTAAATTTTGATTTTGTAAGTTATTTTCCTAATTTTTTTTGAATTTATTTTTATGCATATTTAATTATTCTAATTTTATTTTTAACATACTTGCGTTTATTTTTGAATTAAAAAAATGTTCTAACCCCCTCGAGTATTTTACAGGGTTAATTTCTATTTAAGAAAATATTTTTAACACGAAAATCGTGTGACATGAGTTTATTTTTACGTTACATATTTCATGAAAGTATGAGTAAAGATGATATAAGTTTATTTTTACGTTACGTATTTCACAAAAATATAAGTAAAAATGATATCGTCATAATTTTATTTTAATTGTATAAATTATATATTAAGATGCTTTCAAAACCCCTTATGACTAAGAGGATACAAAAAATTACGAATGCTCAGTACTGTAACTTAAAATTTAAACAGATTAGAGTACACCCACACTATTTACAGAGTGGTTTTATAAGACAGTGGATTTCTCCTGAGTGCACACTTAGGTTGAACCAGGGCTTAATAAATCTCACTTAATGATGATGTACATTGATTTAATTTGGCCGGCCAACCAGCTAAGTCAAGTTTTCGGACCGCACAACCCAATCATAGGGGTAAACATGACTTACGATTAACAGACCTAAGGGTAATTTTTATAGTATATGTATATACATATTTAATTACGTGTATAGAGTTATTAATTTTTTGAAGGAAAAGTATATGTTTATGTGAATATGACCATTTTTGTGCCTAAATGATGATTTAAAGAAAACGTATAAGGAAAAATGTATATGTATATAATTAAATATTATAGTTATAATTTTAAAGTTAAAATTTTAATTTAACAATTACAGTATATAGTTATAAAATTTTACTATTGTAATTGATGGTAAAAGTTTTATGTAGAAAATTTTAAATTTACATTTATTTTAGAAGTGGTTTTGAAGTTATAATATTAAATGTTATTTTACGAAATTATAATATTATGATAGCTCATTTTGGCCACACACTAATAATATTCTTATTTTGTAGAGACCCGTATTAGAAAAATAAGGAAATTAAATAAGAAAGGAAAAAGAGGATTTTCAGTAGGTTTCATTGACGAACTTCATGTTCTCGTCGATATAGGCCCTTCTGAGGTTCGTTGCTGAAATTCAAAGTTTCGTCAACGAAGAGATCTAGAACGCCTGAAAAATATCAGACTTAGGATTCGTTGACAAGGCCCTTCCTTCGTCAATGAACGACCTTGTGTGGCTCGTCGACGAAGATGTCATTTCGTTGATGAATTTGATCGGGTCAAGGGGTTTATAAATAGGTTTTTGTTTGCTTCTTCATTAAGAAATCAAAATATCTCTCATTTTTTCTCTATAACCTGCGCCCACACTCTCTCTCTCTCTCTCTCTCTCTCTCTTCGATCCTTTGTTGTTCGTTGCCCATTTTAATGATCGGAGGTTACCACAAGGATCAAGGAGCGAATATCTATAGATATAGTGGAGTGAATTCTTGATTTAGGGAAAAAGTTAGGGTTCGATTTTCGAGCGTCCCAGGTGTTTTTCAGGAAATAGGTAAGAGGATTATATTATGTCAGCTATGTTTATGAGTTTTAACAGATTGAAATGTTAAAACGGTTTTTAGATAAATAGTTACAGCTTTTCTAATATTTCCCAGCCTAGGGTTCGGTTAATCGACTTTATTTTCAAAACCAAATGTTTAAATTTAAGTATGATATTTTTAAAATATAGTATTGTTCTTTTAGAACGTTTTTACCAGTTAGAAAGTTGTTATTTCAAATCATAGAATTATTTTAAAATTAACCAAAGATGGTAGAGTTGATTATCTCAATTTTTCCCGTATTTAGCTATATATTTATATTTAGTAAAATAATAACCTGGAGATATTCATACCTCGTTCTAGTAGCAGTATGTATGTTCTCAAACAGATGAGCTATGTATGAGTTACCAAAAGAAAATTGTGTGGCATAAGTATATTTTTAATTGGCATTAAATGAGCAGATTTTGTGTAATATTGAACTGTAACAGCTATATGCCGAGGTGAGAAATATTACGGTTATATGCCAAGAGAAGAGAAGAGATGAGATGAGATGTAATGGCTAAATGTCGAGTTTATGATACGCCGGTTTTTACCGAGTTAGTATCTGACAGATATATTTTACAGAAATATGTATAAAGTATGTTATATTACATTTTTTATGAAATAAATGATGATTACAATTTTATATGATGTAAATTGCCATATATGATAGTAAATCCCTGTTATGATGTTCTCATGGTTAAGTACGATACCGTAACTATATGTATGTAGGGGTGCAACCACATTGTTCAGTTAGAGTGTGGATGGGAAAGGCTACTGGTGGTCTGAGTAAAGTACTCCCCGAAGGAGTGATTCCGAGGCTCCACCCGATGGAGTATTCTGGATGACTTAGCCTTCAGGCATAGAGAGAGAGAGTAGGCACCATCGTACTATTTTATGTTTTTTTTTTATCAATAAAGGTAAATATATTGATCAAAATCGAATATGTACAAGTACACTGGGCATACCCAGGTTAATCAAATATACATATCAAAAACAGTAAAGGTACAATCATCAGACCTATCTATCCACATAACATGAATCACTAAGTTTCAGAACAACTAAAAGCAATCGAAATACAAGAAACATTTTGATTTATCAAAAGTCGCTCTAAAAGTGTACCTTTTGATCATGCAGACTCCTCCAAGGTTGGGATCATCCAATCTTCAAGTTTCTCCTATTTCTGGAAGTGTATATTACTCTTTTTAAATTCATAATGCGTCAACTCCACACCCAATAATGTCATTGAGTAGGGCAGTGCAGCTTTTGATCATTGAGATATTTCCAAGGAAGAGATCATCCAATCTTCAAGTCCTCCTATTACTGGACAAGTATATTGCTCCTTTTATATTCATGATAGAACATGTAACGACCCGAACAAAAATGGAATTTAGATAATAAAGAGGGAGGAAAACTGGAACCAGGAACGGAAGGAAAGCTTCCAAGCTTCGTTGACGAACACAGGGTTTCGTCAACAAAGGCTTTAAGTATTTCGTCGATGAACACAGGGCTTTGTTGATGAGAAAATACCGAGAGGGGGGTTTTGAGCCGACTGAATTTCGTGGACGAAATTAATGAAGGACTCGTCGACGAATGACGTGGCTCATCGACGAATCCTCTGCTCTATAAATATGAAAAATCCAATTTTTAACTTACAAAAGAAGCCAACTCTTCTCCCTCTCTCTCCTCTTCGGTGCTCTCTCTCTCTCTCTCTCATCATTTTTGGGTCATATTTACGCTGGATCGACAATCCGAGGTCACCACGACGCTCCTGGCGAAGTTCTCTACGAGTTTGCCGGAGCGGATCATTGGGAAAACAAAGTTGGAAATCATCCCTGAATTGAAGTAAGGCTTTTTAAGCCATATTTGGTCTTGTGATAGTTATAGGAAATGATGTACGTATGAAAATACTGAAGTTTAATACTGGAAATTTTCAGTTTCAGGGTATTGACTAGGAAATCTTACGGGGGTCAGGTTAGGATATTTTAGGAGCTTTCTCAGTAGTTAGATAAGGGAATAAACCAAAACAGTTAATTTCCATGTACATTATGATTAATTATGAGTAAATTTATTTTCAGAAAAACTTATGTTATAACTGTTTATTACGAATGAAATGTACGATTGAGAAAATACTGCTATGATGATTAAAATGTATATGTTTGTATGAGATGTCAGAAAAGCACGATTTTAGAATATGAAGTATGACTTTTAACAATACATGTGTGACATGAATATTATTTTACATAAAATGTATTATGATATGAAAGATTTTACAAGTAAAGCATGTTTTCAGGTATTATGAAAAGATGAATTATGTTGTGATGATTTTGATGAATATATGATAAATGATTTATTTTTAGAATGTACGTACCTGAAACGATTTTGGCACGAGGTCATGTATTTATGTTATTGGCACGAGGCCATATTTATGATATATTCGGCATGAGGCCGTAATTACGATATATTCGGCACGAGGTCGTATTTATGATATATTTGGCACGAGACCGTAATTACGATAAATTCGACACGAGGCCGTATTTATGATGTATTCGACACGAGACCATAATTATGATATGTTCGGCACGAGACCATAATTACGATATATTTGGCACGAGGCCGTAATGATGTCATGTATGAACATGTATTATATGTTATCACAACCAGGATGTTAGTTTAGTTCAGTTCAGGAGCTCAGTATCGTAGCTATATGTAGATAAGATATCTACGTTTAGATTAGTGCTAACCATCCCACGATGGGATAAGAGATGGATAGTCAATGTGGTTTTCAGTAGAGTGTGGACGTCCACCTGGCAGTCTGGACCAGGGTGTGGCAGGCCCATCGTACTTACAGACATATTTGATTCGGCAGTGGTCTGCCAGCCATTGTCGAGTCCCGCCTTCGGGCTGCACAACCCGTCATGGGGGGTAATACATAACACCAGCTAGCTATTCATCTTGGGTATATGTTTTCAGTATTATCAGTATAACAGATGTTTTATGTATGGTATGACTTACTATAAAATATGAAAGCATATGATTTTTCAGTATGATATGATGAATGTTTATGAAATATGAAATGTACCGTATACGTATAATTGCATTAAATATTCATGTTGCCACATAGTTGTATTTAGTTTATTTTCCCTAACTAAGAAGTGTCTCACCCCCAACATTAATTAATTTTTTAGGAGACCCTGAGTGATCGGCGGGTCGTGGCCGCCGTTGAGTAGGGATATTACCCCGTTAGGAGGGTGAGATTTTGTACTAGGGTCAGAATTATTTTGTGTCTAATTCTAGAGTTAATTTGATATTTTGGAAGAATGTAAACAGTATTTTGGAAATGTAGATAATTATGGTATTATCTTTTATGATTGGATGTTTGAGATTTTATGTTTACTGCTGCTAGGTTTTCCGCTGTGAATGACAGGTGTCCCCGCTACCCAAGAGTTCGAGTTGACTTTTCCATTATTATGCTACATTTTATGTTAATAAAATTGGGGGTCGCTACAGAACAACTCCCCACCTAAAGATGTCATTGACTTGGCATTAGTCGGCCGACTATTTGTCAGGTCTAGCCTTCGAGCCGCACAACCCGTCATGGGGGAAAGCATGTCGCATGTGTATGTGATGGCGTGACGACGCTAGTCCTACAAATAAGGCTGTATCTTCTAGACATATATGGACATATTTACTATAGAAAGGGCTATATTAAGCTAAAGTGTGTATTTTCAGATTTACAGAGCAGTACAGTTTTATAATGTCAATTAAATGTATTTAATGTTAGCGGTATATGTACACACGAAATCTCATGCTAGCCATACACTGATAATAATATAATCCGTCTTATTGAGAGGTGTCTCACCCTAACATACAAATGTTGTTTCACGTCCTTCGAGGGATCGAGCCTAGCGTGTTGCCAAGTAGAGTTAGATAGTAGACGATCCTTGTCAGAGTTGGTGAGATTTTATGCAGCGTTTGTCTTTTGGGGGTTGTATATGTAATAGATTATGTTTTCAGTTATGTATGAATGTATATGAGAAATAGTTAGAAACTTTGGTAAGTTGTATTAGAAGATGTATGTTTTCCGCTATGCATGTTTATTCAGACCAGAATGGAACACCCGTTTTTCCTCATTTGGGCGGGTTGTATATGTATGGTATTAGAAATATGTATGTAATGTATGTTTAGTGGTACTCCGGGCCCACTGAGAGGGTTGAGGTGCTACATATTTACTTACTGAGCGTCGTCTCACCCCAATTGTTATTTTACATTTCAGATAACCTTGAAGAACATACAAGAAATCAAGAATAGCAAATGCATGAGCGAGGATTAGAAAGAATTGTTAGAAATAATACTGATGTAATATTAAATGGTTATTTAAATGTTTTCTTTTTGATGATATTGAAACTATTGAAGTAATGAGATCAATTAGTACTTTGCTAGAAATAAAAAAATAATTTAGCTTTATTTGCTTCTGCTGAAAAATACACATTTAACCTCTAAGAACTATCCACTTATACTTTTAATCATTTAAAAATTTAATTGTTCAAAAAATAATTATGAAAAATTAAAATTTTTTTAAAATTGTAGAATTAAAAATGTGCAATATGAACATAGTGCAGGTTGAATCGATAACTTCTATTATTATTATTATTTAAAAAAAAAATTTAAGAACCTTTAACATTTTGGAATAAAATCTTGAGGAAAGGAAAGAAAAATATGAAAAAATCTATTTTTTTTTAATGTTTGGTTACCAAGAAAACAAGAAAGAAAACAAAAAATATAATTTTACACATCATTTATACTTAATTGTTAAAATTTTTTAATTATAATAAAATAAAAATTTATTTTTAATAATTTTTAATATGGAGAAAAAATATATTAAAAAGTGAATTTTCTTATTTTCTTTTCCTTTTTGTTGCTCAACCAAAATCAAAGAGTCGTAGCAGAAACAGGAAAAAAATTCATAAATGTTTCTTCAATGACTAAAAACTTATATTTAGAAAATAAAGAGCGCCGGCAGCCTGGAGTTTTCTCGATCTTAACCTGGTAAGTGCCGGACGCTTGGCGCTCAAGCCTTTCCCCAAAGGCTCACCCTCCACGTGTAAGAAACCCATAAGTCCACGTCTCTCGCCCAGTTATCAAGAAGAAACTTCCCTAAAACGTAGCCAACATTTCAAGCCTCCATTTCTCTCAGCAAGAAACCAAAACGAGAAGAAAAAGGAGGAAGAAGAAAGATCAGAGATGGCAAAGAAGGAGATGGAAGTGGTGAAAGGTGTGGACTTGCAGAGGTATATGGGAAGGTGGTATGAAATTGCTTCATTCCCATCAAGGTTTCAGCCCAAGAATGGGGTGAACACTAGGGCTACTTACACATTGAAGGAAGATGGCACTGTTCATGTCCTCAATGAGACTTGGAGTGATGGGAAAAGGGGTGCCATAGAGGGAACTGCTTACAAGGCTGACCCTAAGAGTGATGAGGCCAAGCTGAAAGTGAAATTCTATGTTCCTCCATTCTTACCCATCATTCCTGTCGTTGGGGATTACTGGATTTTGTTCCTCGATGATGATTACCACTATGCTTTGATTGGCCAGCCTACCAGGAAGTATCTCTGGGTGTGTTTTCATTATTCTGTTCTTTTTTTTTTTTACCTTTCCATGCCATTTTTTGAGTCTTCTGCTTTTTCTCTGTGTGTGTGTTTGTACATGTTTTGTTTTTGTATTTCACCATCTGGGGTTTTTTTTTAATCATGGTTCCTTACTTATTTTCTGTTTGAGGTTTGTGTGTTTGTGTGTATGTGTGTGTGTGCATTCTCCGCACTGAGCAGAATTTGTTCTTCTGCTCATGATTCTCAAAGTGGGTTTTCATTAATATATACATTACAGCTGAGATTGGTGGGAGCTCTCTCTCTCTCTTAACTGGATTTTGTTCCTCGATGATGATTACCAATATGCTTTGATTGGCCAGCCTACCAGGAAGTATCTCTGGGTGTGTCATTATTCTGTTCTTGTTCTTACCTTTCCATGCCATTTTTTGAGTCTTCTGCTTTGTGTGTGTGTGTGTACATGTTTTGTTTTTGTATTCACCACGTGGGTTTTTGTTTAATCATGATTCCTTATTTTCTGTTTGGGGCTTGTGTGTTTGTGTGTGTGTATTCTCTGCACTGAGCAGAATTTGTTCTGCTCTGATTCTCAAAGTGGGTTTTCATTAATATATGCATTACAGCTGAGATTGATGGGATCTCTCTCTCTCTCTTAACGCCCCATGTTTTGAGTCGTGTGTGTATGAGAGAAAGAGAGAGAGAGTTCTTGTGTGTGTGTGTGTATTCTCTGCACTGAGCAGAGTTTGTTATTCTGCTCATGATTCTCAAAGTGGGTTTTTGATCAATCTACATTACAGCTGAGATTGGTGGTCTGTGTATGTCATGCAAAATCTATCTTGAACAGTGAATACCTTGGAAACGTTAGTAATAGGCAGAGAAGATAAGGATTGGCGGGCTTTTAATTTGTCTATACTTTGTAAAATTTTGCTTGGGATATACTAAGGCCAATGGTTCTTCCCAACTCAAATTCCTCTAATTTTTAGCACAATTCTATATTAGTTTCTGCTATCTTTTCAATAAAGTTCTTCAATGATTAAAATTTCTGTGGCTATGCTTCCTTGCAGATACTGTGCAGGCAGACCCATCTGGATGATGAAATCTACAATCAACTGGTTCAAAAGGCCAAAGACGAGGGCTATGATGTGAGCAAGCTCCACAAGACACCACAGACTGATCCTCCACCAGAGGAGGAAGGCCCCAAAGACACAAAAGGCATATGGTGGTTTAAGTCCATTCTGGGGAAGTAGGAGGCATTGCATGATCATATAGTTAAAGCGGGCATTACATACACAATAAAATGCCCAAAACCTTATTAAAGAGAGTGATGTATCATTATTTTATTATAAGCTTATTTGGTATTGTGCTGTAAATTAAGAGTGCATGTATTGGATATGAAGTTTCTTTGAATCCTTGTGGCATGTTGTTCATTCATTTGCTGGTGTGAACTCGTGAACATTTGCTTGCTTTGGTGTGAAGTTTGGCACATGGGTGATTTTCAGTGAGTGTTGAGTTTTGTTTTTGCTTGTTGGAAATTGAAATTGAAATTGAAATGAAACTTAGGTATTAAGCATTCAAGGGTGTAGGGGGACCCCTTTGGGCTGGACCGTATCCTTGGTTGATGTTGGTCGGATGGGGATGTTTCCTTACTCTCTTGAAGTTTTGGGTTGCCCTAATGTGGTCCAGAGCCAAACTGGTGACACATTTCTTGCCTGCATTTTGTTTTCAACCAATGTTATATATGGATAGATATGTTGCATGTTGTATAAGGACAATTAAGATGATTTGGACAAGATGAGGTAGGGACAATTAAGATGATTTCGAGGAAGGTCGAAATAATCAGTGGTATGAGTGAGTTAGGGTTGGTATGGTATGAGTGGACGATGGTAATCATTTAGATCGAGTT
The DNA here is from genome assembly GCF_029873635.1 of Malania oleifera. Lineage (NCBI taxonomy): Eukaryota > Viridiplantae > Streptophyta > Magnoliopsida > Santalales > Ximeniaceae > Malania > Malania oleifera. Next base: position 110,041,587 of record NC_080422.1, read on the forward strand.
GCTTGGGATATAAACACATTTTAATTTTGGAAAGATGATGTGAAAATTGTATGAAATGGGAAAAAATATTTTTTATTTTTTTTATTTTTTGGCACTTGCTAAAAAGGTTGAGAAATTAAAAAATAAGGCAGAAATAAAATAAAATAAAATGAGAAATTGCAAGCCATATTTTGTTGACTCTTTTGTCCTTTTATGGTTAGATAATTGTTTTTAAGGGGATATAGTGAAGCTAGTCATAACTTAAGATCATATTAACTTCTATATTGAGGTAATTTTGCTTTATAAAGCCAAAAATCTTACTATGATGTAATAATAAAAGGGTAAAATTTAGGAACACACTTTTAATTTTTTGAAAATGACCCTTCATCCCCCGTATTTTGAAAAATAATTAAAAAAATCTTCTCAGGTTTAATTTTATTAACGAAATGAACCTTTCATTTGCTTTATATATATGTGAAAAAAAATTAATTTTAGCATAATAAAATTTTATATTTAAAATGAAACTTATTTTAAAAACTAAATTAAAAAATTTGGTTAATATAATGTCTTGAAAACTAACTGACTTGAAGACTAATTAATTCTCAAAATAATTGGTCAATGCAATGTTAGTTCTTCTGTGTAAAATATGAATGCTAAAGAGAAGAAAAAACTCAAATTTGTATTAACTGATCATTGTTTGAGACAATTTACTTGACTTTTCCTAATTTTATTTGAGTTGTTATATTATTAAATATGGTATTCAAGCAAATCGACTAATAGTTTGATCCAAACTAATTTTTTTAATTATATTTTATTTGTTAAAGATATATTTAGCCATTTAATTTCATGAAATGTATATAGCAAATATTTTGTAACAATATAATTATTTAAGATAACAGCATATGGGATTGTGCAAGGCGAAGAGCTGGTCTAAAGCCATAAACATGCTTTCTTGTTTTGATTCAAAAACTTCCTGAAAATAAAAAGGGTAGATGTTCCAATGAGATTATCATTCGCAGAACTAATATAAGCAGTGAAAGTAAGATTAATGAATGATGAAACTGATTCAGATATCAACCTGAGCAGCCAATATCGGCTTCGAGTTTTCAACTAGGTGATCGTGGGCTTGTTGAAGTTGTTCTTGCGTCTAAGCTCTTCTTGTTGTCTATGGCCACACTCAGACAGTTGTTGCAAAATTCCCCTGTAGTAATTATGCTTTGAACAATCAAATGGCTAATTTAGACAACTTTTCATCAGTCCAACCAGTAATTTTTAATAAAATTAATTGTTGTTCCAGGGCCTGGGATTGAAACCGAGTAAGGGATTGAAGACCTTGGAGGGCTGTGGATTGCCCATCTAGAAGTTCTCTTTGCCTGTCTAAAGAAATTCCTGCCTGCCATGTTCCCAACATCATCAGCCCTGTTCTGCAGATTTTCCATCTTCATAGACATGGCATCACTAACTTTACTGATCTCCTCTTCAATTTGAACAGCCTCGTTCCTCAAGCTATCGAAGTTATAGATTCGTGAACTTGATTTGAACTCTTTAATAGATACTCTGACCTCTCCTCTCGGCTGACTTCTTATGTTCATTCACCAGCCTCTCAGTTTCATGCTTAAAAGCATTAGTCCTGCAACAATCCAATCGAAATAAAAATTACCATTTGGTCTTAGAACAAAAAGCACATGAAAATGTCCTAATTCTAAGTGAGAAGAAGAAGAAGAAGACGAAAGGTGGCACTCACTGCAACTGGTGGCACATGGAGTTCGTTTCGAGATAGAATTCAAGATATATAGATCCTACGTTCATCTTCATCCAGTTTTGCAAGACATCTTTTCATGGTGGTTTTTGCGTCACAAGAAGGAAAAGGGGGCCTCCCAGAGTCCTTTTGAAAGCAATCACTGAGATGCCAAGCAAGTTTAGAGCGCTTCTCCTCAGCAGCGATAATTTCAGCACACCCGGCAAAGAGATTCCGACGAGCATTCTGCCAACAAGAGTTTGAGGCAGCCAACTTCTGTCCAGCATTCTCAACCAGTTTGATTCCTTTGCGGTCATTGAGACCTTCCATGGAGAATTCCGCAACAGAACCTTTCAACATATCATTAGCCCCGGAAGGATTTTCAGGGTAGAGTATTGGAACCAACTCCATGACTGGCAATTTTGAAAAAACAGCAGCAGAAATAACAAGAACAAACGACCCATATCCATATAGGAGTTTAATTTTTTTGACCGTTCGTCTAGTTTCCTGAATCCACCACCGATTCTGCGAAACCTGCATTACACAACTTCATGATTAAGAAAAAAAATAAATTTGAAACTTCAAGTATCAGTTGAGCCACAACGATGGAGGATAACTATTCATATTTTTTATTAGCTTGCTCTATTATATTATATTATATTACAAAATTCTAGTCACACAATTCATGAAATTTTTAGTAAAACTTCAAAATAAACTATATAAAACATGTGAAAAAATAGCTTAATTTAAATGAGAGTCTTAAATCCTATAATAAAATGTTAATTTTAAAATGAAGCTTATTTTAAAAATAAAGTTAAAAAATGGTTAATTTTAAAATGAAACTTATTTTAAAAATAAAGTTAAAAAATGGTCAATATTATATCTTAAAAACTAATTGACTTGAAGACTAATTAATTCTCAAATTAATTTGTCTCTCCAGAACTAATTATAAAATGGGATGTTAGTTCTTCTGTGTACAAAATATGAATGCTAAAAGGGTAAAAAAAACTCAAATTTATATTAACTTATCGATGTTTGAAACAATTTACTTGACTTTTTTTTTTTTTTTTTAAATTTCATTTAAGTTGTTATGTTATTAAATATGGTATTCAAGTAAACCCTAAAAACAAGTTAAAAATCGACCAACCGTCTTATCCAAACTAAGTTTTTTAAGCTATATTTTATTTGTTAAAGATATATATATTTAGCCATTTAATTTCATAAAATGTATGTAGCAGAAATTTTGTAACAATATAATTATTAAAGTATTTTTTTTAAATTATTTATATTATATATTTTCATAAATTTTAATTTTTTAAAATAATAATTCAATTATATTGTCATACTTATGTCAGTTTGACCCAACATATTTTTTAGGTGACTTATAAGTTTAATTTTCAAAATATGTTATATGATTGTAACTTTTTTATTTGTTGGCTTTTAATTCGTAGTCTTCAAATTTTTTATTATTATCATTATATTTATTAATTATAATTTAATCCAAGAACAAAAAATAAACATCCTTTAAATTAATTTTAATTTTTGATTTAAAATTATTAGCAAAAAGTCTTGGCAATTTTTAATTGTTATTTTAGGTATTTAATTCTTGTGTTTAGTTTCTATTTTCACAATTTTTGACAGGGATCCATTTATTTGTAGAAATTATTTCCCATTTTTCATTTTAAATTTTCTTACGAATTACGAGGTTTCATCTTTTTAAAAAAAAAAAATTCAAATTTTGAACTAAAAATGTTAATAAATTTTGTTTTGTTGTGCAGAACAATTTCTTTATTTCTAAATTTCAAAATAATTATAAAGCAAACAACTTATTTATTCAATTTTTCAATAATTATATATCAAGAACGTGAATTTTGAGATTTAAATAGAATTTATATAAATTTTTTTTTTAAAAAAAAAACATATTTTGTCTAAGTCAAGTAAATTTAAATCTAAAATTCAAATTTAAGCCCTTAAACACATGATAAGAAATAACAAAAAACCAAAAAGGTGATAAAAAATATTTTGACAACTTTTCTACAATAAAAAATTAATGAACAAAGTGACATTTTCATAATTATTTTAAGAAAAGTGAGAATAAGTTTCGCTTTACACAAGCATATGTATTTCTTTCAAAATATCATTTATTTGTATTTCTTTCAAAATAGAAATAAAAACTATTTTCTCCAACTAAATGCCAAAGGCCTTGTTATTTTAGAAAACAAATCATATGTAAAATCAAAATTTTATTCATTTATTTGAAAATTTTCTCATTTTCTTGGCAACCAAACATGACAAAAATAAAATCTATCATTTTTTTTTTTTTTTAATGAGGAATTTCTACCAAGGTCAAATTAGTTTTAGCGTCATCCAATCTCAACCAATGGACGACAACAACCTCTTCAAACTTCAGAAAATCTATCTCTAATGAACTCAAAAATCAGAACTAGAGCAAACTAGATGAGCGGCCTTCGTTGGGAACCTAGAGAACATATGTAAATCCCAAATCAACCAGCCAACATTTTCAAGATTCTGATTACAAAGTTCGAACCCACTCTACCACTTTTTAAGTCCCTCAAAATGGAGAGGAAATGAAATGAATGGATTAAAGAAGATGCAAAATACCCGAAAATCAGTAACAGAAAGAAAGGAGAAATCTCACATAACATCTCCACATTAAGTAACGTGACCATGCCTGCCATAAGAAGCATATTCCTATTATAATACCAAGGAAAACACTGCTATATCAGCTGATTCCCTTTCCTTCTTTGATCCACAAAACATAAAAGAAGAAAAAGCCATAAGAGAATTCTGCCAAACAACAACTGATAAATCATTTATAAACAGATTACAATCACCTTTTCATAATCCATATATCTTCCAACACTAGAATTTGCATAATAAATGCCATAATGGATTGGCCCTCCTTTGTAAAGCTTATAATATAGTACAGCATTGATTGGTTTTTTTCGCCTGCTTGTAGAACATCTGTTTCCCAAAAAATAAACAGAAAATGGTTACTGAGCAAGCTGAAAAGAGTCCCAACTCCATGACAAATATTCCAGCACTAACACAAAATAACTATGTTTCAATGTAAAAAGTGAACTTGTTCCCAACAGAGCTAAAAATGGCACTTCTACAAAAGACAAGACAAAGGACATAATGAAGATGGTTTGGACACTAGCAATATGTGGATGAGATTATGCACCTGTAGATTTTTGTTTAGCAGCAGCAGAAAGTGAGGAAATCTAGAAAAAACTCTGATCGAGGTCACAAGAAAGAACTGATGGCTTGCCAACTTCCAGATAAAATAACACATAAAAATATGGATAGTCAAGAACTGCAAGCAATTCAAGATGTTTTATTATTGGGCATGATTAAGGTTCAAACCTATAGAGTGTTGCAAGGTTGGGAAAATATCCTTCATCGTACTTGGACATTCCTTCTGGCACAATATTTGGTACCTTGGAGGAGGAAGGGGGTGGGGAAGAAGGTGGTGGCGGTGGGGAAGGAGGTTGAAAAGGAAAAAAAGGAACCATCTCTCCAGAGGGAGAAAGGCTTGACCTCATTATATATATTTCCAATCTCCCAGCTTATTTTATGCCTTCTTTTCCTATTCCATGTAAAGTGGAGAATATGTTGGAGAATATTAAGAAAAGATTCTTTCAGATGGCAGTATGATACAGAGGAAGCTTTCAAATTCTATTTAGTAAAAACAGGAGAGGTGAAACAATCACTCTTCCAATGGGGTTGTAGATCAAAAGCCTAACACATTCCAACAAGCTCTTTTGGGCAACTGGCATTAAAGGTTAATGGTGGAGATGGATCAGATTTAGAGGAAGCTATTGGAGGTTAAATACAACTTGGAGCATAATGGTGGATCACTAAGGAGACTAGAGTTGCACACAGTGAAAAGTTTGTTTCTTCCATAAAGCGGTCACTACTTCAACTCAAGTTATCAAGTCAAATTCTCCCACAACTCAAAATGCGATCAATTTTATCAAAACACTTTGCATACATACTCTATAACCAACAATAACAAACAAATATTTTTATCCATCCTAGCAGCCATACAAAACAAAATCTTGGACATTTGTACATTCCCAAAGTCTAAAAAATCAATAATAATAAAAAAAAAAAGCAAGGTAGTACAAGCAAAAAAATGGGTAGCATGCCTCACAAAATCTAAAAAACCAGTCAGAGATGGACGTGGACAACAAAAATTACGAAAAAAATCCTCAAGGAGATATTGGTGCAGTCAATTAGTCATTAAATGTTGTGAAAATGATAAGCACATAATTCAAAGCTTTCTACAACACAAGTTTAGTTAAAAAAAATCCTAAAATATAAATGAAATACTCAGGTAGTAAAGAAAGTTGGTGGTGGGATCAAATCCAAAAAACTAGAAAGACAAAAAGAAACTAGTATAAAACATGGCAAAGTTGTAGAAAATAAGAAAACTTTGACCAGTGTAAAGAGGTAAGGAAAAAAATGCAAAAAAAAGTCATTAGTGAAGCTAAACATAGAACTTATGATACTTTATATGCTAGACCAAATACAGGAGGAGGAGAAAGGGACATTTATAAACTTGCTGAAGCTAGTGAAGGAAAATGCAAAGATTTATGTAATGTAAAATGCATAAAGGAGGAGAATGATAATATCTTATCTAAAGAAGAAGACAAAAGAAAGATGGTGAAGATACTTTGATAGGTTGTTTAGTGCAAACTAGACTAAAAGCAAGAATTTGGAAGTAACAAATGAGAAAAAGACTAAAAATCAAAGATTTATTCGCAAAATTAGAGTGAGTCCTTGAAGTTAGGATGATGTTAAAAAAGATGAAAAGTGGGAAATCTATAGGACCATATAACATACCCATTGAAGTTTGGAAATGTTTAGAGGATGAAGGAACTAATATAGTCAACTAATCTACACAACACTACTATAAAAAAAAAAAATGCTGGAGGAATGGAGGAAAAACACGTTAATAAGTTTATACAAAAACAAAGTCGATATTCAAAATTGTAATAACTATCGCAAAATTAAGATTGTGTTATATGATGAAACTATGGCATATGGGAAAGGGTAATTGAAAAAAGAATAAGACTAGAAACGAAGGTTTTAGAGAATCAATTTGATTTTATGCTTGGGAGATCAACAACAAAAGCTATTTATATTTTAAGAAGATTAATGAAAAAGTTTAAGGAAAAGAAGAAGGACTAGCATATGATTTTTATTAACTTAAAGAAAGCCTATGATAGAGTACATAGGGAATTTCTTTGGTGGGTTTAAGAAAAGACAGGAGTATGCAATAAATATACTGAGGTCATTAAGGATATGTATGATAGTATAATGACTAGCATTAGGACTGTAGGAGGAGAATCTAAAGATTTTCGAATCACAATAGGTGTACATCTAAGTTAGAACCTTGGAGAACCGCTTTAGATTCTAAAAGTTTTAGGAAGTGTATAAATAAAAAAGAATATATGAAATATAATTTCAGCAACATAAGGAATATTGGAAAGAAGATTAAACTTGATAATCAAAAGATTAATAGCACTAGTAGATCTCAATATCTTGGATCTAACTAATTAAGCAAGTGGAAGGAGAAATTTAAAAGGATGTAATGCATAAAGTTAAAGTAGGCTGCATAAAATGGAGGAGTTCGTTAGGCATGTCATGTGACAATAAAATACCCTTAGAATTAAAAGAAAAGTTCCATAAGACTGCTATAAGGTCAGCTACACTTTATGGTTCAGAATATTGGGCAACTAAGAAACAACACATATAAAAAGTAAAAGTTGCAAAATGTGAATGTTAAGGTGAATGAGTGGTATAATATTAAAAAATAAATTAAGGAAGACGCATATATACGTAATAACTTAAGCATAGCACCAGTCAAAGACAAAATATAGGAGAAACAGCTGAGATGGTTTGGGTATTTGAAACGTAGGCCTAGTGGCGCACCCTGTGAGGAGGAGTGGGTTAATTGTTTCTAGAATGAGGTAAACCTAAAATAACTTGGAATGCCCTCGATTAGGTGAACTGGCAGAAAAAAGATTCATATAGCCAACCCAACCTAGTGGGAATTAAGTTAAGGCTTGTTGTTGTAGTAATATAAATGAAAGACTTCACATTTTTGGTAGAGAATTGTTTTCCCATAAAAGTGAATAAGTTTGACAAAGGTGAATTTTTGAAAGAACATCGACTACATGCAATAATCACTACAAAACAGCGATAAAATCATAAACTAGGAAGTGAACAAACGTGAGGTGCAACTAAAACTTAACATAAATTCTTATAAAATGAAATCAATATGGGATTGGAAAAGGACAAGCTTATTATAAGAGCTGCTAATGAAAGATCTGCAGAAAGCCAGAAAAAATGGTACAAAATAAGAATCTACATCTGAAAGTGGTTTGTATGCTAAAGTTAATTCCTGCTAGTCAATTATAAACCACCACTACAATGAAAACAGTTTTTGAGACAATTCAAATAATTCTCATTTTTTGGTGACTCTTTTTCAACCTCTCAGTGGACTTATGTTTCTCGTGTTTCAAAGGGGAGTGCTTCACCAATCCTCAGTGTGATTGGAAGTTTCGCTATGCTGATGTTATTTTTTATCTTTTCTTCTTCATTTGTTCTTTCAGGAGGATGCCTGTCCTTCTGCACATGTTCAATTTTCTACCTCTCTTCAGTACATCCTTCTTTTACAAAAATAATTATGAAACATTATCTTTTACAGATTTTAAGGACACATTCATACCCCCTAAAATCTAACACAATATATTAGATGAAAATTTTGAATTAACACAATTATGCTGGTCAGATTGCTTTAGATGAAATATAAAAACAGTGACCAAAACTGGCATACTAAGTTCGAGCTAAGGGCAGTTGGTGACCAAAACTTGTCCGACATGATTTTAGTAAAAGTGATTTGACTGTAATGACACTCTAAGTCTAAGTTTGAACTAAGGGCAGTTTTATACTTTATACTATAAATTATAAATAAATGACCTCTTTTCTAGCTCCCCCTGGAGATGAGATTCTCTAAATAATATGATGGACATTAACATAAAAACATAATGGACTGGTTTTTCACCTCATAATTTTATTGGCATCAAAACAAACAAAAGAGGGCATGAATATCGATTTCAATGACAACAGTCAAGATTTGGCTGCAAAATCCTAAAAGAAATGACAACAAAAAGCAAACACCAACCCCCTTCCTCCCCCCCTCCCCCCAAAAAAAGAAAAAAGAAACAGAAAATTTAAGGTAAAAAATAAGTTTAATTTTCCTACACAGACAGGTCAATAAGACAGTCACTTTGTGCCATTTGTACTACCTGTGATGCTGAACTGAGATCTGAACTCTTCTCAACTAAACTGTCCAGCTTCTCACCTCGTGCAAGCACGCTATCAATGGTTTTATGCTGTATTGAAGAGAGAAACTCATCAGAACAAAAGGAATAAAAGGAAAACAGACAGATACTTTCATCATGCATCTGCAAGTTCTAGATATAATAGTTCATCCCAGCACCCATTAGCAGGAAAAATGGTCGTGAACATAAAAAATATACAAATAATTAAAAAAAAATTCCCATAAAAAATTCTAATATATTACAAAAATTTGAAAAAGGGTTAGCATAAAGCTGCTAAAATTGAATTTGCCCAAACCAAGCCTATTTTCAACTAGGTATGGCACAGTGATCCTCCCCACAATTCTTCAAGGAAATAGAATATCTAACTCATAAAAGCCAATACAAAATCCAAACAGAAATTGAAATCTTACATCTGCACAGGCATAAAAAGCAATTAATTTTTTTGAAGTTATAAATAACAATTAAATTGGGAAATGTTCAATACTAGTTGAAAGTACTTTTTGGTACTGAAAGCAATCTACACTACTTCTAAAAAGAAAAAAAAATGTGGGCAAAGACAAAGAAAGAAACTCGTTTCGACACACTGGTCAAACTGTCGTCATGTGTTTGCAATGTTTCCATCTCTGCAGGTCTTTACAAGACAAGTTTTTACTTGCATGTTTCCTCTCCCTGAATTGGTTACCTGCAAGGGACAATCTTTCCCCATTTCCCATCAAACTTTAACCACTTGAAATCTGTCTCCGAAACTCATCCAAAATGCCCTTTCCCATCAACCATTTTACCAATTAAGTTCTCCCTCCAAAACCCATCCAAAAGGTCCCGGCCCTCCCTCTCTCTAGGAAGAGGAAGTGTGATGACAGCAAAAATTCAGGTGGCTGCAGAGTGCAGACTGAGAAACCCAGGTATTTCGATTACAATCAGTGGAAAGAAAAGCTCTCTCTCTCTCTCTCTCTCACACACACACACACACACACACACACACACATGTTTAAATCTTTTATCATTAATTGCTTCATATTTATCTATACTATGCTTTGTTTTATAGGTGCAATTCTTGGTTGTTCTCTCTCCCAAGCTACCCAAATATGCAAACTGAAGAAGGGTATTCTCTTGGCATTTGCACAACCGGAAATCATGGGTGATATTTAAGCACCCTGATTTTATTTTTTTCATCGTCCTATTTAATTCATAATCACTAATTTATATTAGTGCCCATTGTGTGCTGATTATCTTTCCTTCTTAAGTTTTTTGCTCTTTTTTTTTTCCCAATATTTCACAATAATGAAGTACCAAAGCTTGTTGCTAAAAACATTGCTTTGTTCTTAGTTTGCGAAATTTCTTTTGTTGTTGCATGGTTGTTCACCTTATCCGTGGTTTAATCATAAAGGTTTTTGATATAGTTGGGTAGGCAGTCTGTTAGAATGTACGCAACACAACAAATTTGTTTTTGCCCCAAAGCATCAGAGACAAAAATGTGTGTGTTGCGTACGTGCACGTTTTGTGAATCTCTATATGTAAAAGCAAAGATAGTATAAATCATTTTGTGGACAACAATATCCTTTTCTTTGATAAGTAGGACAAAAATTCCAAAAGATAATAAGGTTCAACCAAATTTAGATAAGATTCTAGCATCATTCAAATAAACAATAAACCTAAATTTGTGAAAAATAACAATTGCTAATAAAATTATAAACCTAGAAGTACCTTACAGTTTTAAAAAAAAAAACAAATTGCATTGAAATATTATGTTTTTATTGAAATATTGGTTCTAAGCTTTTAAAAGGCATACATGATTGTTCATCATGACAGAAGAACTCGTCATCATTTAAGGTTCTTAAAAAAGTTAGGGATTGTTTGTTTGTCAACAGTAAGGTTGCTCCTTTATGATTGAATTATCACGGGTTCAACCGTTCAAGTACAATGAAACAGTATCTTTGTACGAAAGCAAGTAAGACTGCATACACTATGACGACCCTCTCCCTACCTCGCAAAACAGGGAGCCTTGTTGTGCGAGGATGCCCTTTCTATTTATATTGTTTTCTAGATTCCTTATATAAATCTTGCAAAATTGGAAAATAAGATGGTATTTTTGTAATTATTTGAAAATATAAAAATGAAAAGTGAATATTGTTTTCCACAACTAAACAGGCTGTCAGGCCCTTACGTTTTATAGAAGGTTTGAGCCACTAATTGCTTTAAGGCACTTTTTTAGCATTTGTCTTTAACCACATGCATAAGCTTATTCTATAAATCTTTTATTGTTGTGCTTAATTTATTAAAATTAGGTTTCACTTTCACAATCCACTAAAACAATTCTTCAACCACAGATAACCTTGCAAGTGCATAATAAAACTTTAAACATTTCTAATAAGAAAAATCATTATAATTTATTACTAGCTTATAGGTTTTTAGCAACAAAATATGTGTAACATTTCACATGCTACAAAACATAACATCCAAAATGGTCAGAAACAAAAAATATGTTTTATACAAGCATGACACGTATAGGCCCAAACCAGAACCCAAAGAAGGAACAAATCAAAATGGAACCTTAAATACAATTCACATAGATACACATACACATAAATTATAACAGTTATGACCTTTTTTATAAACAAAGAAATATATAACTCAATACTCACAAGGATAATTTTTGTCTCATCCAACTCTCTTTGAATTTTCAATAACTTATCAGCCTCTGCTGGGTCCTGCAAAAATAAAAAAAGAAAACAGAAAAGGGGGAAGTTATTAGCTTACAACTAATCGGCATTATTTTCAAATATTGGAATAGGCATACGAGTAACATAAAAACATTGAATAAAACTAAACAATACGCTGCCTCATCGCCAGCTGAGGCAATGTAGTGGGAAACAGCGATATACCTGAAATTTGGTCAGAGCTTCATTCAGATAGGGCCAAGGTTGAGTATTATCAGCTTGCACAGTCCTCCATGAATCACCAAAATTTTTTTGATACTCATCTAGAACCTAAAAAAATAAGCATAATTTGGCTTTCAATCACAATTTTTCATCACTTCATCAAAAGAAATCTCATTGACTTAAACGAACACAATCTTGCTATGCAAAAATATTTTCTGGCATCAAGGTACATTTAACAATCTCTTTTTAAAATTCAGGAACCAGTTTACTTGAATTCACAATGTTAACCAAGTCAAGCAGTCATCCAAGTCAACTCAAGTCATTATTCACTAAGAATAATATTTAAATCTTTTCAGGTAACTAAAACATGTGACGAAGTTATTTAAGTTGGTAACCTTTGCATTTCAAATTAAATGGCTTGTGTTAGCCAGTTTTCAACCCCTTCACGTTTCATCTCCTGACACCTCCGCAAGTATCTCCACCAAAGGATACCAAACTTCAGCATTATGATTAATGATGACAGTATGGTGACAAGAATGGTATTAAACACGAGCAGCAACATTGAGACAGTAATTTTTACTAGCCTTCTCAGGTTTGCTCAATATGCACTTCCAAATGTGGATAACCATCCCAACAACCTTGCCGTCCATATGCAACATGACCTGGTTATGCCCATGCATATGTTGTTAATCCTTCATATCTGTGTGACTAAATTCATTTTCTACACTAAATTTTTGTAAAAGTTCTATATCTAGTACATCCATAACACCAAATTACATACAGAATGATGAGATTGTGTAAAATGATTAAAATTCATATCAATGCATAATTTGCAACATATATTACGTAAATAATTTTGCATCGTTCAATAGACCAGCTATAACTACTAAAATAGCAGGTATTTCTATTCTAAGGAATGGCATGACCATTTAAACACTCCGGCCTGCATGTCTTAAGAAACAGCATTCACAGTCTCAAATAAATTAAAATACAGATATTTTCTTTTTGACAAGTTAATACAGGCAAAAATCTGCCCGGGTATATATATAATGAGGTGACTAAGGTCCAAGTAAATAAACTAGCACTAATTAGAGACTCTTCCACATTTGCGTCTTGTGATTTGTGAAGAGGCATAAAATGAGTTCTGAATCAAGAATTTACCTAGTTAAAAGTTAAAACACATCACCATGGCCTTGGCTTGTCCAATATTGCTTGGTAACTAGACTGAGGCAATCAATCATCGTTTAGTTCATGAGTTTGACCCATTTTGCCAAGAAATAAACACTGATGATCAAGTATTTTTGAAGTCAAAACGCAACATATTTAACTTGCATTTCTATGAGTCCTTATTGATTCATAAAGTAATAAATTAATAGCAAAGGTTGTTTGAACGTCATCACTATCATCAAGTGTTGCTTTCATACTTTGCTTTGGTTTGCAAGCCACATTGAAAAATGTTGGTGGTAGATGAAAATTCAAAGATATTGCTTGGCCAGATATGTTAAAAACACATTTCTTAGTCCAACATATTCACTCACCTGGTTGAGCAGGGAAAATGCACTTCGAACTGGATAGTGGTCATCCATAAATCCCAGCGCGCAAATACCATTTCTATTGTAAGAATGCACCTTGTATTCTGAAACAAAAAACAAACAGAACTTGTGTCATTTCAAAGACCACATAGAAGTAGATACAGGCAAAAAAATTATTTTCAGTGCACCAACCTAGTGCATCCTGCATGAAAGTGTAAAGAACATGGCACCAAGCATCTAATAGAATACAACAACTCATAACTCACCACATAAAGGGGCTTAACTGCCTCATCTAAAAAATGAGCAAATATAGCACATCAAAATCTAATCTAATGGGATCTTGGAATCGGAATTGGAGGCCCCAATTCAGAAGTTTCCATTTGGAAATTGTTATAATTGAGAGATTTGGAATCGGGTTCAAATTCTGTAGGACAGAAATGCAAGGTTTCGAACTTGACGGAATTCTAATTCTATACAACTGAAATTCCGAGTCAAATTTAATTTTTCAAAATCAAGACATAAATGATTCAGGTTCACAATCTTCGAAAAGCTGCAGCAAAGTGACCTATGCGATCCCTATTGATTCACGTACATGGGCTGAACAATAAACTTTCTAAGGCACTCAAATCTAAGCAAGCAATGAATATTTTTATAAAAAAAAACCTCAAAACCATAAAACAAAGTCATAAACAATTAAAAGAACCTTCCCGATCACATCATATTTGAGGAATAACTGCCTAAAACTTCGCTACGAATCAGTTCAGAAAAAACAGACCTCCCTAAATGCATAAAATCTCAAAGCCATTTTAGGTTTTCTTGATTGCCCTAGAAATTGAAGATTCTGTTGGTTGCTAAGAAAATGAACGGAAACGGATACAAAACAATTTAAACTGAAATTTCCAAGTAAATTGCATAATTCAGGTGAATTCTTCTCCTCAGGCAAGCAATCGATCGACAATTCAAGATCCAGGAAAGCAAAATTTGGAGGAAATCAGAAATTAGGAAACAGAAACTAAGAAGAAAAGGCAGAAAACGGAGAGGAGGACCTTCGTGCTGGACGGACTGGCGCTGGCCGGGAGGCGTTCGCTTGGCGACGGTACGACCGACGAAGACGATGAACTCCTTGACGCTGGACCTCTGGAAGTAGCCGAAATGGCTGACGTCCGCTGCGTTCGCCAGGATAATCGAGTCCGATACCCCGTTCGATCCCCCGTCCGGACTGCATTTCAGAACCATAAGCGCCGTGATCTTCATCTCTTCCCCCCCTCTCTCTACAATTCCCTCTCTCTCTGACTCTCTCTCTCCCTCTCTCTATATATTCTTCCCCTTCCACTCCCCCTGCAAATCTCTTCCTCTCTCTCTCTCTCCGGACCAAGGTGGGATTTGGATTCGTTTGCGTTTCGGGTCTGGCTATGGAGGTAGGCGGGGAATGCTGGGCGAAAATCTGCTGTGTCCATATTTTTTTCTGGTCGTTGCAACCGCTCCGCTGAAGCCAATCACGTGTGCCGACATGGTCTGCTGTGATCGGCGCGAAAGCCAGTGGGCCCCGGCCGGTATTTAGAGAGAGGGTGAGTTGGCGCACCGATGCTTACCATGAGCGTTCTCTAGAATCTCTATGGTTGGACCACGTAGAGCGTACCTTATAAGCAACTCCAAATGTTAAAAATAAATAAAAAAGTTAACCATCAAAGGACACGTGGCAGCACAAACAATGGCGCACCCAAAGATCATGGAACTCAATTTTTGGTTCCCTACAATTAATTATACAAAAAATTATATTGTGATTATAAGAATTATTTAAAAATATTAAAAAAGTGATTACATTTGAATTCAGTTTTGATTTTCCTTTTTCATAATTTTTTATTATTGATTTAGTTTCAGTTTTAACATTTACGAATCTGCTTACCCGAATGGAACCTATATATATATATATATATATATATATGTATGTATTTATAATATGTATTATTTATATTATATATTATTATATACAATATAAAGTATATCTCAAAGTTACAAAAAAGTATAATAATTTTTGAACGATCAACTTATATAAATAAAGTATAAATTCACATACTAAATCAAAACCCTAATAAAATATCACATTTTTCTTCAAAAAATTACTATGGTCTGAAATTCGGTTTGGATCAGATAACCGAACTGAATCATTGGTTAATCATACAATCGGTTAACTGAAAGATTTGGACTGACTCTAATTCATAAAATCATTAAACCAAAATCTTCGATTCGATTCGATTTAATTTCTAGATGTTCAGCTTAAGTAATTGAACCATGAACACCTCTAATAACCATAAATCAAATAATAAAATAAACTTTTTATGATTATATAATGAGGAATATGTAAGGAATAATTATTCTTAAATTTTACCACGAAAATATATATATATATATATATATATTTTCTCGTTTTATATTAAATGAAATAACATAAAGGAATAACTATTATCTACATTTTTAAAGTTTTCACTATTGTTGCAGCTAAAAATTGAACGACCTTCATGATCCTTGATCACGACCACCTGAAAAGAGATAAATAAGCAAGACTTGGAGGACCCGAGGTGTACTCCGAGGGATCTCTCTGATACCTAAGTCAGGGATTGGCTTGAGAGGATTTTTATGTAACAGTAAAGTAGAGTTTAAAATGAGATACCTTAACCTCTTCTCTGAATCCCCATTTATAGTGATAAAGTTTGACCCAAGGGTGATGTGCCATTTATTGGCAAATTATGGCACAAGCGTGAATCGCTCCGACTGTTATAGCGTTAACGTAGATTGCTCTGGTCGTCATAGAGTTGGCGTTAATTGCTCTGATTGAGCAATTAACTTAAGTGGTAACTTCCCTCATCAATGCTGGACTCTAGTCTTCTTTGGACTTATGGTAAGTGATATATTTGGGGTATATCAGTTCCCCCCCCCCCTTTCAGTTTCGAATTTTTGAAGCTGCCTTCCAAAGTTTGAAAGTTATTGTTGTTGTTTTTTTTTTGTTTGTTTTTGTCGAGCAGCTCTTCTTGAGCCATTTTGGGCTACTTGTGGTTTAATGAGTCGTGCTCTTCTTTTTTATTGTTTCTGGCCTAATGAGCTGTGCTCATATTTTGGGCTGTTTCTGGGCCACGAGCGTTACTCGTCAGTTAAATCGATTCTTCTTTGCCTAATGAGTTGTGCTCATTTTTTAAGCAGTCTTCTGGCGTAAGAACCCGAATCTAAGTGGGTTCCTACATATAAATTTTTCAAGGGATACAAATAAATCTAAATTATTTTTATTACTAGGGCACTAATTAGCTTTATTATGAATATATGTCTCAACTATTAAAATGCAAATTTTTAAAATTCTAAAATACACAAACATATTCTAAATTGTATTATGCTAAAATTTTATTCTACTTTTTCTATTCTCGCTCGTGCACTCATTACGCCAGATTTCTGGTACACTATTCAAAATGATCTGAAATGTAAAATAATGATTGGGGGTGAGACGATGCTCAGTAAGTAAATAAGATTATTATTAGTGTGTGACCAAAATGAGCTTTCATAATATTTTAATTTCGTAAAATAATATTTAATACTATAACTTCAAAATTGCTTTAAAAATAAATGTAAATTTAAAAATTTCTATATAAACTCTTACTATCATCTATAACAGTAAAATTTTATAATCATATACTATAACTGTTAAACAGAACTTTTTAACTTTTAAAACTATAATTATAATATTCAATCATGTATATATATATATATATACTATTCCTTATTAAATCATTATCTAGGCACAAAAATATCCCCGTTCACATAAACATATACTTTTCCTTCAATTCATCAATAACTCTGTATATGTAATTAAATATGTATATACACGTATTATAAAAATCACTCTTAGGCCTGTTAATCGTAACTCATGTTTACTCCAATGACTGGGTTGTGCAGTCTGAAGACTGGACTTAATTGACTAACCGACCAAACTAAATCAACGTACATCATCATTGAATGAGTTTTTCCCTATTAAACGCTGGTCCGACCTAAGTGTGCACTCAAAAGAAATTTACTACCATATAAAATCACTCTACAAACAGTATGAGTAAACTCTGATCCGTTTAAACTTTAAACTGCGATACCGAACATTCGTAATTTTTTGTATCGTTTGTGCCATAAGGGGTTTTGAAAATATCTTATTATAGAATTTATAAAATTATAATAACATTATGAAAATATCATTTTTACTCATATTTTCGTAAAATACGCAACGTAAAAATTAATTCATATCATTTTTACTCATATTTTCGTGAAATATGCATAAAAATAAGTTCATGCTACACAATTTTCGTGTTAAAAATATTTTCTTGAATAAAAATTAATGTTGTAAAATACCCTAGGGGTTTAGAACATTAATTTCTTGACTAAAAAATAAACGTAAGTATATTAAAGATAAAACTGGTATAATTAAACATGTGTAAAAATAAATTTTAGAGAATTTTATGAAAATAGCTAACATAATCAAAATTTACTTACAAATAAACTTGACTATAAATAAAAATCAACATAATCGAATTTACTTACCTTTTACTTAATTTTGTGCTACGATCACAACAAATATCTTTAAAAAAATGAGATCGGAAAGAGTGGGTGAGTGAGAATTTTAATTATAACAAAAATTCTCTTCACTACTAATTATTTCACTTACTAATAATTCTTTTCTTTTGAAAATTTTTTTGTGAAAAATGAATGTTGAGAGCTTCTTATTTATAGGAAAATTTTGGGGAAGAAAATTGAATTTGTAAAAGTATAGGGAGATGAGAGAAATTATAATTTTTTTAAATTAAGGAATAGGCATGGACGGGTTAGTTATGGGTTAGATATGGGATGGGGATGGGAATCATGTGGGAGAAATGAGAGTGCTTACCGACACTCACATTTAATTAATTTTTAATTAATTTACTTAATTAATTAATTAATTAACTTAATTAATTAATTAATTAATTAATAATTTTTTTAAATAATTATTATTATCATTGTTATTATTTTTAAGCTATATTTTAGTATTTTTTTTTAATGAAAAAGAATTATGTTTGAATTTCGAAAACTCATGTGGGTCCCACATGGTCTTGTGGGTCTAACACAACTTCGAGACCTAAGTGAGTCATATGTAACTCTAATAGTCTTCACACAATTTTATGGACCATACATAGCTTCGAGACTCATGTGGATCCCACACGACCTCGGGACTAATGTGGGCCCCACACGATCTTGTGGCCCCACATAGAATACCTATATTATTATTATTATTATTATTATTATTATTATTATTATTATATCATATATTTCTACAGATTATATCAATCAAAACATTATTTTATGTATATGTACTTATTTACGTGTACAAACAGTGTTTATCCTATTTATCCTATAAAATTCTATTTTGACCAGGTTGACCTCCAAGGAGCGATTAAGCTGCAATGGTCTCTGAACACTTGCTAAGATAAGGTCTTTCTTGGGCATCAAACATGAAATCAAGGATCCTACAGAAAAACACCTTTGTATTGATATTAACTTAACGATTATTTTTATTATTTTATTATTATTATTATTATTATGCTTTAATTGTATATATATTTTTATGGTCATTACATCTAGCCTCACGAGTGTTGCTCGTCAGTTGGACCGATTCTTCTTTGCCTAATGAGTTGTGCTCATTTTTTGGGCAGTTTTTTGGCCTCACGAGCATTACTCGCCAGTTGGGCTGATTTTTCATTATCTAATGAGTTGTGTCATTTTTTGGGCAGTCTTCTGGTCTCACGAGCGTTGCTCATCAGTTGGGCCAGTTCTTATTTGCCTAATAAGTTGTGCTCATTTTTTGGGCAGTCTTCTAATCTCATGAGCTTTGCTCGTTATTTGAGTCGATTCTTCCTTGCCTAATGAGTTGTGCTCATTTTTTGGGTAGCCTTTTGGCCTCATTAGCGTTGCTCGTCAGTTGGGTCAATTCTCCTTTACCTAATGAGTTGTACTCATCTTTTGGGCTATATCTTCAGTAACATTTAGTAATTTATGATGCTAGAATGATTGTTCAATTCGACAGGTTCTTGTAGTTTTGATTTCATTGGGGTTGAAGATGTGAGTTCTGGTATTTTCAATATCAGTTAGGATTCGAAATCGGTTCGGGATGGATTTGTTTCAAAGGTGTTGACCCTATGGGTCATACCCTGTCTTGATTATGACAAATACTCTGGTATTTGATGTATGTCAAGTTTGTGTGCAGGTTCATAATAACAAGATTATTTGATGGCATGTGAAAACTTGAAAACCGAAGACCCTGAAGAACTTTTTCTTGTTGTAATTTACATTATTTGGGTCTGTAATAGTAATTTAGGAAACATGGTCTGTAATAATTAATGTCTTACCTACATGGTAGGATGAATAAGCTCAAGACCATAGATGGACCTTAGGGAACAAAGGTCAACCGACACCGGATTTTTTCGGTGTTCTCAAACTAAAAAGGACTTTGAAATGACCTCAAGACACTCACTTATGCATATATATATGAATGGTCATTTGAATAGGGTGTTTGCATGCTTAAACATGACTGAAATGCTTTAAATAGGTACTTTCGGTCGATCGTACTTCCATGTACAAATACGCCCGGTCGACCGAACCCGGACCAGGTCAACAGTTTGACCATAGTCCGGTCAACCGAACTGATATAGTTCATTTATGTTCGGTCGACTGAACTCCCTTTGAGTCAACTTGTTGCCCACCTGGTCGACTGAACCCAAAATGAACTCCAACCGTCTGGTCGATCGAGGGTCCTTGGGAGATGTCCCAACGATTTGGTCGACCGAACCATCTAGTACAAATCTTCCTGGTCGACCGAACCGCGCTATTTGGAAATATCGTCCTTTATGGTTGACCGAGACCATAGTTCATTTTTCTCCTGGTCGACCGAACCTCTAAAAATTGCCCTTGACACATATATCCAGTCGACCATGTCCCCAGTTCATTTTCGACTTGGTCGACTGAACCTCTCGGGTTGCCCTGAATTTTTTACCGCGGTTAAATATTTTAAACAGGGTTAATTATTTTAAAATGATTTAAAATTTTCCTAATTATTCCCAATAGGTCCTTAACGGTTATATTTTAGGGGTTGTCTATAAATACCCCTTCATTTGGAATAATTAGTAACAAGATTAGAAAAACAATTAGCAAAAATCCTCTGATTTTCAAAAGCTCTATTTCTCACATCCAAACCTTATTTCTTCATTCTTACTTATCCTCATTGCAAATCTTGTTAAGTAAGAGTGCTATTGTGAGTATCTAGTTAAGCTTACACTCTCGTTTGTTCTAGTTGATTGATATATATTTTCATCAGAGAGTGAGCTTGAAGTTTTTTTAAGAGACTTCATTAATAAGTCTTCTGTAGGAAAATTTTGTAGAGCTTGTGAGTTTTGCATCATCATTGCAATACTCAAGAGTTCATATTACTTTTTGTTTGTGAAATAAATTTTTGCAAATCCATTTCAAATATCTTATGTGATTTACTTTGAGAAATATTTTGTTTAGATATTTGTGCATACGCAAAAAGATCTTTGTTGAAATAACCTTTGATTGATTTTATCTTCTTGAACACAAAGATCAAATTACTTTATAAATTAAACTTGAATATCTCTTGTGGTTTATATTGAGAAATATTATTTGTTGAGATATTTGAAGTGTGCTGATGATCTTTGGTTGTGCATTGTGATTGAAATATTATTTTGACATAAAGATCCTATCATTTACACTCTTACACATTGATTGCTATATTTGCATAAATATTTGAGAGTAGAAACTTAGACTACACCGAGCTTATCATATCCTATCTTTTGGTAGTGCATTAGTTATACTGTGCGTATTGGGTACATATCTGCTTTACACGAAAGCACAATCACTGTACTATTTGATTGTATTTCAAATCTATTGTATTTTCAGGCATGGGCCTAAAGAGGGAGACTAGCCCTTTGAAATAGTCCCGGATTGGCTTAGACCCGGTTAGGAAAGCTAGGTGCATCATCATGTTAACGCGTGTAGGTTGAGGTCAGCCCCTTAATTGACCTGGTTATAAAAGTTGAGGTCAGCCTTGTACTAATTGACCTGATTGTTTAGGTGCTGCTCCACCCGTTAAGTGAGCCTATAGTGGTAATCCTTGTACTTGTTGGCCAAGGCGGGGACGTAGGTAATTTGGCCGAACCTCGATAACATTTCTGAGTGTCATCTCCTTTACTGCTTTATTGTGCATGCTTGGTTAAACGTTTATTGTAGTTTAAATTCCATTGTATATTTACATTGATTTATTTTACATGCACTAGATTGACCTTAGGCTTGTGTAATACTGTTGTTAGTGGATTGACCTAAGGCAATAAATTTTAAATACCAATTCACCCCCCTCTTGGGATTGCACCAAAGCTAACAAAAGGGTTTGGACATGTATGCACCAAGTGTTCGATCATTTGTGGCAAAGGAAACTGTAGGTGAGTGTGTAGTGTTATAGATTCGCATACTATTTTCGTGTCATTTGTGTCATATGTGGGGTCTATAAACTCAGATTATTCGATTGTATCCCAGTTGATTCATGAATCCCATGTTTGATTTTTTGGACATGGGGTTGTGAGTGCATTGGTAGATTGAAGTTTGAGATTGAGATCTGTGAGATGTCTACCATTGACGACGGTGATTTTGTTACTGTTTGTTTTGATTATGGTGTGGATTGTTCAGCTGATTGGGCTCCAGGTGCTCGACAGAATGTCACTAAGGAGCTCGGTTTTGCTGTTTGGGGGTTTTGCCGATTGCAATTGTTACAATTGTGCAATTTCAGTGTGCGTTACAATTTCAACTCAAATTTCCAATTGCAATTTCAAATTCAATGTTCAGAGCACTGTTTAGCGCACATGAATGTGCAAGAGTCATTATTGCCGACCCCATGGTGCATTCGGCCAACCCATTGGAATTTCAAAGTTTGACTTTGTTTATTTGACTGGCAGTGCAGCTGCCATGACCCCACTATACATTTGGTGTATAGTTCATTGTTCAATCAATTAAATAACTTGAACATCCTATTAATTATTATTAGCCATTAAGGTGGAGCTCTTCAAGCGTTGAAACTGTGGTATCTATTTGTTCTTTTTTATTTTTTTAGAACTGTTATTGTATGATGGAGAAAAAATCATACCTTGAGAATAGACACGTTGGCTACATAAATCTTGTGCATAGAAATATCAATTGTAGTCGGATTCGCATTAGATCCAGAATTTACCAATATTGCAAGCTGGGTCTCGGTTATTCGTCCGTCAATTTTCTTACTTGGCTTCTTCAATGCGAGTAAAGCGCCATTGATGTATTAGAATAATTATAATTAAGTAGTTATGAAGATATATTTGACATAATTATAAGGATAGTTTGGGATATTTATAATTAGCTAAAGGAGTATTTCTAAATAAATATAGGTAATTATAGAAATTAATTTAGTGTTTTTATTTTAAAAAAGGATATCAAAGGGGGAATCCCCTTATTTAAATTTATATTAAAAATGTAACGCCTCGACCTGCCATGTGGGGCTCGAGGTGCTACTTTAGTAATGTCTGTGTACCTGATACCACAATCATCATATAATAGCAACGGAAATAAATAACACATTCTCCAAAGCGTATTACCAGAGTTCTAAACCGCTAACATACATGGAAGTCTCCCTAATATCCATATTACAATCCATAATACAATACACAACCCAACTCAGTCCATACAACTATATTGCATACCCAGGGACTTCAAACACAACTTAAATACATTTGAGTTCATTACAAACACTCACTACAACTAACTAGCTACCACCCTGCCCGAGGTTCGCTATACTCAACCTCAAGATAGTCCTGAAAAGAATATTTGTATATTGAGGTGAGACAAGATTACGAGCTTAAATTGTGTAATTAGGTGTTTTAATTCATACATTAAGAATTATATTTTTAATTAAATGCCTAATTATTCTCAATATTTTAACATTGTGTTCTATTTATAATATTTGAGTTTTATTGAGTCATTTATGAATTTTTGGTATTTTTTTTATTGCAAGGCAACTATTGGAAGCTGAAACCGACACTACTTCGTAATCTGGGCGTAACTTTCTCATCTGAGCTTCGATCAAGGCGATTCAAAATGCTGTGAAAAGCTGAGAAAGTACTATACAATTTTGTGTTTTGAGCTTTGAGAGATATGAGCTTTAGGACGGTCAAAATTGGGTTTGTTCATTGGGAAATAGAAAAAAGGAAAAAAGAAGAAACAAATAAGAAAAGAATATATATATATATATATATATATATAAACATAAATATATATATATATGTATATATATAAAATATAGGGTTGATTTGACCCAGCCATGCAACCGAGTCCTGATTCCTTGTGCGCTAGGTGTAGGTCTTGGGGGCTTTCTCTATATATTTCTTTTTTTTTTTTCTTCTTCTCTTGGGGAGGCACACTCCAGCACCCTCTCCTCTCTTCACAGCCCCTCTCCAACTCTCCTCTCTTCCCTAAACTCTCTCTTTCTCCTTCTTTCTTCTCTCTTCCTCTCGATCTCCCTTTTTTCTTCCTCTCTCTCTCTCTCCCTTACTTCTCTCCCCCTACGCCCTGCTGCATCCGAGCTTCCTTGTTGCTATGTAGCTGAACCCGAAACCCTCCTCCCTGCTGTGTAGTTGAGTGTTGCTGCTGCCTTGCGACTGCCCACGGCTACCCCTACTCCTTTGCTGCTGCCGTGAACACCCAATCGAAACCCCTTGCTGTTGTGCAACTGCTACCCAGTCAAGAGCTTTCCCTGTTGTTATGCTCCTTTGTCGTTGCCCTCAACTCACGGCGCTCTCTCTCTCTCTCTCTCTCTCTCTCTCTCTCTCTCTCTCTCTTTCCCTGTCTCTTTCCTTATTGTTGCTCTTAAATATTTGAATGTTTATTGTTGATTTTTAGTAAAATTTCTATTCAAGTTTTGAACTTTTAATTTTTTGTTGGGTTATTATTATTAAAGTTTATTTATTGACTTTATTTTCTTATTTAATATTATTGTTAGAAGCTAATTCTTGCTTGGTTTATTTTTCATTATTAATGTTGATTTGGTCTCTTAAAAAAAAGAGAAAAAAAAAAATCTTTGTTAGGATTTAAATTTTGTTGGCTTTTCTTTAAATTAAGTTTAGTTTAATTGAAGTTTGAATTTTTATCGTGTTTTAATTATTGTTAAAGTTGTTAAAAAATAATTTTGGTTTGCATTCTTGATTGCATTAAAATTTAATTTTCATTTGAGTTTGTGTTTGTGAATTACATAGTAAAGTTTTAATCTTTAGGCTTTTGTCCGGAATTTCAAACATAGGATTGCGGTTAGCATTTAATTCTCTCATAGTCTATTTTATTGTGTCCTTTCCCGCTTTTCGTTGTTAAATTTTGTTTGTGTTAGGATTCATAATTTAAATTTCACGTTGCTTTAATTCGTCAAAAAAAATCTCAAACATCCCAGAAAACCCGAATCTGAACTGTGTTCAGTAAACTTTTCTTTTCTTATTTTCTTTTGGAATTTAATTGAAGTTTGGAGTTAAACTGCATTCTCTGAGAAGACAATATGATCTTTGGGCTAAGTATTACACGAATAAACTCCTATACTTGGGATAGCTTCCGAGCAGCTCATTTTTCGAGCGAGTTAAGACATTTCTTAGTAAGGAAGATTAAGTTAACATCCGTGTGTGGTCAGCATGCATTTAGTTTTTACAAAAAACATCTATCCTCCATTTAATCGAAAATAACTATTTTACATTGTACTCACTTTACACAGTTGAAAAATACTCGTCTCGTTTCCATAGTATAAACAGTTCAGTAAATAAGTAACATCATTTACATAAATCTACATATATGCATAAAAGACACTCCCGGGACTAAACACCATTTACTTCCCCCATAATATGGGTTGCATGGCCCGAAGGTTGAACTAAGCCCTGGGTGATCCACCCAGACAAAGTCAAAATCATATATCTGCTAACTAAGTCTGCAAGCATCTGCAACCCAGATGCAGGTGTCCGATTGCCTTACCACTTCTTGGTCTGGACCCTAGAGAAGGTACGCCCTCTATTGAGGCTAATCGGTTGAAACCACCTTACACTTCTATCCAAAATAGTGTGGACGCACATAGCCAAATAATGAATCTCTAGCAACAGTACTGTACTCATAATACAATTGATCCTCAAGGTTTCTAGAGCATATTATACAATTTAAGTAATAAAAACTGTAGTTTAAAATCATTTCGTATAAAACCTGTCATATTATAAAACTTGGCCCCTGACCGTCATATACAAGTCGGCTTATAGCCACTAAACAAAATCATGACCCTCGACCGTCATATAAAACCCGACCCCCGGCTGTCATATAAAACTCGGCTCACAGCCACTATAACAAATCGCTGTACTTTTCATAAACAATTCTAGTATTTCAAAAACAATCGCAAACTCGGTTATACAATAACCCCCGAAATAATATTCACCTGTCACACAATTTCAGTATTTTGAACATAGCCCGTAGGCAACCAAGAAACACAGTATATTTATTTTATAAGGTTAAACCAGACTTTCCACCGTTCATTTTTACTCAAAATACGATATCATATATCCTAGGTATGAAAAATCCATTTTGAACGGTTGGTTTTCGTAATAACAACCGAAAACATAAATATACATATATAGTAGTTTAATCGGTTCAACTTTAGAAAAGTCCTGACTTAACTTAATCCCCTTACCTATTTATTAAGAGAGTTCCTACGACGCTCCTAAAGCCCACCCTACGGTGATATGGAGACCAAAACCTTGAAAACATATTTCCCCCAGTTTAATCAATTCAAATCCCATATTAGCAACTATTACACATTTCCAAGCCCATACTCCACATTTAAATAGTTAAATGCTAGACAAATAGCTCATTTCTACCCTTACCTCAACTTTGGAGTGATGCTTGGAAAGTCCTAGTTCAAAAATCTACTCCGTTAGACGTGTAGAGAAAAGCCTCTAGATCCTTGTGGTATCTTCCAATCGTCGATTTAGGCGACGAATGACAAGAAATCGTAGAGAGAAGAGGTGGGGGTGCGGTTTACAGAGAGAGAGAGAGAGAGAGAGAGAGAGAAATATCTAATTTCTTAATGAAGAAGTAGTTTAAAAATCAATTTATAAGCCGTTGACTCGGACAATCTCGTAGTCGACGAGTTGTAGCCTTCGTCGACAAGTTGCAGAAGGACATTCATCGACGAAAGAGAGGGTTCATCGACGAACCTTAAGCTTAAAATTTCCTGTCATTTGGTATTTCTTCATTGACGACGCCTAAACTTCACCGACGAACCACAGAAGGGCATTCGTTGATGAAATTAGGGGATCCATCAACGAACTGCTGCTTGCCTTTGAATAGTTTCCCTTTTCCCTTTTCTTTATTTATTTCCTTATTTTTCGGGTTCGGTTTCTTCAATCTCCCCCCTTACAAATATTTCATCCTCAAATTTGCTAACTGATATTGACCACAACCTTAATTTGCTATCCCTCCTTACCGAAGAGTCATTAGCCACCCACATAGTGGCCCCGTACCAAGTTTATTAAATACCCTCACTTATGGCGAAGGAATATTGTAGTTACACACAACGCCTCAGAAGATTACAATATCATACAAAACTCTTCCAAAGACCATCCATATATGAAATCATAAACAACTAACAAACTAAACAAACCTACCTTACCTAACTTGCAAATAAAACTAACACTTACCTGTGTTGTCTATTGATCTATCTAGGGTTAGACCTCTCTAAAAATCTGTGGATATTGCTGGCGTATTTTTGTTTCTAACTCCCAAGAAGCCTCCTCTCCTGCGTGATTCCGCCACAACACCTTCACTAATAGTATATCCTTAGTACGTAGTTCCTGTATTTTCCAATCCAGAATCTGAACTGATACCTCCTTGTATGTCAGAGCATCCCCGATCTCCAAAGGCTCATAACTTATCACGTGCGACGAATCTGGAACATACTTTCTCAGTACTGATATGTGAAAAACATTATGAACTCTAGACAATGCTGGGGGTAATGCCACATGATAGGCAACTGGACCTATCCTTTCCAAGATCTCGAATGACCCAATGTACCTAGGACTCAACTTTCCTTTCTTTCCAAACCTCATAACCCCTTTTATTGGAGCAATCCTTACAAATATCATATCATCAATATCGAACTCTATCTTCTTTCGGTGAGTATCCGCATAACTCTTTTGCCGATTTTGTGCTGCTTTAATCCACTCCTTGGCTTGACCTTTGCAGAGGTCTGCTGAACTAATTCCAGCCCCAAAATCTACTGCTCGCCTACCTCATCCCACTACAACAGAGATTGGCACTAGCGACCATACAAAGTCTTATATGGTGCCATCTTGATACTAGCTTGATAACTGTTATTATACGCAAACTCAATGAGCAGTAGATATCGAATCCAACTATCCCCAAAGTCCAGCACACATACCCACAACATATCCTCTAGAATCTGAATGGTCCTCTCGGACTGCCCGTCTGTATGCGAGTGAAACGCGGTACTGAAAGTGAGTTAAGATCCTAAGGCGTCCTGCAAACTCTTCCTGAACCGAGAAGTGAACCGTGGATCTCGATATGAAACAATGGAAATCGGGATGCCATGAATTTGTACAATCTTTTGCATATAAAGCTTTGCCAGCCTATTCATAGAGTAACTGACTTTGATTAGGATGAAGTGTGTAGTCTTCGTCAGCTGATCCACAATAACCCAGATAGCATTCTACCCATGCACCGCCGAAGGCAACCCTGATACAAAGTCCATCAAAATATATGCTCCCACTTCCACTTAGGGATATCAAGTGGCTGAAGTGGTCCCACTAGCTTCTGATGCTCTACTTTTACTTGCTGATATGTCACACACTGTTCCACGAATCTGGCAATCTCCCTCTTTATGTTACTCCACCAAAACAATTCTTGCAGATCTCTATACATCTTCGTTCTTCCAGGATGAACAGTATAGAGAGAGCAATGAGCCTCCTCCAGAATCATCTTTTTAATCCCCGCGTCGTTAGGCACACACAATCTGGCATGAAATCTGAGAACTCCATCCTCTGAAACATTGAATTCTGGTTGCTGCTCACTCCGTAATTTCTCCACAATTTCCATTAGCTCTGCGTCTTTCATCTGAGTGGCTTTAATTTTCTCCTGTAAGGTTGGTTGAATGATCAAACTGGCCATGATCGCCTATGGATCCCCGTCCACTAACTCTACACCCAAGCTCTCCAGGTCCATCCTGATCTGATGTTGTACAACAACTGCTGAAACTGACACACCCATCAACTTCTGAATCAAAGCATCAGCTACCACATTAGCTTTTTCGAGGTGGTAACTAATGGTATAGTCGTAGTCCTTAATCAACTCAAGTCATTTCCTCTGTCTCATATTTAATTCCTTCTATGTAAAAAAGTATTTAGACTCTTATGATCAGTAATGATCTCGCACCTTTCACCGTATAGGTAATGCCTCCAAATCTTTAATGCATAAACTATTGCTGCCAATTCCAATTCGTGCATGGGATAATTCTTCTCGTACGCCTTGAATTGGCGATAAGCGTACACGATAACCTTTCCCTGTTGCATTAAGACACACCCGAGTCCTTTCTGAGATGCGTCATTATAAATCACAAAACACCATCCTCTGAAGGAATGGTCAACACTAGGGTTGTGACTAGTCGTTGCTTCAATTCCTGAAAACTTTGCTCACACTCCCCAGTCCACTCAAACTTACTATTCTTCCACGTAAGCTGTGTCAGATGACTCGACAGCCTGGAGAAATCCTCGATGAACCGGTGATAGTACCTTACCAGACCCAAGAAACTTCTAATCTCATGCACGTTCTTCGGTCTCGCCTAATCAATTACCGCCTTTACTTTGCTCGGGTCCACTGAAATCCTTTCCTTGGACACTACATGTAACATCCTCAAAATTATCACCATTTTTTTTATTTAATTACTCCAATACCTGCATGTAATGGGCACCCCTACACAGCAGAAAAGCATAAATCACATATACATGTATATACAATGCCAGAATTCAGTATTTTCAACCATAACTACATAATACATCTCTCTCTCTAGTGTCAACTTCCAAAAATACAAAAACCTACACAAATCTTACCTTATAACAAGGGTGACCAAGTGATCTCTACCCATGAGCCTGATTTGCTCGCCTAATTGGCTCACCTGAAAAAATGTTAAAGTAATTGGGGTGAGTCAACGCTCAGTAAGTGGAAATATGCTATTACTAGTGTGTGACAACCGAGTCATAAAATTATAATAATAGTATTTAAAAACTGCATAATCTAGCAATTCTGTACAACACATGTATAATAATTTAAAACATTTGTATCATCTAAACTTTCTATCATTCATAGTGTTACATCATACTATATACAATAAAACCTGTAAAACTATATACATATACATAACTGTGTTCTTTCCTTGGGACTCTGTATGTCATGATTTGACCCCTCATGACAGGATTGTGCGGCCCATAGGTGGGACTTAACCTGGTCCGCCCTCTAGGTAAGTCACTATACTCTACACTACTCCAGCCCGGACAAACTGCATACACTCCTAAGCTCGGGACTGGCTGCTACCTCATCAAATCGGCCCCCCCTCAACCCAGCAAACTGGAGAGTTGCATACTCTTTGAGCATGGCTGACGATACCCACACACTATCTGAGATATGTGGTTGCACTGTATCTATATCTAGCAATGGTACCGTGCTCTGTAAACTGTATCACTGCCGTAATCTTTCCACCGGAATTTGATACTATATAAATATATACTATACTCTTCATACTGTTTTCATCAGGTTTTCAAAATGACCATAACACTATTAATTTGTACTGTAAATACTATAATATCTGTAGCATCTTGATGCTATGACTATGTAATCTGTCTGTACTTTCTTTCTATATAATCCTAGTGTTATGACATTTAGGAAAACATAACTTTTTATATACACTGAATATATTGTTCTAAATAAATATCTGTATAATGATATATATATATATATCTGTCTGTGTAATCATATGAATAAAACTGTATATGTGTACATATTCTATCTGTATAAAAACTGCAATTATATATCTATAGCTGTATAACTTGAAATACTGAAAAACTACATATCAATATCATGCACTCAGGCCACACATACTTTGACAATTCACATTCTGTATAATATCTGGTATTCATGCTTATATATATAATTTCTGATATCATAAATAAATCTCCAAGCATAGCATATTTCCTTTACCTTATCTCTGAAAAGCCCCTACTGTACTCTAGCCCGATACCCGGAGGGTTCTCCACTCAACACCCTGAAAACCACATTCTCCAGAACAAAATATTAGTATTTCTTCGTGTATTGTATTTCTTATAACTGGGGGAAAGACAAATACCGAATAAAATGTCTTACCCTGAGATTGGGACGAAATCCAAACCAACTCCACCAACGATCAGCTCCAGTAGACTTGCAGAGAACTTTGCCAGGAGTGTCGTGGTGGCTTCAGATCGTCGATCCGGCATAAAACGGGCCCGAAATCGAAGAGAGAAGGAGGGAGGGGCATAGAGAGAGAAAGAAGAAAGAATTTGTGCCAAATAATGCTGAAAAATCTGGGTTTTCACTATTTATAAAGCTGGATTCATCGACGAGACACGTCACCTCGTCGACGAGTCCTTCAATAATTTCGTTGATGAACTTCCCCCCTCGTCGATGAATTATAGACTGTCCAAAAGCCATTCTCGGTATCTTCTCGTCGACAAGGCGTGGTTTCGTCGATGAGGTCCCCTTATGTGCTCGTCGATGAATTCCATGTGTTCGTCGACGAGGCCCTATGTAATAATTCTGGTTTATTATCTCCAAAGTGCAATGTCGCGTTCGTTGACGAAGCCTACTGCCTCTTTCTGTTTATGTTTCCATTTCCCTCTTTTTTTATTATTTAAATACCATTATTTTTCGGGTCGTTACACTACATGTTCCAGAAATGCAACTTGTTCTAGCCAAAACTCGAATTTCTTAAATTTATCAAATAACATGTTCTCTCTGAGTACTTGAAGTACCAACCTTAAATGAGCTTCATGCTCTGCAGGACTCCTTGAATAAACCAGGTTGTCATCGATGAACACCACCACAAACTGATCTAAGTGCTCGTGGAACACCCTGTTCATTAGGTCTATGAATGCTGTAGGCGCATTCATCAAATCAAACAGCATAACCAGAAATTCGTAATGGCCATATCGAGTTCGAAAAGATGTCTTCGATACATCCTTTGATTTCACCTTCAACCGATGATACCCGGATTGCAGATCGATCTTAGAGAAAACCTAAGTGCCCTTTAGCTGGTCAAACAGATCATCCATATGAGGTAACGAGTACTTATTTTTCACTGTCACTTTATTAATTTCCCAGTAGTCGATGCACATCCTCGTCAACCCATCATTCTTCTTCACAAACAACACCGGAGCTCCCTAAGGTGATACACTCGATCTGATAAAACCCTTGTCCAGAAGTTCCTGTAGCTGCTCCTTGAGCTCCTTTAGTTCAGCCGGAGCCATTCGGTATAGAGCCTTGGAAATTGGTGCCGTACCTGGAGTTAACTCAATGGCGAATTCCACCTCACAATCCAGAGGCAATCCCGGTAAGTCCTCAGGAAATAAATCTGAAAACTCCCTTATCACTGGTATATCCTCCAACTTCAGTCCTTCCTTTGGTGCTTCTTTCACATATGCAAAGTACCCCTAGCAACCCTCCATAATTAACCTTCTTTCCCGAATCGTCGAAACGATATGTGGTGCAGAGCGCACACACAACCCGACAAATTTAAATTCCTGCTCCCTTAGAGGTCTAAACACCATTTCCTTCATGTGGCAGTTTATACTCGCATAGTTGGATGCTAGCCAATCCATCCCTAGAATAATGTCGAATCCATGCCTATCAAAGATGATTAGACTTGCAGGCAGCCTTCTCCCTTGAATCTCTACTAGGTGATCCCTGATTACCTTGTTACACACCACCACTGACCTTATCAGTGTGATCACAACTAACTTGGCACCTAACGGTTGTGTTTCTAACCCGCATTATTTAATAAATCCTCGAGACAAAAAGGAGTGTGTCGCACCTGAATCAAAGAGTGCAACAACTTTATTTGAAAGCAAGTAAATATTACCTGTAACCACATCTCCTACATGCTCGGCGTCACTCGGAGTCATAGAATACACCCATGCTTGGGCGGTGCCCCTTTAGTGACCACCTCGGGGTGCCAGTTACCTCCCCTATACTGATGTTGTGGAGGTGCATAATTCAATGTCGCGTGACAATCCCATGCCTGATGTCCTACCCCACCACACCGGTAACAGCTAGCCGATCCAGCCCTACACTCGCCCCAATGCCTCTTATGGCATCTAGGATAGGTAGAATGCTGAGAATTCCCCCGAGGGGCTTGAGATCCTATCTCTTATCGTTAACCCGCGAAACTACTAGGCCGCTTCCATAAACCCTGGTTAGCGCTAGATTGAAAACCCTAAGGCAAAAGCCTCTTCTTTTGGTTTGCTGCTCTCTCCCCCTCTTGAATACTGGCCTCGACTGCCATGACCCTGTCTTAGAGAAACTCTGAGTCAATAACTCCACCACCTGTGTACGTACACCCTGCCTCAGACCTCTCTTAAACATCCAAGCCTTCTTTGGCTCATCTGGGGCTATGTACGGAGCAAAACAGGATAGCTCTACAAACCTGGCCACATATTGCTGCACAGTCATAGGCCCTTAGGTCAGATGTAAGAATCCTCTGCCTTTGCCTCTCGGGTCGCAACGGGGAAGTATCTGTGAAAAAAGACCTCCCTGAAATGGCTCCAGGTAATAGATGCATGTCCTGGGCACTGTTTCTCCACCAGTTTTAT
This sequence comes from Malania oleifera, assembly GCF_029873635.1. Classification (NCBI taxonomy): domain Eukaryota; kingdom Viridiplantae; phylum Streptophyta; class Magnoliopsida; order Santalales; family Ximeniaceae; genus Malania; species Malania oleifera. Next base: position 110,075,109 of record NC_080422.1, read on the forward strand.
CGATCTCCACCACCTCTTTGCTTCCCCACCAATTTAAAGGTGGCAAATTGCACCTTATGTTCCTCTGTGCACTCCAGCACACCCAAAAATTCCTCTATCTCCTGAACTCAATCTTTAGCTGCAATTGGGTTTGTTCCTCCTGAAAACGCCAGCGAACTCGCCCGGATAAACTGCTGGAACATGCAGCCCCTATCAACTGGTAGTTGAACCTTCTCTCTAGAGTCTCTCTAGTCCTCCTTCCTAGCCTGCCGCACTATACTTTGCAGCACTGCTGAGGTATCAACATCATCCTCACTGGAGGTGTCCACATGATTATCCCCTCTAGCCATGATATCTTTTTCCTTGGGATCCATCCTGAAGATAGGATAGAAACCGACTTAGAAATTCCACAATTATCATGGTTGATGCAAGTATGGAATGAAGAAATAATATAACATTTGTGTTTGTAGCTAAAAGGATCATTCACACAATTCTGCCACAAAACCGTCGAGGTACCGACTTCTAACCATAATACTGACACTACGCACATATTCATATGACCTAACGTTCCCCCTTAAATTTCCAAGTTCCAGTTTCTCAACCCAGAAATGAAACCATCGATGCATGTATCGTGATTTTCCTAAAATCATCATTCTAGGAAAAAAATAGAAGATCGTTGAAGGATCACCGTCTCTACGCTTCCAGACCAAGATGCCTAATCTTCCCAATCCTATCCTTAACTTATCTCAACCTATACTCTGGTAATCATTAATCATTCAAGTCTGCAGAACCTAGCAAACCTAGGCTCTTATACCACCTGTAATGCCCCAACCTGCCACGTGGGGCCCGGGGTGCTACTTTAGTAACGTCTGTGTACTTGATACCACAATCATCATATAATAGTAGCGGAAATATATAACACATTCTCCAAAGCATATTACTTGAGTTCTAAACTACTAACATACATAGAGGTCTCCCCAATATCCATATTACAATCCATAATACAATACAAAACCCAACTTAGTCTATACAACTATATTACATACCCAAGGACTTCAAACACAACTTAAATACATTGGAGTTCATTACAGACACTCACAACAACTAATTGGCTACCACCCTGCCCAGGGTTTGCTATACTTGACCTCAAGATGGTCCTAAAAAGAATATTTGTATATTGGGGTGAGACACTTCTCAGTAAGGAAGATTAAGTTAACATTAGTGTGTGGTCAGCATGCGTTTAGTGTTTATAGAAAACATCTATCCTCCATTTAATCAAAAATAACTATTTTACATTGTACTCGCTCTACATAGTTGAAAATACTCGTCTCGTTTCCATAGTATAAACAGTTCAGTAAATAAGTAACATCATTTACATAAATCTACAGATATGCATAAAAGACACTCCCCAGGACTAAACACCATTTACTTCCTCCATGGTATAGGTTGTGCGGCCTGAAGGCTGGATTAAGCCCTGGGGGATCAACCTAGACAAAGTCAAAATCATACATCTGCTAACTATGTCTGCAGGCATCCGCAACCTAGATGCGGGTGTCCGATTGCCTTACCATTTCCTGGTCCGGACCCCAGGGAAGGTACACCCTCTACTGAGTCTAATTAGCTGAAACCACCCTACACTTCTATCCAGAATAGTGTTGAATCTCTAGCAACGGTACCGTGCTCATTATACAACTGGTCCTCAGGGTTCCTAGAGCATATCATTCAATTTAAGTAATAAAAACTCTAGTTTAAAGTCATTTCGTATAAAACCTGTCATATTATAAAATTTGGCCCCTGATTGTCAAATAAAACCCGACCCCAAGCCGTCATATTCAACTCGGCTCATAGTCGTTAAACAAAATCTTGGCCCCCCGCAGTCATATAAAACCCGATCCTCGACCGTCATATAAAACTCGGCTCACAACCACTATAACAAATCCCTGTACTTTTAATAAACAGTTCCAGTATTTCATAAACATTCACAAACTCGGTTATACAATAACCTCCAAAATAATATTCACCTGCCATACGATTCCAGTATTTTGAACATAGCCCTTAGGCAACCAAGAAACACAGTATATTTAGTTTATAAGGTTAAACCAAACTTTTCACCGTTCATTTTTACTCAAAATACGATATCATATATCCTAGGTTTGAAAAATCCATTTTGAACAGTTAGTTTTCGTAATAACAACTAAAAACATAAATATACATATATAGCAGTTTAATCGGTTCAACTTTTGAAAAGTTCTGACTTAACTTAATCCCCTTACTTGTTTACTGAGAGAGTTCCTACGACGCTCCTAAAGTCCACCCTATGGTGATACGGAGCCCAAAACCCTAAAAATATATTTCCCCCAATTTAATCAATTCAAATACCAAATTAGTAACTATTACACATTCCCAAGCCTATACACCCCATTTAAACAGTTAAATGCTAGACAAATAACTCATTTCTATCCTTACCTCAACTTTGGCTTGGAAAGTCCTAGTTCAAAAATCTACTACGCTAAACTTGTAGAGAAACGCCTCTAGATCCTCGTGGTATCTTCCAATCGTCGATTCGGGTGACGAACGACAAGAAATCATAGAGAGAAGGGGTGGGGCGCGGTTTAGAGAGAGAGAGAGAGAGAGATAGAGAGAGAGAGAGAGAGAGAGAGAGAGAGAGAGAGAGAGAGAGAGAGAGAAATATCTGATTTCTGAATGAAGAAGTAACTTAAAAATCAATTTATAGGTTGTTGACTCGGCCAACCTCGTCGACGAATTGGAGCCTTCGTCGATGAGTTGCAGAAGGACGTTTGTCAATGAAAGAGAGGGTTCGTCGATGAACCTTAAGCCTGAAATTTCCTGTCATTCGGTATTTCTTCGTCGATGAATCACAGAAGGGCATTCGTTGACGAAATCAGGGGATCCGTCAACGAACTGCTGCTTGCCTTTGAATATTTTCCCTTTTTCCTTTTCTTTATTTATTTCCTTATTTTCCAGGTTCAGGTTTCTACAAAAAATTTAGGCTTCAAATTAAAATTAAAGAAGAAAGAAAGAAAGAAAGAATTTAAAATAAATCGTGAGATGCTTTTTGTATTGCAATTTCTTTTTTGTTTTTGTTTTTTCACACTAAAGCACATTTGTAGACTAGAGTTTGAGTCTTGGGAGCTATGACTTTCCATTTGAGATAAGGGTGAGCGCAATTCGGTTGTGAAAACCGAATTACCCGAATTAACCAACCTAATTCGGTTGGTTTGGTTTGGTTTAAATTTTAATTCGATTTGGTTTGGTTCTAATTTTGGTTAAAATTGGTTTTTGATTTTTAGTTTGGTTAATTTAATTTAATTAACCGATTTAATTAAATTATATAATAATTAATAATTAAATATAAATTATGTAGACACCCTAATTTTTACCAGGGCTTTTTTAAAGAAAACCTGGTATAGTAGAGTTGACTTCAATCTTGAAAGGACCATTCTTCAAAATTAAAACCTTAATTCCCTAATTGAGATCTTTTGATAAAAATGTCAAAAAGTTTGGTTTGAGTTTGAGCCTTGTAAGCTTTTCATCCTAGTCATGATAGAGTCTCTTAGGTTTTAAAACAAGTTGTTAGGCTGAGTCCTTCTGATTTTTAATCTCTGGGTCCCCGTAATTTTAGGAAAAAAATTGAGTCCTATAATAATCTGTCCCTGCTAAAGTAGGCTTCCTTTAACCATTAGTTAAGTTCAAAATTGCTTCTTTATTAGATTTTCAATAATCTGTCCCTACTAAAGTAGATCTTCGTTGACGAGAAGATACCGAGAGGATATTTGGGCGACTCTAAATTTCATCGACGAGGGGGAGAGTTCGTTGACGAGTTGCCTTCTAGACCTCGTCGACGAGGTGACGTGGCTCATCGATGAAGGCCATAGTATAAGTAGCCTTAAACGCGATTTTTTAGCCATTTTTGGCCATAGGAATTCTCTCTCACTCTCTCTCTCTCTCTCTCTCTCTCTCCTCTCGATTTTCCCTCATTCTCTCTAGGATTTTGGGCCGATATTTTGCCGGTTCGACAAATCGAGGCCACCACGACACTACTGGAAAAGTTCTCTTCAACTCTGCTAGAGTGGATCGTTGGTGGGGTTAAGTTAGAATTCATCCCAAATCCAGGGTAAGGCTTTTACTCAGTATTTGGCCTTCCTTATAGTTGTAGGAAATGTAGTACGCATAGAAATACTGAATTTATGTTTTGGAAAATGTTTTTTTTAGGGTGTTGAACAGGAAACCATGCAGGTGTAGGACTATTTTCTTAGGGGTTTTTCAGGAATTAGGTAAGGGGATAAACTAAACTAGTTGTTTTATGAAAATTATGAGTAAAATAGTATAGCATTCGATTTCATGAAAATATATGTATATAAATATATATATGAGTATTATGTCGGGAAATACTACTGAAAATGATGATATGTTATAGATATATATAATACCCATTTTGTGTGGCATGAGTAGATTTTATGATGAATTACTGTTTTTAGGAACTTGATGATATTATGGATATGTTTTGTTGGCTTACGGGCCGAGCTATGGATATGTTTTGCCGGCGTATAGGCCGAGCTATGGTAAAATATGAAATGGCAGCATACGGGTCGATGATTTTTCATGATGTATATATATATATGCAAAATGATGTGATGATATTAACATGACAATTATTAATATGAAATATCCATGTATCACAGTTTGATTATATGTTATATGTTATCAGAACCTGGTTGGCTTGGTCTAGGCTAGCACTTGCATGGTACCACTGCTATGTGTTCATGATCATCATGATATTGTGTTAACGCTACTGTACGGAGTAGCATGAGGACGGATAGTCAATGTGGTTTTAAGAAGTGTGGACGCCCTGAAATGAGGAATAGCTTCCTAAGAGGGGGGTGAATTGGATTCTTTTTCTATTTTAATGATTTTTAGATTTTTGCTTTTAATAACCCAGAAAACAAGATATATATGAATGATAACCACACTTAAGAATAATGAAATTTAAATTTACAAGTCAATCAATGAACTCATGATAATTCAATCACTTTATCAAAATATAAAAGCTTTTGTTGATTTCCCTGTATATTCTTAGTGTATACTTTACTTGATCAAGATTTCTGCAGATCAACCAACGTACTCCCTTTTTGGGTTTCCGCAAACGATTAATCAAAACGTACTTTCTAAATATAAAGTACCTTTATATCTTTCTCAATTTAGAACCTGCAACCTACACTTATAAATCATATAACAATAGCAAATAAAGAATGTAAAGTAAAGTAGAGAGAAAGGGACAAGAATTTTTACGAGGTTCGGCTTCAACACAACCTACATCCTCGCCTTTGGCAAAACACCAAAGGATTCCACTATATCAGTTCCTTTACCTGGTGGAACAATACCTATTTACAACCACTCCTTCTGTTAGGCTAGAGTCCGCCTCTCCAAACAATAACCCCTTGTTTGGTCCAATGATTCAACAACTCTGAATTGTTTAAGAATGATGATAAAGAAATTTGTGTACAAAAGAGAACTCTCATAATAGAGTAAATTAGTACAATGATCTGCACACTTATACTTCAAGGTAATTCAAATATAAGAAATTTGAAGCTTAATGCTTAGTATGAATTACCAACTGATTTTTCAAAGAAAATGAAAGATTCTGATTTTTGAAAGCTTTGCTTCAAAGTATGAATCAATATTAGATCATAAATTTAAACTCAAAAAAATTTTTAGATCCTTTTAGAATTTTGAAAACTTGAAGATCGGTTGATCTAGAAGCCTTTGAAAACTTTGCTTGATCTAAAAACCTTTGAAGGTTGCTTGCTCTAAAACTTTGAAGGCTGCTTGGATCTGAAAACTTTGAAAGTTGCTGGATCTGAAAACTTTGAAGGTAGCTTGATTTCAAAAACCTTTGAATATTGCTTCAATAATAATAATCAATTTTCTTGTTACAAACCTTTGAAGATTTTGACTATTTATAGATGTTTTAGAAGCCATCCATTTACTCCTAAAGATTCCTAAAAATCATTTCCAAATATTTTGAAATAAATATGTTTAAAAACGTGGTTTAAAAAATCTTTCCGTTGAGAGATTTAATGCCAACGTTCGAGTGGCAGTCGCCTACCACGACTTGGCAGTCGCCTGTCACAAAGCAACTCTCAACACAGTATGCTGGCAGTCGACTGGTTTGTTCACGCAGGCGCCTAGCTGGTTAGGCAGTCGCCTGACCCTTCATCATTTCAAAAAGTTTTCTTTTCTTAAACCCTTTCTTTTCATTTATTTTAAAAAATGTTCTTTAGAGTATATATATAAAAACATATTTTTGAATTTCTATGAGCTTCAAATCACTTTATACTTGAGATTAACTTTAAAGTACTTACATTTAGAATACCCTTAAGAATATAATTAATCTTCAAACTTGTTCTTCCATCAGCTTTGTGGTTACAATCTTTCCTTTGAGCTTTTCACAGTATACCTTTGTTCTTCATGTTCTTTATAGCGCATAAGCTTTACTTTGTATTCTTCAAGGATTCTTTGTAATTCATAAACTTCCTTTTGCACTTGAGCTTTTCTGTTTTCCTAAAAACTTTTGCTTGAAACATTTTAAACATATCATTTGATTTGTTATCATCAAAATAAGAATTGTAAGCCTTATTAGGCCAACACGCCCCTTGTGTACGGATTAGATCTGGCAGACCCATCGGACTTACAGACTGTACTTTTGACTTGGCAGTAGTCGGCCAACCATTGTCAGGTCCCGCCTTCGGGCCACACAACCTAGTCATGTGGGGGTAATACATGACAATAGCCAGCTAACCTACCAGGATTGCTTTCATATTATTATTATTATTATATGAGATGAATTATACTATGAAAATCCATTACGTTCTGCCATGTTATGATTATACATGTTTTTCCTAGAAATGATATGGACATATTTACTAGATATGCTTATATATGCTTTTGTGTATAACACGGTTAAACTCATGTTGCCATACACTAGTATTAGTTTATTTCCCTTACTGAGAGGTGTCTCACCCCAAAATTATACAAACATTTCAGAAGCCACAGGTAGGAGAGCGGATAAAGCTCTGCAACATTAGAGTTCAGCCGCTTTACCATGTCTGAAGGGTAAGCCTTTTTCTAGGGTCTGATGGATTTGTGAGCGGCAACCCTATGCTACTTTTGGACATTTTTGGGTTATGTATATTTTATGATATTTGTAGTAAAATTTGGTATTGTACTGATTCGGTGTTAAGATATATATATTTGATGTTATGTTTCCTGCTGCTTAGACTTCCGTATTGTGTTTCTGATATATCTCTGATACCCACGGGTTCAGGTTGATTATGATCTGCTGGATTGAATATGTTGGTTTGAATTATTTAAGGAAAAAATAAAAAATAAAATAGATGGTAAAATAAGAAGGTCGTTACAGTTATATTTTCAAGGTTATGGTGTTTTTGGGACCCTGCAAGCATGGGTTGAGGACCCCAGCAGATATTTTTTCAGAAACCCAGGTATATTAAAGTTTAAAAAATTGTGAATAAGCTGGTTCAAAAAATATGGGTGTAGTGATTTTCTGGGGAATATATATATATATATATATATGTGTGTGTGTGTGTGTGTGTGTGTGTGTGTGTGTGTGTGTGTGTGTAATTATAGGATTTTGAAGTTGGTATGCCAAGGGTGTGAGAGTTGAATTGGAGGCAAGCCTCCTAATCAGATAGGTTAGAGAAATATGCTATGCTAAGAATTTTAGAATATTTATTAATAAATTATATGTTTTTCCAGATTATTATTCAGTTCAGAAATTATTTGTATATCAGGAAATACATTAATCAGTATATGAGATATTTATTTATGTAGTTGTGTGGCATGGGACAATATTAGATCAGTATATGAAATTATATAGTTTTTAGATTACTATGATTTACAGTATATATATGTAGAAGTATGTTTTATCAGATTATATAGAATTATGAATTACAGTGTATATATAGATTTACAGAATATCAGCGAATATATTACAATACTAGAAGTATGAATAAGTAGAAACTCAGATATTATAGATGTATTTTAAACCATGAAAGATATGAAATGTATTGTATACTGTCTTATAAGCTTTCACTGTTTCAGTTGCTTATCAGTATAGTATTTATGTAGCTTTGTTTCCACACACTAGTAATAACATATTTCCTCTTATTGAGCGTTGTCTCACCCCAGTGATTTAATATTTTTCAAGTGATCCAATTAGGCGAGCGGATCGGTATTGCAGATAGAGAGGGTGATTACACTACCCTGTTTGAGGGTAAGTGTATACAGGAGATTGTATTTTTGAGTAGATGGTACTGGGGTGATGTGTGTATATGTATATATGATTTGGGAAGAATTACTGGATTTTGGTATTGTAAATGTGGATGTACAATTTATGTGTTCCGCTGCGTAGGTGTGTACATGATCAGGGATTCCTCAGTGCTCACTTGGGGCCTAAGATGTTATAATAGATAATACAAGGGTATCAGAGTAATTTTAATTTTAATTATTATCTATATAAAAAAAATGGTATAGAATTTTGGGACGTTACACGCACGCTTTATACCCGAGCTTTCCTTACTAGGATTAGATAGGAGTGTAATAGCATCAATCCCTTCATGGAAGAGCTTGGTTGGACCCCCAAACCACTCCGCTTAGTGTGGGCTTTGTTCGGACCCCTATGGGGGAGGATTGAAGTTCAATCTGGGAACCTTTGTCGGTAGCGATTAGAGCTTAACCACATATAATCATTTGAAATTATTTGCCTAGGATAGAGCCCCGTAGAATCCTGTGCATATACCTACCCTGGGTTTGGGATAGGAGCCACATCCTTCTCCACACGTTGTAATATATGTTTGTTGTACTTATGTTTGTAAAATGTTTTGTGTTGTGTCATGCATTCTGTATCCACTTAGGTATCCATATCAATCGGCTAAATTTTTTGAAAAAAAGCCCATTTCATTCATCTCCTAAGACACCCTACAAGGGGAAAATGAATTATTCTTGAGATCATTAACAAATAAGGTTTTTTCGAAACTCTAGCCGAATGATTATCTAAGTTGCATTGCATACATTCATTCATAGACATGCATGCATATTCCTCTCTGATGGGCTGATAATCACATTCCAACTTCCTGTAAAATGAGGCCAAAGTAAAATCCAGAATTCCAACATTGAGCCCACCTCTACCCACCCTTACAACATTGGAAGAAAGGCAAGAGTTATGGCCGAATAGGTGGAAAGCAAAATTACAGGCCTTGAACAAGGGTAGGAGGAGTTGAATGAAAAAATGAGCAAGATTCTGGATTTGTTATTAAATAAAGGAAAAGCGGTGCAATTACCTAAAGAAGAGGAAAATTCAAATCCCACTAATCCTCCGGGGTTCACCTCGTCCGAGCCACCACCAATTGTCACAGAAGGTCTTTCGCCAAATCTGGCCACATTCATTCCAGTTGCACCGTTCCCAGGGTTTCCAACGATTGGAGTACCCCCCGGTAATGATGACAGATGTGCGGGCAAGCAGAATCGCAACCGAGCGTCGCTGTGACATGCTTGAAGAACGGTTGAGAGCCGTTGAAGGATTTAATTCATTTGGTTTTGTTGATCCGGCGGATCTCTACCTAGTGCCGAAGATCACTCTACCGCCAAAATTCAAAATCCTGGACTTTGAAAAATTCGATGGAACTCGATGTCCTCGAATCCACCTATAATTGTACTGTCAGGAAATGGCGGTATACTTAGACGATGAAAAGCTCATGATGCTTCATTTTCAAAGTAGTCTAACTGGGTTAGCCATCCGTTGGTACATCCAGTAAGACAAAGCACAAATTCGTACTTAGAAAGATCTGACTAATGCCTTCCTGGCCTAATATTGCCACGTGACAGAGATGACGCTTGACTACATGACCTTGCAGAGAATGGAAATGAAACCCACTGAAACGTTTAGAGAATATGCATACCAGTGGAGAGACATAGCCATCCAGGTGATTCCTCCGGTGGAGGATAGGGAGGCCATCTCCTTATTCGTGAATACATTAAAAGAACCTTACTGTGGGCCCCTCATAGGGGCAACTCCCCATGATTTCATGGATGTCGTGGTCGCCAGAGAGAGGATTGAGACAACCATCAAGACAAACAAAGCCAAAAGTGTGGATTTAGGCTCGTGATCAAGTAAGAAATGGACAGGTAGGAAAAAAGACGAGGAAGCTCAGATGATTCAGGGGCTGTAACGCCCTAACATGGGTCTGCTAGGGAGTACTGCGTCTCTCCTTCTCCACTTGGGCTAGACAATAGGGGGGCGGGCCTTATCGGGCTAATGACTGACCCCATAGACCAACACGTGTCATTTTCAGTGTGTTTTGTCCTCATTCACACACTTCCTGAGAAAACTTCCTAGAAGGGCACCCATCCCAAGATTACTCCAAGCTAAGCACGTTTAACCGTGGAGTTCTTATGGGAATGCTCCCGAAAAGAAAGGTGCACCTTGTTGATATGAGTAGTAATATCAAATCCTTTTTAAGCCTTTCTTCCATGGGATATCACATTCTCTCTCACTTACAGAATGCAACGTCCTTGTTGTGAACCCACATTTCCAAACCCATCATGTAATAACCCGGGAAAAAAAATTTAAAAAATAATAATTAAAAAATAATAAAATAATAAATAAATAAATAAAATAAAAAATAAATAATTAAAATTAATTAAATTATTATTAATTAATTAAATATTATGATATAATATAATAATATAATATATTATATTATAATATAGGATTATATATATATATATATATATATATATATATATATATATAGGTTAATTTAAAATAAGTATATATATATATATATATATAGGTTAAGTTTAAGTAAGTTAAAAAAAGGAAAAAAGAAAAAAAAAGGATAAGGAAGCTTGAGAGAGGCTTCCTGCGAAAAAACAGAGAGAGAAAGAGAGCCTTTGCACTCTCTCATCTCTTCAGTGTTCGTCTGTCGTCTCCGTCTCCACCTCTCTCTCTCTCTTCAATTTCGTCGGCCTAACGAACACCGATCGAGAAACGGAAGGTACCGTTGGATTCCTAACTCCGCCATCGACATTTCTACTGGAGCGGATTTGTTATGGGAGCGGCGTAGATATCATTCCTGGGGTAAGGTAATATTTCTCTAATTTCTCAATTTCTTGTTAAATCTGCTGTTAAATCAACGATCACACCACCATGGGGTCCTAGTTGTGATCGTCGTCATTTTGGCGTAGGTAATTTTTCAATTGGCGTTTTCTAGACCTTACTCCAAAGCGAGAGTGAGATTTGGGAAATTTGGCAAATTGATTATTTAACGATATAATTATTTATTTAGAATTTATGGCCCTAGGAAATATTAAAATAATATTTTATTTAAGATTAATTTAATGCAATTAAGATTTTTGATTTAGGGTTCGGGTGAGCGCCGCAGGTATTTTTCGGGGTCCCTGTTGGTGTAGTTCAAGAAACCAGATAAGGAAAAAATTTATATATTAAATCAGGTTTTTCATGAATTAAAAAGAATTATGTGTTATTTACGTATATATATGCTTTTATGTGGGTTTAAAATGCCAACCATGAAATTTATGTTTTCTGAGTTTAGGATTGTTTATGTAGCTATGTACATGTGAAAGTAAACGAATGAAAGTGAAAGGAATTTTTTGAGGAATTAAGTAAGAAATGAAATGTATTTTTAGTATATAAATGTTAATTATGGATTGACTTATTTTGTAAGGAATATGTATGATTTTTTACTATTAAATTGTGTGGTATGAGATTTTGTGTAAATATATGTTAAATGTATGAGATGCAGGCTAAGTAAGTAAGACATTATGAATAAAATGTGATATGGACAATGATGTCTGTATATGTTAAATGCAACAATGTAAATGTAAGACAACTGAAAGACAGCCATGTTAGCAGATCTAGTTCATTTTTATGTGAACTAACTGATGACAGCTAAAAGGAGCTGTGTTAGCAGATTGTAGCACATTTCTATGTGAACTAACTGATGATGACTAAAGACCAGCTGTAGTAATGAAATGAAAATGTTTTGCAATGAAGTGACAATGGAATGATAATGCAATGAAATGAAATGTGAATCGTGAATGATACAAATGGGAAATAGTCACTTAAAGTGAAATGCAATACAATGTTAAGTTATGAATATGAACAGATGTATATGATTGAATAATGATAGAAATAATGATATGTTATGATATTAGAAGTATGTATGTACGTAGAACATGTTACGATTGGGCGAGGCGTACCTTTCGCCTGAGGGCTTGCTGAGTAAAGCGAGTGCACTAGTAGCTACAGATGTGTCAGTAGCCACATAACGTACTAGGGCAAAGGGAACCTACTTGTATGGGCGGATAGATTTCCCTATCCTTAGGACCTTTGTCAGTAAACTATTATTGAACTGTGTGAGTACGAGATTAATCTTACACTTGAGGGCTTACTGAGTGAGGTGAGTGCTCTGGTATGTTTTAATTGTCACCTTAGGGTTACTTAAATATCAGAGCAGAGAGGTGCTACTTGTATGGGCAGCTAATCACCCTTATCCTTAGATAATCTCGTGGGTAAAATATCGTGCATGTGTTTGGTTAGGATCAGAGAATGATTTTAGAAATTGTGTTAATGATTTTAAAATGTTAAATATTATGTTGTTATATAAACTCATGTTAGCCACACACTGTTTTAATATATCGTTTCTTCCCTTACTGAGATGTGTCTCACCCGAAATTGAATTTATCTTTTTTAAGATTTCTTCGAAATCGAGCTTAAAGAGCTCGGGGGTTTTTAGACTTTTTGAGAAGTATTAAAAGAAAGGGTATATACTGATAATACTTTGGGGAATGTAAATATTTATGTTTTATGTCTTTATGTTTTAAGGTTGTTGAGTAAGAATGATTGTGAAAATACTGAAATGTTTTGGGAGTTATGTAAATTTATGGAAATGTAGGTGATTGATGATTACTATGGATTATATATAGAAATTAGTAAACTCTGGTATTATGGTATTATATGTATGGAGATTATATTTATATTTTCCACTGCGTATATGTTGATTATGGATTATCAGAGATTTTATCAGGTATAATGTGTCGGACCCGGGTTTAAGGGTTCGGGGCGTTACACATCATCACACTTACGGTTGGGTAATTTCTCTGATACCATTTGTAACGCCCCAACCTAGGTCTACCAAGGAGCATTGCATCTCTCCTCCACCTAGACCAAACAACAGGGGGGCGGGCCTTATCAGACTAATGACTGACCTCACAGACCAACACGTGTCCTTTTCAGTGTGTTTTATCCTCATTCACACACTTCCTAAGAAAACTTCCCAAAAGGTCACCCATCACAAGATTACTTCAAGTCAAGCATGCTTAATTGTGGAGTTCTTATGAGAAGCCTCCCGAAAAGAAAGGTGCACCTTGTTGATATGGGTAGTAATGTTAAATCCTTTTTTAAGTCTTTCTTCCATGGGGTATCATAGGGGCGCTATCATCCAGGAAGTAGAAATCAGTGGCTTAAGAAAAATTTTGTTTTCGGACCCACCATTAATCAGATTGCACATCCCGGAACAAAGCCTCAGTTCGTTCCTTCTAGGCCTATGCTCGTCCAGCCGATTAACCGAACACAAGAAAGGGGCGCCCAGAGGAATAACAGGAAAATAGACCCCATTCTTATGACATATTCAGACTTATTCTCTCAATTGAAGGAATAGATCATGTGAATATCAATATAACGAAAATAAATAGATAAATTTCAAAAAATGAAAATAATAGAATCTAATTATAAAATATTTATACTATTTTTCAATTGTCATGCACAATAAGATAGTTATTGTAAAGTAAAAATTTTAAAAATAAAATAAAATAAGTAAAATAATTATAACAATTTTTATATTATAATATTTTCAAATTTATATTATTTTTCAATTTTATTATTTTAATCATATTTTTTAATATTATTTAACTTAAAAATGATAATAAATTTTTTTAATTTATTTAAATTTTACAAATATTAACCAAACAACTTCTTGATTTCTGATTTTAAATATTAGATTCAAGTTATATCATTTGTAGTGCTTTGTTATTTGTTATAAGTAACAAATTATTTCATCTCTCATCCTTTTTTTTGTATTTTATTATTCATCATGATTATAGAAAAATAGGCCCTCTCTAATTTTAAAAAATAAGGTCTATTTAGTTGCAGAAAATATTTTTATATTTTTATAAAAATTCTAGCTTATTTTTAAAATTTTCAAGGTTCATTTTTAAAAAAAGAAAGAAAATAAAGAGTTTGCTTTAGTAATTCTTTAGTTTTTATTTATACATTTTAAGATAATTACAAAAAAGATAATATATATATTTTAATTTTTAGAAATTATATAAGCTAGTATTTGAAATTATGAACTTTGCGGAGTTGGAATTATATTTTTGCGCATTTGGAAATAACTCAATACAAAATTATATTATATTTTATCGTACACAAATCAAATCCAAAATTCAATTTCTGTGCTCATAATGAAGGAGTAATTATTTAAAAATTTAAAAATAAAAAATGTAACAATTTCGATAAATGAGTAAGTAAAAAATTTATTTATTTATTTATTTGCATACAAATATTGTAAAACTGAGAAGCTATCTAACGCTTTTGTAATTGTTTAGAAAAATAAAATGGAAACAAATTAGTTTTCACATGTAAACAGACCCCAGGCTTTTTTTTAAACTCATTTTATTTTTGAATTTTCTAATATTTACATGGTGAACTTGGAAACGACTAACAAAAATGTATTTCAGTTTATCAATAAAAATTTTTTAAAACTAAAAATAATATAATTTATTATTATTATTATTATTATTATTATTATTATTATTATTATTTCAAAATTTAGAAATATAAAAATGAGAACTACTATCTACTACAAAAAAGCCTTTACCTTTTTATATGCATGATCTTTTTTTGTAGCGAGGGCAATATAGACATTCCAAAAAAATATCTCGATGCTGCACATTTGTTTTTTATTTATTAAATTACAAATTTATTCTTTGATTTTTACAATAAAATGACAAATTTGCCCTCAATTTCATTAAAATTATATCACGTAAGTAATGTGACTAAATAATGTGTACATGACCTTTTAATAGAAGGGATACCGTACTTCAACGATATGCTCACCGAGCTCCAAACGTAGAGTAAAAAAAAATCATAAATCTAAAAAATAAAAAAAATAATTTCTAAAATTTTCTTGTAGTAATTAGAAAATTGGAAAATAAAGTAGTATTTTCATGATTATTTAAAAATTTGAAAATAGAAAATAAAAATATTTAGGCAAGCAAATGGTGTCAAAACTTTTTATTGTTTTTTAAAATATTTGCCTACAAATATTGTAAAATTTAAAACAAAAATTATAACTTCTTTGTAATTCTGTAGAAAACTGAAATGGAAAATGAAAACTTATTACAAAAGTTAACGGGTCCTAAGCATTTTTTATTTTTTTTCTTTAATTTCTTAAAATTAGAAAAAAAAAAAAAGCTCATCCTATTTTTTAATTTTCTACGGAATTACAACGAAATGACAATTTGACTCTTGACGTTTGCATAGGGAACCCCATAAGGAAAATAGGACAAGACTCCAATATTTTAGCGACTTTGATTGGGATTTCAAAAAACGGTTTAGCTGTTGGGGTGGGGGTGTGAGCTGTTCATTCCAGTCATTGGTAAATGGCAATGCGATAAATGTGTGGGAGTTATTGCCAAAAACCAAGCATCTCCCACCTCTCATCTTTATCTCTCTTTAATGCATTCCCTTGAGAGTTTCATGGTGTTTTGGTGAAGCTCGGCAAGGGATGTTCGCAGTTTGCCGCTAAATAATATATTTCTTGATTCAAGTAAGTTATTTTTCATCTCCCCTGTTTGTGTGCAATTTTTTTTTTTTGTTTTTTGGTGGGTTCGTTGTAATGTGACGAGAGAATCATCAATTTGAGGCTCTGGGCATTTCTCAATCAAAACCCAGAAAGGGCGAAAGGCAAATGGTGGATTTACTCTGAACCTTGGGTTGAGATGTTCTTCTGTTTTCCCTTTCTTTGTTTTTTTTTTGTTTTTTGTTTTAATCAATAGGTTAAATTTCTTCCTTAAGAAGGGATTGGCATATAGATATAAATTGAATGTGGGTTGAGAAACATGCAGGTTGCTGTTTTTGGTTTTCCTTCTATCCAATGATTCGGTGAAATCCTTGTTTGTCTTTGGGAATGATAATTGCAGGAGTAGAAGAAGATGATTAGGTGTTTGTTATTGGTTTCCTTGTTGGTTCACTCGACCTTGGCACAGCAACATTTGAAGGGGGCCTCACCATGGCAGACTCTGAATGGTAACATGCATTTCGCATTATCTTCAACAAATCACCATTAGAACAAAAGTTGGATGCATGATGTAAATTCTTGTGCAAAATAAAACTGCAGGGAATCAGCCCCTTGTGATAGCACGTGGCGGGTTCTCAGGGCTGTTTCCGGAATCCAGCCAAGTGGCAAATGATATGTCCAACAGCCTCAGTTTGAGCGGCTCAGTTTTGTACTGTGATCTGCAACTATCAAAAGATGGTGTGGGTTTTTGCCAGTCAGCTATAAAGTTGGAAAATGCAACAAATATAGCTGAAATCTACCCAAAGGGATCCAGAAACTACAATGTAAATGGGCAGGATATGCATGGGTGGTTCGGTTTGGACTTCACATTCGATCAGCTCTTCAACAATGTCACATGTAAGTCATTAGAACAATCTCCCTTTCCCCTCTCTTCTGCGTACTTTGTGCAGATAGCACACTTGCTTGCGGATCAGAAAGTGGTTTTTTTTTTTTTTTTTTTTTTTGGATTCTTTTTTAAGTTAACTATTGTTCTGTTTAGTAACTCGATATTAATGCATAGGAAAAATGAAGGGAACCTAAATAAGTATATTGTGGGAATAGTTTTGTATTCCAAGACTTCGGTTGCTTTCCTTTGTCTGCTTGGCAACCAAATGGAACAGGAAGTTTCAAAAGAAGTGTTAATGACATAGTCTAAGATTTTTTGCTAAAATGAACGTATACATAGTCATTAGATACTGAGAAAAAGTTTACAAGTAAAGATGAAGAGTTTGCACCATGAAATATTCCCCGAGGCTCTGAAGTGACTGTTTTTTCCTTCTCGTTGCATGTCATTTTTTCCCATTGTAGTGTATCAATCTGTATTCTCTCGATCAAGCTTGTTCGATGATTCATTGCCACTAACAAGTGTGGAAGATGCAACTGGAGTTCGTCCCTCTAAATTTTGGCTCAATGTTCAGGTCTCTCTCTCTCTCTCAGACAGCACTCGAGTCACTATGACTTTTAGTCCATACAAATAAATTTCCATAACGATTTGGTAGAGTTCTTCTACCACGAGGATTCCATTTACTATGTTACTGACTTGTTAGTTATACACTTGTATTGAATTGTTGTGTTTTTTTTTTTTTTTTAATGTTTTTTGTTTTTGTGTGATGGCGTTTGGAATTTGTTCTGCGCTAAATTGCAGTATGACATGTTTTATACCCAACACAAACTCAGCCCAGCATCATACCTGCAAAATGCTCAGAAATTTATGCCTTTGGATTTCCTGTCATCTCCTGAGATTGGCTTCTTAAAGAACATGAATGGTAAAGTGAAAAAAGCTAAAACAAAGCTCATCTTCAAGTACCTCCAAGCCGATGATGTCGAACCTACAACCAACCAGACATATGGTTTGCTGCTGAAGAATCTTACTTCAATTAAGTCATTTGCGTCTGGGATTCTTGTCCCAAAAGAATTCATATGGCCTGTTAATAAGAACCTATATTTGGAGGCTCCCACTAGTCTGGTAACTGATGCTCACAAGCAAGGACTTGAAGTCTATGCTTATGGATTTGCAAATGACCTTCCTGCAAGTTATAACTACAGTTATGATCCAACGGCTGAGTACTTGCAATTTATCGATAATTCCCAATTTTCTGTTGATGGGGTGGTCACAGATTTTCCTCCCACAGCATCAGAAGCAATTGGTGAGGTTTTAGGCTCTCTCTGTATCATATTAATTTTCAGCATTGCATTCACACACACTAATGCACACAAAAGAATCAAAAAACAAAACATGAAAAAATAAAATTCAACACCAATCAAAAAACAAAACATGAAAAAATAAAATTCAACACCTTGCTTTTTTAACTGTCAAAAATGCAATAAACTCTTGGCAGTTCCAACTATAAGAAAAAGTATCCTCACCCTTGGACCATTCTTTCTGGTGCAGGATGCCTAGCCCATAACAAGAATGCTAGCAGGCTGCAAAAGTGTAAGATACTTCTCTCATATTTTTTCAAATGAAATTATTCTTTCGTCAATTGTTGATCATATATCTAAATGAAGCAAAATAAGTGGAGCAGGCATTCTACAACCTTCCAATATAATTCTGGACATTTTCAGGGGCAGGGAAAGTGTTGGTCATATCTCACAATGGAGCAAGTGGGGTTTATGCGGGCAGCACCGATCTTGCTTATCAGCAAGCAGTAGATGATGGAGCAGACATAATAGATTGCTCAGTCCAAATGTCACAAGATGGAGTTGCCTTCTGCTTGAGTTCGCCCGATCTATTAAAGGATACAACTGCAGTAGCCTCATTCATGGCTCAATCTTCTGTGATCCCTGAAATCCAACAGAACAGTGGAATATTTTCATTCAATCTCAAATGGAGCGAGATTCAGACTCTGAAGCGTAAACTACTATTTTTTTTTTTTCTGTTTATTTGCACTTGTGCAAGTTTATGTATTTAGGCTTTACAACTCCAACTCACATTAATCTTTTTTTTTTTAATTTTTATTTTCTTATTTTCAGCTCAACTAACAAGTCCTATCCCAGAGAGCAATATGCCAAGAAATCCGGCAAGCAAGAACAAGGGTAAATTCTTGACTCTCGTGGAGTTTCTGGATTTTGCTAAGGCGAAGGCAGTTTCTGGAATTTTGATCAATATAGAGGTAGGCTTAACCTCTTCCCTGTTAATTCTCTTCCTTCCCCTCTTCCATCCAACACCCCCTCCCAAAGTGTATCGCTAGAAATTTAACTTGATCTCAGCAGCATATTCTGAAAGGCTGTCATTTTCCAAATTTAAACAACCCCACATTTGCTTTTCTCCCTTTGTGTATTTATTATGTTCCATCTATAAACTTCTAGCTTTACAAATGGAGTTCTGACTCTTCACGCTACATTCTCAGAACGCTGCCTACCTTGCATCAAAGAAGGGCTTCAGCATAACAGATGCAGTTACAAAAGCCTTAAGCAATGCCACCTTCGACAAACAGTCCACCCAAAAAGTCTTGATCCAATCAGATGACACTTCGGTGCTGTCTGAGTTCAAGAACGTTTCCAGTTACAGAAGAGTGTTATCCATTAAAGAGACTATTGGAGATGCACCCAAGAAGTCAGTGGAGATGATCAAGAAGTATGCCGATGCAGTTACTGTGTCCAGAGGCTCCCTTATTAATACTTTAGACTACTTCACCTCTGCTAATACCACTGTCACTATAGATATGCATGCTGCAAACATCTCAGTATATGTCTCAGTTCTCAGGAATGAATTTACTACTCTAGCTATGGACTACTTCTCAGACCCTATGGTGGAGCTTGCTACACTCATTGAGGGGCTCCAGGTTGATGGAGTTGTTACGGAATATCCAGCAACTGCAAATGCATATTTGAGTAAGTCTTTAAATGCCTAAATAATAACTCTCCACCAATACTGGCTAAAACATCTAATTGAAATCAAGAATTATATTGCATTATAATGGAAGGCAAGAGTTTAAGGATCCAACAGTTTGTGATCTTTCCAGTTACTGCATCGATTATGTCAATAACAAAATTTTCATCTCTGTGTATCATTTCAGCGACCAAATGTTCGGACCTCAATGCCAATACTCAGTTTCCTATTCTTCCAGTAGAGACGGGTTCCCTGCTTTCTTTGGTTTCAGGAGATGCACTGGCACCAGCAAATGCCCCTCTGCCCCCACTAGATGTTTCAGATGTCATCGACCCACCTCTGCCTCCTGTGGCCACCAATGTCAATGGGTCAGCATCTGTGCCTGCTCCCGTTCCTGCTGAAACACCCCGTTCCAGCAGTTCCAAGCATCTTGCTAACATGGGTCTTTCTCTTTTGGCAATTGCAATGCTCTCTTTACTTTCTGCAGGATATCAACATTGATTGATTTGTTTGGCATGGACCAGAAAATTAGTACTTATTACCCAGTTTCTCCAGTCTTTTCTTTTATATATATAACCATGTACTATGGGAAGTGTTTGGGTTTAGATCATCTCATATCTGCTGTGAGGGGAGGATTTGGGTGGTTTAGTGATAATGTTTGATCATGACTTAAATACAGTTATATTGAACAGATTCATTGACAAAGTAGTTTTTCAGAGCCATACTACTTACTTTTCTAGCTCTTGATTGTGAAAAGATTATACTTTTTATTTGATATTTTATTTGTCAATCACTTTGTACAACGATATCATGAACTAGAACATCATAACATCCTTTCGAATTGAGACAGATTTAGCCCGTAAAAAAATGCACTTTTTAGTGTTAGCATGAGGAGTCTCGATGGGTGGGCATGATATATATGGGTGAACACCAACTTGACCCAAAAGTTTAAACTTATTAAGTTTTATAAGCACCCATCATCCACTCAATTTTTTTCAATGTTAGACAAACTCACAAATGGAATTCTCAACAATCACTCATTCACTTGTGAGTCTGAACTGCTCCTCTTTGAACGGAAACCGTCTCTCTTCTAGGAGTAAGCTCAATTCTTCAATAGTTGCTCAAGTAGGCCTTACCACTGACGTCTTACGTGCGTCAGATTGCATTCCACGTGCCCCTGAACTAATCCTACCTCTCACGTCTTGACCCTATTCGGATCCATCTTTCAGGCTTAGATGATCCTTATTGGCCTCGGTCACACACTTGATCCTCCAATTGTTAGCAATGTCAAGAGAATTAGCTTCACACCTTGACTTTACGCTCTCGTTCGCCCCAAGTTACGAACAATCGGTTATGATACCACTTGTTAGCACCGGCGGAGTCCATGGGTGGACTTGATACATATGGGTGAACCATGGTCTTATATTTCCATGAAATTATCGAAATTTTCGATTTTCGCCACCCTCGAATTTGAAATGGTAGGTGATTTCTGTCTTGCATAATTTCCGTCGAAATCTCATTAAATCATTCGAAATTTATTGAAATCAAAATTTTGGCAAAACTTGTCGCAATTTTAACTATACAATGGAATTTCATCAAAATTCAAATGAGAAATTTAGGAGTGAAGTGAAATTTCTATCTTAATTTATTTTATAGAAACAAAATATATTACAAGTGCTTTTGAAATTATATGAAAAAATAACTTACACTAACATCATTATTTGTATAATAAATAATAATGATTTATGAATTTTGTTATAGCTGGTGTTAGGAGCAGCCAAGAGCTAGAGCTGAGTTGGAACGCGGTGCAATTAATCTCACGTGGTGAAATTAATCTCCATTTTATCTCTCCATTGTAACTTCCCATTTATGCTTAATTGTGATTAAATTGTAATTTAAATATCAGCCCTATGAATAGAGGCCCGAGGAATACAAGAAATGCACAGTGAGAAGCTCAGAGAGTAGAGAGGAGAAAGAGGAGGAGGAGAGAGGGAGAGAGTGAGAATTATAATTTTCCGATGAAATAGTGAATATTTGGTGTGTGCTCTGTGTGGACGTAGGTCGATATTGACCGAATCACATTAAATTTCTAGTGTCACATCTTTCTGGATGCTCATAAGTTTCTAACAAGTGGTATCAGAGCCCGGTTGGAGCAGAAAATTCAGATCGGAAGTGATCCCGAAATCAGAGCTCTGTCCTGTGAATCAAAACTAAGTTTTGAGGCCACCATCGCATTCAGCTCACGGAGACGAAGAGAACTACGCAACCCAGAGCTCGAAACATAGTCTAGACGAAGCCTCATGCGCCCTCACGCGCCTCGCCAGAGTAGGATGCTTCGCCACGCGCCAGTGACCAGCTCTTCCACGCGCCCATGCGTTGCCACGCGTCTTCCTCGCCCGGACCGCCTCAACTCGACCCGGTAGACACCCGACTCGACCCAAACGCTGACTCAGACCGGATCAACCCAAGATCTGGTCCACGGATCCGTATCCGACCTGAACCAGCGATCTAGAACCAGGGGTGCCACGTCAACAGGAGTGCCACTTCAACAGGAGTGCCACGTAAGCACTGCAACGTCAGCTGGGGGACCCCACTGCCATGTCAGCACTGCCATATCATCGTGCCACGTCAGCAGAGTTGACCAGGTTTGACCATTACTTTGACTGAGCTTTTTGGAGTTGTTTTGGATCTGTTTTTTGAGCGACTTGAACCATTTTTAAGGTTTTCAATCGTTTCGGATCCAACCGTGCTATCCATTTGAGCTAATTCCATCTCTAGATCAACGAATCGAGATGTTGAATGAAAAGAGTTAAAAAATAGAAATGTTTAATGGCTACAATTTCGGTTTCTAGAAGATGCAGATAGAAGATTATTTGTTTGGGAAGGAATTGCACTTACCGTTGAAGGGTAAGCCAACATCCATGAATGAGGACGAGTGGGAGTTGCTTAATCGAAAAGCCCTCGGAGCCATCAGAATGACGTTATCGAAATCTGTGGCATTCAATATCAAGCATATAACATCCACCAAGTATCTAATGGATGCACTCTCTAATATGTACGAGTAGCCTTCAGCCGAAAATAAGGTACATCTCATGAAAATACTATTTACGATGAGCATATCTGCTGGTGAAAGTTTTAGCAGACATTTGAATAACTTCAATGAGTTGTCTGATCAACTCGCCTTAGTCGGGATAACATTTGATAATGAGATTCAGGCCTTACTGATTCTCAATTAGTTGCCTGAAAGTTGGAATGGTGTCATTACTGCCATTAGTAGCTCCGCAGGAAAATTGAAGCTTGTATACAATGACGTCGTCAGCATGATTTTGACGGAGGAAATCAGGATGTAGTCGAATCATGACTCCACTTCAAGTTCAGCCTTGAACATGGAGAGTCGAGGCAGAGGAAACAGGTATGGACAATCAAACAACCGCGGCAGATCTAGGCTCAGGCGCTCTAAATCCAAAAATCCCAGAGGTACTTAGGACACAGGTTCCCCGAGCACAAAAATTATTGAGTGCTGGAACTGTGGAAAAACTGGTCATTACAAGAACCAGTGCAGGAGTCAGAAGAAAGAATATGAGACAAGGGCAAAGACAGAAGCAAATATTGCTTCCAAAAATGATGAGATGTTGATATGCTCTTTGGAGAGCAAGCATAAGTCTTGGGTCTTAGACTCCAGAGCCTCATTTCATGCCATATGTTGCAGAGATTGCCTAGAGGAGTACACATTAGGTAAATTTGGTAAGGTGTACCTTGGCAACGATCAACCTTGTGACGTAACCTACAAGGGAGTTGTGAAGATCAATATAAACGGGTCAGTATGGAAGCTAAAGGATGTCATGTATATTTGAGACCTGAGAAAGAATTTGATCTCAGTTGGTTAGCTGGCAAATGAGGGATACAAGACGAAATTCATTGGCGATGAATGGAAAGTTTCAAAGGGTGTACTAACGATTGCGCGAGGTAAGAAAACCGGAACACTTTTTCTAACCTCCAATGCCTCCATGTTTATTTCAGTTGTTGCAAGTAATGACGACAGCAACATCTGGCACCAACGACTTGGTCATATGAGCGAGAAGGGACTCAGGGTGATGCACTTAAAGGAAAAATTGAGTGGTCTAAAGTCAGTGCAAATTGACATGTGTGAGGATTGTATAGTCGGGAAACAGAAGAGGGTTAGTTTCCAGATAAACACCCATGCCCCAAAGAAGAAGAGACTAGAACTAGTCCACTCAGAATGTGTCAGGACACAACAACAGAATGCCAAGAATCCTCAGGTGGAGGAACCAGTGGACCAGATCGTTGCACCACCGTCTCCTACTCCAGCTCCGGAGCTTAGGAGATCTACTCGGTCTTATGTACCAAATAGAAGGTATATTGATTATTTACTTCCTACAGATGGAGGAGAGCCCGAATGCTATGATGAAACATGTCAGGTGGCAGATACGAGCAAGTGGGAGCTTGCGATGAAGGATGAGATGAAGTCCTTCACCTCCAATAGAACGTGGGAACTAGCTGAGTTGCCCAAAGGCCTTCACAACAAGTGGGTGTACAAAATCGAAGAGGAGCATGACGGCTCCAGAAGGTACAAGCCTCGTTTGGTAGTTAAAGGCTTTGAACAGAAGGAAAAGATTGACTACACCGGCATCTTTGCACCAGTTGTGAAGTTGACAACCATCAGATTAGTCTGCAGGAATCAAGCAGACAGAAAGGTGGTGACTACAGAGAAACTGAAGTTGTGTTCAACTTCAATTGGTCCTCATGCCTGAAGACATATTTTGAGCACATCATTTATTCATGATACTGATTAAGGAGGCGTCTCTGTCTCCAAGTGGGAGATTATTATAGTTGGAGCCAAGAGACAGCCAAGAGCTTGAGCTGAGTTGGAATGCGGTGCAATTAATCTCACGCGGTGAAATTAATCTCCATTGTAACTTCCCATTTATGTTTAATTGTGATTAAATTGTAATTTAAATATCAGCCTTATAAATAGAGGGCTGAGGAATACAAGAAATGTACAGTGAGAAGCTCAGAGAGCAGAGAGGAGAAAGAGGAGGAAGAGAGAGGGAGCGAGTGAGAATTGTAATTTTTCAGCGAAATAGTGAATATTTGGTGTGTGCTCCGTAGACGTAGGTTAATATTGACCGAACCACGTTAAATTTCTGGTGTCACATCTTTCTGGATGCTCACATGTTTCTAACAAATTTCATTTGTATTAACTGAATATGTTTAATGTACATTATCTTACAAATATGTTTGAGACACATACTATTTTATAACTTTTCCACCTCTTACAAAACATAGATGTATTTAATTTGTAATGTATTAGTCCTAAAACTTATATTATTATGTTTATTAATCATTTCTAAAGTTTCACAAAGAATTCTATACTTTACTACTAATTCCCATTGTTTTTTCAAATTGAAATCGAAATTTTTATCGAAATTTTTGTACTTATGGAGCTTTGAAATTTGAGTCAAAATCGAAATTTAAGACCTTGGGATGAACACCAACTTGACCCGAAAGTTTAATTGAGTCTTGGGTCCAACCATGTATATAAGCAACCATCATCTATTCAATTTTTTTCAATGTGGGACAAACTCACAAGTGAAATTCTCAACATTTAGATCTTCCATTACAATTATGATGAACACCACCCTCAGATTTCTTCTAATTAGATTACAAAAACTTGCTAATCACTTTAATGATATTTATATCAAAATTAACCAATGTCAGTCTTAGATATCAAAATTACTAAAAGTATTCTTGTACACAATAGAATTTCATTAGCAAAATCTAAATAGAGCAAATCTACTTTAAATTTACTTGAAATGAGTCAAGTGCAACTACAGGCCATGACTGTTGAAGGCGTCATCTAAAAATGACAAACAAATGGAATGTCTGGACTCCTAAACTGATTCAAGGAGTTTGATCCAACCTACAATTACTTTTCTTGAGTTTTCTTATGATGAAGATCCAAATGGACGAGTGTATAGGGCCAAGCAAATTTTCAAATTCAATTTTGAACGTACAAAATGGTTCATTGGCTTCCTGTCACCTTTGAAGGCGAGCATTGGGTGGCAAGAAAACTAGACAGTGACATGGGAAGGATTTATGGAAACATTCTTCATTTACTTTGGCTTAGCATGTTTGAGGACTTTGCGTGTACTCTTCCCTATTACATGAATTTTTCTAAACCTTTTCATGTGTTTCAAAGTCTAGGTAAAGAGATTCTCTGCAGAGCAATACAAATCCTCTACTAAAATAGTTAGTGTTTAGAATTCCACTTGTGAGTTTATTTCACATTGGAAAAAGTGAGTAAATGATGGGTACTTATATACATGGTTGGGTCCAAAATCCAACAGGCTTATGTTTTTGGGTCAAGTTGGTGCTCACCTGTAACGATCCCAAAAATAATATGTAAGTATGATCCTAAAAAAAAAATTTAAATAGATAAATTAATTAATAGTTTTTATTAATTTAATAATATAATATAATAAAATATACTAATATATTAATATAATATAACGTAGGCCACATAGTACACCTATGAGGAAGAATGACTTAGTTACTGTGGGGGGCAGTAGAAGGGGTAGGGGTAGACCTAAAATAACTTGGGAGGAAATAGTGACTAAGGATTTAATATCCTTGAATCTATCAAAAGAAATGGTTAATGATCACATAAATTGGCGGAAAATGATTCATATAGCCGACCCTACTTAGTGAGACAAAGACTTGACTTTGTTGTTGTTGTTGTAATATGATATATATATATAAGATAACATAACCTGAAGGAATTCATTCCTTTAGGAATAAGAAACTAGAATAGAACCCCCCTCCAATTCACGTCAACACTCTCTCTCTCTCCAACTCTCTCTCCCCACGCCTTCCCTCTCTCTCTCTCTCTCTCTCTCTCTCCCTCTCTCTCCTCATTTTCTCGGTGAATTCTCAACCAATTGGAGAACGAAAAATACAACTGGGTTCCTATTTCAGCCACCAACATTTTAACCGAAGTGAATTTGTGATTAGGGCGTAGTAGGTACCACTCTTGGGATAAGATAAACCCACTCTCTCTCTTCAATTTCTCCCCAATATTCAACCAAATTGACGATCGGACACCACCACAGGGTTCCAGCTTCGATCCTTAGCAAATTAATCAGAGCAGATTCGTGGTTTGAGGATCCTAGGTACCACTCTTAGGGAAAGGTAAGGGGAATAAATTATCTCAGTAATTTTCAAAGATTAAACGATTAAATTAAAGAATATAATTATATGGATATTATGTTGATTTTAATCTGAGTATTTGTTGGTTTTAAATTTGAATATATGATTATATTATGAGGTATATGATTTTGCTGAGTGTTATTAAAGTATGATTTTATTATTTAAATTTGTGGCATGAGATTATTTCAGATTATTGTATAAATTAAACCTGTTGAGATCACGGGGATTGTTGATGGTAATGTGGGTAAACCTTTATGAATATGGTATCATGGTATTGTACAATTGTATATTTAAAGGATATGTTTGGTGATATCAAGGCAAAGGGGGACGCGATCTTGATTATGGGACCCTAATCCTCGAGACTTAGCCGAGGGCTTGCTAGTGGGGGACGGCGAGATGTTCCTCACAACGAGTGCCTGGATATGTACCAGATGTGGTCTCTGAAGGATAGATAGATTGCTTGATACGTGAACATGATTCAGGGAGTGAGGAGATAAATATATTGATTTATGTGATTATTTTATGGTTTATTATACAATATAGAATGGTATTTATTTGAAGCACGTATTAAATGTTATATATATATATATGATACACTAAAACTCATTGGCCACACACTAATAATAATTTATTCCATCCTTATTGAGAGGTGCCTCACCCCTATCCATATCTAACATTTTTCAGATACCATATGGAAATAACAGTAATCAGAGTGCGTAGTGGAAGCGTGGGTGGGATAGAAGGTCCTTGGTTAGAATTGTTAGTATTTTATTTATGTTTTTGATGACCTTAGAACCTTATTGTTGTATTGAGATTTTTATTGTAATGAAGGTTAATTTTTAATACTTTGGTAATTGTTATGGGGACCTTCGTTGTTTTGTTATATGGTATCAGAGATTTATTTTAAATAACACTCTGGACCTCAGTTTCGGGTTCGGGGCGTTACATCACCCATGTGTATCAAGCACACCTATGGACTCCTTTAGTGTTAACAAGTGGTATCAGAACCAACAGTTCATAACTTTGAGTATAGGAGTGTATGATCGAGGCTAAAGAAGGATCATTTAAGCTGCCAAGATGGATCCAAATAGGGTCAAGATGTAGGAGGTAGGACTGGTTTGGAGGCGCCATTTGGTATATAATTCGAGACATGTAAGATGGCCTTGAGCAAATTGTTGGAGAATTAGTCTCATAATGGAGAAGATGACTATCGTTCAAGGGATAGCAATTGAAACTCACAAGTGAGGGGGAGATTGTTGATAATTTCACTTGTGAGTGTGTCCCACATTGGAAAAAAGTGAGTAAATCATGGGTGCTTATATACATGGTTGGTGTAACGCCCCTTAAATTTATCCACAAATAATCATAATAATGACATCATCAATTCTATTTCTAATACCCCCCCCACCACACACACACACACACACCGTATCCTCAGACCCAGTGGGGTCCAAAATAATACCACCCTATAATTAATTTAAACAAACAAACAACAGAAACAAAATATACTTTTACAACCATGCATACCAAAGTACTACCTCTCAACCTTAATATCAACATCTCTCCAAAACATATTACAACCCCGAATAACCAAAACAACTAGATATAAACAAAATATTGTCCCAACATTACTCATTCTCAGCTAGCTCGTCTAGGTCTCGCCTTGAAGCTCCTAGATTCAATTTCCTGTAGGTCCTGAAAATTTGATATATTTATTGGGGTTAGACACTTCTCAGTAAGTCAGAATAGATTATTGTTAGTGTGTGACTAATATGAGTTCTCATGAATTTAAACACATTCTTTAATTTAATTTATTTGACAGATATGACATTTGTACAACATAACTCACACATATACAGTTGAAAGTACACATTTCTTTCAGAATATAAAACAGTACGTTTAAATAACCCCATTTACATAAATTCATATATATGCGTAGAAGAAACCCCCTTTTGGACATACAACATCATCATGTATAAACCTCTATGATCAAATTGTGCGGTCCAAAGACTAGATCTAGCCTTGGTTGGCCTACCACTAGGCTAAGTCAAATTTCATGTCTGCAAATGTCTGATTTGCCTACCTAGCCTAGTCTAGACTCCAGGGGGGGTACACAACCCTTCCGTGGCCAAATCGACTTTTCATTACCAACACTCCTACCTGGAGCAGTGTGGTTGCACTATCTCAAATACTAGTTACGGTACCGTGCTCTCATCACAACTGGTCCTCAGGGTTCTTAAACCATATAATGTAATTTAAGTAATAAAACTGTAATAAAATTCTCCTTTTCATATTTCAATATAACTATCAAATCAAACCTGGCACTCAGCCATCATATCAAACTCGGCTCTCAGCCATCATATCAAACCCTTAGCATACGACCGTCATATCAAAACCTGATACTTAGCCGTCAAATCAATCTCAACATACAACTGTCATCAAAACCCACCACTTAGCCATCAAATCAAACTCAACATACAACCGTCATATCAAAACGTGACATTTTTTTTCCCCATTTCCCACATTTTCAGTATTTTCTTCAATGAGTATAAATCACATTTTTTTTCCACGATAATACCACAAAAATACTTAAATTCAATTACGCAGTAAAATATGAACTTGATGGTGATCCATTAATGTAGGGAAGATAATAGTGCAACTGATTTTCTCGCTAGAGAAAGAGAAATATGAAACAATGTCATCTACGAAGAATAACATCTTTTACCACATTCTCTAAAAGATATCCTTTGGATGGATAGATTTTGTCTCACTTCCCTTCGTTATTAGTTCATTCTCTCAATTTTTGTTTTGTTGGTTTAGATTTTTTGATTTTAGTTTATTTTTTTATGTTTGTTTTTTGCTAGGCTTGTTTAGATTTGTTTCGATTTGTAGTCCTGTTTTTGTTGGTTGTTTGTGTTGTTATTGGGAGGCCTTTAATGTCTATCTTATTTGTAATCTCCCAATACTTGTTTTGTAACCACGATATTCCTCTGCCAAAAGTGAGGGTATATCAATCAATAATTGGAGGTGCCGCCCTCCTTTTAAAAAAAATCTCATGCCACACGATTTATTTAATAATTATAATTTCACCAATTGCCTACAGAATTTTCAAAATATATATAATTGGTAAATTTAATTATAACACAAGTGTGATCAATTCCCCATTTTTAAATTTAATCCACAATATATTTTAAAAACCTGAATATGATCAAATCCCCGCAATTTAATTTAACTCCAAAATATTCCCAAAAAAATATGATTTGATCAAATCCCTAGAGTTTAACTTATGAGAATATATTCCCAAAAATCCCGATTTGATCAAAACCCTGTAGTTTAATTTAATTAAAATTTATTCTACAAAACATATGAATAATAATTCAAAATTTCCATTCCCATAAGTCTAAATACTCAGAAAATCATGTATATTATTCTTGAAACCAAATATTACAATTTAATCGGGAATATTTTCAAAATAAACTAACATAATCTATTCCTCTTACCTCACCCCAGGAGTGGTGCCTACAACGCTCATAGGACAAATCCACTTCGGTTAAAATGTTAGTGGTCGAGAATGAAACCTAATGGTATTTTTTGTTCATCAATCGATCGAAAATTTGCCAAGAAATTGATAAGAGAGAGACATGGCAGAGGAGAGAGAGTGTGATGAGAGAGACAGACTGGGCGCAGCTTTCCTTCCTCAGGAAACTTAATCCTGAAGGAATTTTTCCCTCAGGTTAAGTTTAGGTTATATATATATATATATAATATTATTATATTATATTATATTATATTATATTATTAAATTAATAATAATAATAAATTAATTAATATTATTATTTTATTTTTATTTTTATTTTTTTTGGAATTACTACATTTTCCCCTCCGTATAAAAATTTTGTTTTCGAAATTTGCTAACCATTACTTATTGCAGTTTTCTCTGGAAATCACCGAATTGTTTACCTGACTCTAGAAGAGTCGATGGCCACCCACATAGCGGTCTTGTCCCAAATTTATTAATAACCCTTACTTATAGCGGAGGAATACCGTGGTTACATAAACGACTCTAAGAGATTACTAATAGCCCAAACCAAAATTCTCCCAAAACCACTCAACATAAAAACCATCACATTTAGATTTACAATTAATTACACTCAACTAATTACCTTGCACAAAACCTATCTACATACAAACGAATACTTACCTAAACAGTTACACTAAACTGCCTAGCTTTGGGGGGGCCTCATCAATTAATTGCGGATATTTCTAACATATCTCCTCTTCTAATTACCATAAGGTTTCCTCAACTGCATGATTTATCCAAAGTACCTTGACCAACGGAATTTTCTTAGTACGTAATTCTTACTCCTTCTGATCTAGGATTTGAACTAACATTTCATTGTAGGATAAAGTACCCCCAAGCTCCAGTGCCTCATAACTTATTACATGTAACGGATCTGGGAAGAACTTCTTCAACATAGATACATGAAATACGTCGTGAATCCTGGATAATGCTGGGGGTAATGCTAACCTATAGGCAACTAGACCAATTCTTTCTAGTATCTCGAATGACCCAATATACCTAGGGCTTAACTTACTATTTTTCCAAATCTTATAACTCCCTTTCGTCGGAGCAATCCTCATAAAAATCATAGCCCCCACATCAAACCCTAATTCTCGTCGGCGAGTATCAGCGTAACTCTTCTGCCGACTCTAAGCTGTCTTGATTTTGTCTCGGATCAATTTGATTTTCTCAGATGTTTGTTGAATCAATTCTGACCCCAAAATCTGTCTTTCTCCGGCCTCGTCCTAATACAATAGAGATTGGCACCTTCAACCATACACCGCGTCATATGGTGCCATTTTGATACTAGCCTAATAACTGTTATTGTAAATGAATTCCACCAGTGGCAAAAACCGGATCCAACTACCTCCAAAATCCAGCACATAGGCCCTCAGCATATCCTCTAAGATCTGAATTGTTCGCTTCAACTGTCTATCAGTCTATGGGTGAAATGCAGTACTGAAAGTAAGTTGAGATCCCAAAACTTCCTACAAACTCTTCCAGAACCGAGAGGTAAACCGTGGATCTCGATCTGAAACAATGGACACTGGAACACCATGGAGTCTAACTATCTCTTGCATATAAAGTTCTGCCAGCCTATTCATGGAGTAACCGACTCTGATGGGAACAAAATGTGCAATGTTTGTTAGCCAATCCACAATTACCCAGATGGTGTTCTGTCCATGCAACGCTAATGTTAACCCGTGATAAAGTCCATGTAGATGTGCTCCCACTTCCACTCAAGAATGTGAAGTGGTTGTAGTGGTCCCATTTGTCTCTAATGTTCTGCTTTGACTCTCTAGCATATCAGACACTGTTCCACAAATTGGGCAATCTCCCTCTTCATATTGCTCCACTAGAAGGATTTTCGCAAATCTCTATACATCTTTATACTCCCTGGATGTACGGTATAAAGAGAGTAATGAGCCTCCTTCAAAATCACCCTTTTAATCTCTACGTCATTAGGTACATATAGTCTGGTGTGAAATATGAGAACCCCATCATCTGAGATATTGAAATTTGTTTGTTGCCAACTCCGTACTTTCTCCACAATTTTCACTAATTCTTTATCTTTCATCTGAGTAGGTTTAAATGTTGACCTTATAGGTCATATCCCATTTTGATCATGACAAATACTCTGGTATTTAATGTCTGTCAAGTTTGTGTAAAGGATAATATTAGCAAGATTATATTGATGGTATGCGAAAACTTGAAGAAGAATAAAGACCCCGACATATTTACTTGTTATATTGTCATATTTAGGTCTGTAATATTTAAATTAAAAAAGGTCTTTAATAATTTGCGTATCATGTGTATAGGACTATAAGCTCAAGACCTTAGGGAGAAGGTCAACCGACGCTAGGTTTTTTAGGCTAAGTTAAAATGCCTAAAACCTTAGAATGACCCTAGGTCCTTGTAATTATACGTAAGATTGTCCCAAAAATCACATATATTATTAGAGGAAATAATTGAATTGAAATAGGACATAAAGGGCCAAAATTGAGAGGTTTCGGGCGACCGAACCCCTAGTATTCAAAACACTTCGGGCGACCGAACCTTTGACCAGTCAGAAGGTTGACTTGGTTTCGGGCGACCAAACCCCTAGTATTCAAAACACTTCAGGCGACCAAGCCTTTGATCAGTCAGAAGGTTGATTTGGTTTCGGGCGACCGAACCAATTTGACTGTAGCGTCCTCGGGCGACCGAACCGCTATTCTGACTTTTTCTACCAACTCGGCAGCCTAAACTTCAAGTTCAAATTTGCCTCAGGCTACCGAACTCAGGACCGAGCGACCGAACCGCGGTCTTTTGAAATCACCTTCGGTTCAACAGACCAAACCCTTGTTTAGGCACCCTAACATTCAAAAATGACTTTTTCTGTTGTGTTTGTTCGGACAACCGAACTTCAGGTCAGGCGCTCGAGACTCTCGGGTTGCTTAATTTTAACTGCAGTAACTCGGGTTAATTAAGGGTAAACTCGTTTAAAACAAATTTAATTATCCCCTCTATGTCCCAACAGTCATATTTTTGGTAGAGGCTATATATATACCCTCATTTGCAATAATTAGTATATGATTAGGGATTTTAATTAGCAAAATTTCCTCTGAATTTTTGAGGGCCCTATTCCTTCATACAAACCCCATACACTCATATACTATCATTCTCTTGAGAAATCAAAGCCTTGTGAGTGTTTATATATTGTTCTACATTACTAGAAACTCTCATTACATTTGTTAATATTTGATTTTCATATTGAGAGTTAAGCAAAGATTTTTCCACTGATTTAATTTGATAAATCTGAGTGTGGGAAAAATATGATCACTAGGTGGGTCTTTGCATTATTATTGCAAGACTCATTTGAGCTTGTATTTTTGGTTGTGCAAAAATATTTTTACAAGCTTATTTTTGAATATCTCCTTGTGCGTGAATATTGAGAAAATATTGTTTAAGATATTTAGAATACTTTTGGCAGAAATTTTTGAAACCCTAAGCATGTTATTGAGATATATTTTTATACAAAGTTTCAAAGATTAGCTCGTTGATACACTCATGTGCTTGATTGAACATTGATATTAGATTGAGTGTTTTTGCACACGTATTGCACTGAACTTATAGTTCCCATCTGTTTGAGGTGCATTGATTAGTGCTTGTGCTAAATCGGTACAAATTTGCTTGTGTAAGAAGCACATCTATGTACATAAATTTTTATATCTTTTGTATTCTAGGCGTGGGCCTGAAGAGGGAGACTAGCCCTGTTGAATAGTCCCGGATTGGCTTAAACCCGGTTAGGAAAACTAGGTGTATCGTCCTGGTAAGGTGCGGTTGTAGGTTGAGGTTAGCCCCGTTAATTGACCTGATTATAAACCCTGCCGCTCCACCCATTCAGTGAGCATTAGTGGAATCCTTAGGCTTGCGATCTAGAGGCGGGGACGTAGGTACAGTTGGCCGAATGCTGATAACATATTGTGTGTGCACTTTACATTTCCGTAATTTATTTACTACACGTGTATGTTATATTGTGAATGTTGTGCATGATTTAATTTCCATATCTTACATTTATCTGCGCATTTGGGTTTATTTGTATATAAAAAGACCCTAGGTTGAGTATTACTGTTGCCATATTAGTTGATCCTAGGAAGAATTTTTAAATACCCAATTCACCCCCTCTTGCGAATACACCAAAGTCAACATCCTTTCCTGCAAGGTTGGCTGGATTACCAGACTTGTGATAAACGCTGAATGATTCCCTTCCACCATTTCCACGCCAAACCTCTCCAGGTCCATCCTGATATGATATTGGGCCACTATTGCCAAAACTGAAGCATCCACTGACTTCCGACTCAAAGCATCAGCTACCACATTGACTTTCCCTGGGTGATAACTGATGGTGTAGTCAAAGTCTTTTATGAGTTCAAGCCATCTTCTTTGTCTCATATTCAACTCATTTCGTGTGAAAATATACTTAAGACTTTTATGATCTGTAAAAATTTCAAACCTTTCACCATATAAATAGTGCCTCCAGACTTTTAATGCAAAGACCACCGTTGCCAACTCCAAGTCGTGCGTAGGATAATTCTTCTCGTACTCCTTGAGATGTTGAGAAACATATGCAATAACCTTTCCCTGTTGCATTAGTACGCACTCGAGCCCTTTTTGAGATGCATCACTGTAGATTACAAAACCTCATTCTTTTGAAGGGATTGTCAGCACTAGCGCAGTAATCGCTGCTTTAACTCTTGAAAATTCTGCTCGCACTCATTTGTCCACTCATATCTCATATTATTCCTGGTTAACTTTGTTAGAGGACCTGATAACTTGGAGAAACCCTCCACGAATTGACGGTAGTATCTTACCAATCCCAAGAAACTCTTGACCTCGTGGATATTTTTTTGGTCTTGCCCAGTTCACTACAACCTCTATCTTGCCTGGATCCACAAAAATACCATCCCTGGATATCACGTGCCTTAGGAATGTCACCTGTTCCAGCCAGAACTCACATTTCTTAAATTTGGCATATAATCTCTATAGAAGCCTAAAAAATAATAGAAATTAAATAATAAAGAGAAAGAAAATTTCAAAAGGGACAAAGCAGGGTTCATCAACGAACACTCTGGTTTCGTCGACAAAATCCCTTGTAAGGTTCATGGATGAGTTTCAGTGTCTCATTGACGAAGTGATATCGAGAGGGGTAATTCAGACCCTTTTAGTTCGTCAACGAACTCTCTTCTTCAGTTCATTGACGAGTCCGTGTGCCTTGTCGACGAAGCTGCTCCTGCCTATATATAGATGGAAATTCATTTTTCAGCGAGAAATTCTTCTTTTGCCTGTTTCTCTCTCTAGATTTTCAATTCTCCCACCTTCTCTCTAAGATTCTGGCCCCGTTTTTCCCTGGTTCAACAATCAGAAGATACCATAATGATCATAGGAAGATTCTCTACAACTTAGCCAGAGCAGAATTTTGGTTTGAGAAGTTTAGGTATCATCCCAAAATCAGGGTAAGTAAGTTATTTTAGGGTTTTTTTTAATGTTTATTAGGCTTTTTTGAATCCAAATTTTTGTGATAGATGGAAATATACTACAGTTTGAGTTGATTAAACTAGGGTGTTGTGATTTCGGGGTTTGGGTTTCCAAACACCTCAGGCTTGGGTTAAGGATCCCAGCGGGTGTTTCCTCAAGAACTCAAGTAACATTGATAAATAATTAGTAGTTTAGAATTTTATGGATAAAAGATAATTGTGAGCCTAGGGAAAAGACAAACATAGTTATTATTCGGAGTTTGGATTACTGCGGGTGTGAGGATAGAGTTGGAGTTAGGCCTCCCAGTCAGTTAGGTAAGGGAAATATGCTATGCCAAATTCGGAGTTTGGATTATTGAAATTGGATATATATATATATATATATAGGATTTTGCATGGTACACTATGGGCGTGAGGATAGAGTTGGAGTTAGGCCTCCCAGTCAGTCAGGTAAGGGAAATATGCTATGCCAGCTAATTTAGAGATTTTTACCAGTAAAATGTATAGTATATATAGGAATTTTTAGGAAAAAATTATACAGTTTTACAGGTTACAGTACATGATTTTATTTATTTAATAGTGTGACATGAGTAAATATAAGTTTAGTACAAAATTTGCACAACTTTCATAGTATCATGATTTCAATATATATGTACGGAAATATGTTTTACAGAATTTATAGAATCATGATTAACAGTATACCCACAGAAAGATATTTTACAGCATTTTCAGAATACTATGATATTCAAATTATAGAACCATAACATTTAGATATTTCAGTTTATTCAAATCAACTTTTACAATGTTATGGTTAATACAATTGAAACAGAATCATGTTAAAACAGTAATATATATATATATATATATATATATATATATATATAAAGAAATTAGTATTATGCAGTGTGAGACCCTGATGGATCAGATTAGATTTCAGAGCATGGTACCGTTGCTATTTCAGTTCAGAGTGCAACCATATATCTTAGATAGTGTGTGGATTTTTTTAGTAGTTGATCGTGCCTAGGAAGGTACTGTAGACTCCCTGGTAGTCTCGGTTGAGGCGGCCAATCTGAGTAGGGAGATTTCAATTGACTTATCCTGGTAGGCCAACCAGTGTTAAGTCCCACCTACGGGCTGCACAACTCTGTCATGAGGGGTTAAATCATGACATACAGTCATCCAAGGAATTTTTCACAGTTGTGTATATATAGATTGACATAAAAACAACAGTTACATTTATACTTTCTAAAAGTATGATTAAATAGAAAGTTCAGAAACATTTGTAGTTTAAGTCACATAGGTGTGAGTTATACTGTATATTATTTTACATGCTATCTCAGTTTCAGTTATTTAACAGTATATTATCCATGTAAACTCACCTGCCACACATTGGTAATAGCATATTTTGTCTTACTGAGAGTTGTCTCATCCCAATAATTTAACATATTTTAGATGATCCAACTAGACGAGCAGAGTAGGCTCGGAGATAGAGGGGACTATTGTACTGCCCTATCCGAAGGGTAAGCGTTTTTGGGGATGTGTTTATTAGTAGTTTCTAGGAGTTCAAGCGGAGGATTTTTGGGTAGGATGTGCATGTATAAATGTTTGGGAAAATTACTGTGTTCTGGTATTGTAATTATGGATGTATGATTTTATGTTTTCCGTTGCATAGGTGTGTTGTCTTATGATCAGGAATTCCTTGGTGCCTAATTTGGGACTGAGATGTTATAGCAGATGTCATCAGGGGTACCAGAGTTATATTATTTTACAGAAAAAAAATATGGTAAGAATTTTGGGACATTACAATCTCCTTTCCCTCAAGATCTGAAGCACTATCCTCAGATGGTCCTTGTGCTCTTTGGGACTCTTTGAATACACCAATATGTCGTCAATAAATACCATTACAAACTGATCCATGTATTGATGGAAGACCCTATTCATCAAGTCCATAAATGCAGTGGGCGTATTCGTCAGTTCGAACGGAATAACCAAAAATTCATAATGGCCATATCGGGTTCGAAAAGCAGTCTTCAGTACATCCTCTGATTTAACTTATGCGGTAGCAGGTACTTATTCTTTATCATTACTTTATTTATCTCCCGATAGTTGATGCACATCCTCATCGACTCATCTTTCTTTTTAAAAAATAATACCGATGCGCCCCACGAAGATACACTAGACCTGACGAACCCCTTATCTAACAACTTTTGTATTTTTTCCTTTAATTCTTTCAACTTCGCTAGATCCATCCTATATGGAGCCTTAGAGATCGGCGCCATTCCCGGAGATAGGTCGATAGTAAACTCCACCTCACCCTTGGGAGGTAACCTCAGAAAATCCTCCAGAAACACGTTAGGAAAATCCCTCATTATCAGGATGTCTTCCAGCTTAATTTCCTCCTCCGATGTTCCCTTTACCCGAGCTAGGTACCCTTGACACCCATTCAAGAGTAACTTTTTAGCCCGCATGGCTAACAAAATCGATGGCGAGGCGCGCACACGTGACCCCACAAATCTAAACTCCTGCTCCCTTAGAGGTCTAAACACCACTTCCTTCTTGTAGCATTCGATACTGGCATAACCTGACGCTAGCTAGCCCATCCCCAAAATCACCTCAAATCCGTGCATGTTGAGAACTACAAGATTAGCAGGCAACGTCTTCCCTTCGAATACTAATCGAAAAATTTTCAAGCATCCTCCTACACATTACTACGGTCTCTGTCAGTGTAGCCACTGATAAATCAACGCCTAGTGGCTGAGCCTCTATCCTACACAATTTAACGAATTCCCGAGCCACGAATGAATGTGTCGCCCATGAATCAAACAACACAATAACTTTATATGACAAAAATAAAAGAGTACCTGTGACCACATCGTCGGCGTTCTCTACATCTCTCTGCGTAAGTGAATACACTTGCGCCTGAGCAGTGCCCCTCTAGTGGCCACCTCGGTGTGCCTAATTAGGTCCTCTGAACTGATGAGGTGCGGGCACATCACTGAACAGTGCACGATGGTATCGTGGTATGTGGTCAGGTCTACCACATTAGTAACAGCTAGCAAATCTACCCTGACACTCGCCCCAATGCTTCTAATGACACCTAAGGCAAGGAGGGCATGACTGAGTTCCCTGAGGAGCTCGGGGCCCCACCTCCTGTCGCCGACCCATGTAGTCACTAGGCCTCCTCCATGTACTCCGACTAGTGCCGATTTGAAACCCATGAGGCAGGAATCTCTTCCTTTGGTTTGCTACCCCCTCAAACTCTTGTATACTGGACTCCACTACCATGGTCTTGTCCACCAGCTCAGAGAAACTTTGGGCTTGCAACGCCACCACCTGCATACGTATTCCCTGCCTCATACCTCTCTCAAACCTCTAGGCCTTCTTCGGCTCATCAGGGACCATGTACGGGGCGAAGCGAGATAGCTCCATGAACTTGGACGCATATTGCTGTATGGTCAAGTGCCCTTGTGTTAGATTCAGGAACTCCTTCACCTTAGCTTCCCCGATGGAAGTGGGGAAATACCTGTCAAAGAAGATCTCCCGAAAATGGCTCCAGGTGATAGCCACAAGTCCTGGCCTCTATTTCTCCACTAGGATTGTAACGACCTGCTTATTTTACCATAACATTTTTTTTCCTTCATAATAATATTCAATATAATAATCCAAAATACAACGCGGAAGCCTAAGCAGTAGGAAATGTAAAATCATATACATATCAAATTACCATCCAACACAATAGCAGAGTTTACTACAACTGTCATATACATACACGCATCCCCAAAATATCCAAAAGTGACTTAGGGTCACCACCCAAAAATTTGACAGACCATAGCAAAATAACTTTCCCTTTGGACAGGGTAAAACAACTGAATCCTAACACTGCGGAGCTTTATCCGCTCGTCTCTTTGGGGCTCCTGAAATGTTTATATAATTTGGGGTGAGACACATCTCAATAAGGGAAATAAACTAATATCAATGTGTGACAACATGAGTATTTTCGTGTTATACATATAACAGTACATAAAAATACTTGATAAAATTGTCTGTATCAAATCTAAGAGAAACATGTTTTATCATACCATGGTATAACATACTGAATTTCTATACACATAAATCATCTCATATAACTATACATAAAAAAAAAAAACATCTTGGATGGTTGGCTGGTTGGTGTCATGTCTTACCCTCACATGACTGGGTTGTGCGGCCCGAAGGCAGGACCTAGCAATGGCTGGCCGACCACACTAGATCAAAAAAAAGTCTGTAAGTACGATGGGTCTGCCCCTCCTGGTTCGGACACCAGAGGGACGTCTGCGCTATAATAAACCACATCGACTGCCAATCTCCCACTGCTCCATACGGTAGGCGGTAGCATTAACATAATCATGATTGTGATCATATAGCTATGGTACCGTGCTTCGTGAAAGCTTAAACCAAGCCAACCAAGTTCTGATAACATATAATATATTTCCAAATAATGATGCATGACTATTTCATAATAATAATTGTCAAGTTAATATCTTCATATAATTTTGCATAACATATCATAAAAACTTTTGGCCTTTACACCGGTATTTCATATAAAATCCTCGGCCCATACGTCGACATATCATATAAAATCCTTGGCCCGTACGTCGACATATCACATAAAATCCTTGGCTCGTATGCCGATATATCATATAAAATTCTTAGTTTGAAAAATCCCTGTATCATTTTAACATTTTCCTGAAAGTAGTAAAAACATACTTATTTTGTAAACATAATATTCCATCATCATAATTTTCCATGGTAAATTTTACTCATGCCACACAAAAGAGGTATTAATCATATTTCCGATCAACAACATTATTTCCAACTTAATTCTACAACATACATATTTATTTGAAACTCAATGCTATAAATTAGAAAATACATTTTTATAAAATCCTAACTTAGTTTATCCATACCTGATTTCTAAAAAGCTCCTATAAAGTCTAGTTTTACACCCGCAGGGTTCCCCGTTCAACACCCTGCAAACAACATCTTCTGAAACAAAACTTCAGTATTTCTTCGACTACTACATGTTCTACAACTGGAGGACAACCAAATACTAAGTAAAAAACCTTACCCTGAACTTGGGATGGAGTCCAAGTTAGCCCCACCAATAATCTACTCCAGCAGACTTGAAGAGAACTTCCCCAAGAGTGTCGTGGCGGTTTCGGATTGTACATTTGGCAAAGAATGGACCCAGAATCTTAGAGAGAAGGGAGAGGGGATGAATATGAGAGAGAGAGAGAGAGAGAGAGAGAGAGAGAGAGAGAGAGAGAGAGAGAGGGAAATTTAGCATGAAAATTCTGCGCTGAAAACCAAGTTTAAGCTATTTATACACCTGCACTCATCGATGAACCACATCACTTCATCGACGAGGCCACGAAGGAAGTTCGTCAATGAACACCTATTCCTCATCGACGAAATTCAGAACTGAAAATAGTCCATTGGTATCTTTTCATCGATGAGAAACGTATCCCCGTCGTCGATCCCAATAAGCCATTTCGTCGATGAACACTTCGCGTTCATTGACGAGGACCTTCTGTGACCCCCTTTAGAATTCCCTTTTTCTCCCTCTCTTATTATTTAAATACCATAATTCTTCGGGTCTCTACAAGCCTTACTGCTCTCCACCATTGTGTAGCCTCTCCTATCAATTTGAAAGTGGCATACTGCACCCTCTACTCATCGGTGCAATGTAAAACAGCCAGAAGCTCCTCAATCTCCTGAACCCAATCCTTAGCCGCGATCAGGTCTGCTCCTTCTGCAAATGTTGGTGGACTCATACGGGTGAACTGCTCAATGGTGCAGTCCCGATCTACCTGTGGGTGATTTTGTCACCTGGAGTCCCGCCAAATTTCCTTTCTAACTTGTTAAGCTAAACCTTGCAGCACCGCCAAGGTATCTACATCCTCCTCGCTAGAAGTATCCACATTATTATTACCTTTGGTGTCTATGCCTTTATCCCTGAGATCCATCCTGAAAGTAGAGCAAAGAATAGTTTCTTAGAATCCAATTGCTGGGACCCGACCAGTAAAACAAATTAGGTAAAACTATAGAATTTCCTACATTCTCGTGCTGAAATACTTAGACTTCCTTGATGCACTTTTTTCGCACAAATAAATCACCTGACCTCCAACTCCCCAATCCAAGGGTTAGCCTTACCACTCAAAAACAAAACCATCGATGGTTTGCCATGATTTTTCTGAGACCGCCGCCTTAGGAAAACCACAGAAGACCATCAAGGGAATTCTACCTCCAGGCTACAAGACGAACCCCAACATCTCAGGTACTCTAATCCACTATCCACCCTATACTTGACCTACTTTACCTTTCCTAGGCTACCCCTTTCCTACTCTTATCACACCACTCATTCCTATACTCTGCTAGTATAATTCCTCTAGAGTCTGCAGAACCTAGCAACCTAGGTTTCAATACCACAACTGTAATGCCCTTGAAATTCATCCACAAATAATCATAATAATGACATCATCAATGCTATTTCTAATACCCCACAAACACACACACACACACACACCATATCCTTGGACCTAGTGGGGTCCAAAGTAATACCACCCTATAATTAATTTAAACAAACAAATAGCAGAAACAAAATATACTTTTACAACCATGCATACCAGAGTATGATCTCTCAACCTTAATATGAACATCTCCCCAAAACATATTACAGCCCCAAATAACCAAAACAACTAGACATAAAAAAAATATTGTCCCAACACAACTCACTCTTAACTAGCTGGTCTAGGTCCCGCCTTGAAGCTCCTAGACTCAATTTCCCGCAGGTCTTGAAAATTTGATATATTTATTGGGGTGAGACACTTCTCAGTAAGTCGGAGTAGATTATTGTCAGTGTGTGACTAATATGAGTTTTTATGAATTTAAACACATTCTTTGATTTAATTTATTTGATAGATACGACATTTGTACGACATAACTCACACCTATACAGTTGAAAATACACATTTCTTTCAGAATATAAAATAGTTTGTTTAAATAACCTCATTTACATAAATTCACATATATGCATAGAAGAAACCCCCTTTTGAAAATACAACATCACCATGTATAAACCCCCATGATCGGGTTGTGCAATCCGAAGACTAGACCTAGCCCTGGCTGGCCTACCACCAGGTTAAGTCAAACCTCATGTCTGCAAGTCTGATTTGTCTACCTAGCCTGGTTTAGACTCCAAGGGGGTTGTAGAGACCCGAAGAATTATAGAAATTAAGTAAATAAAAGAAATGAGAGAAAATGATTTTTCAAAAGGGAATCAGTAGGGTCTCGTCGACGAGCAGCCTTCTTATGCTTGTCGACGTGGACTCGTGTCTTGTTGACGAGAACATATGGAGAAGGTTTTAGTAGCCTAAAGTTCGTTGACGAACTCCCTTCACGAACTCGTCGACGAATCCGTATTTTATAAATACACTAGCCTCGGGATTTCAGCCTGAATTTTTCATGCAAAACTCTCTCTCTCTCTCTCTCTCTCTCTCTCTCTCTCTCTAAATCACTTCTCTCTCTCCTTCTTTCTAAATTTTTAGCTTCATCCTTTGCCGGTTCGACGATTGGAAGCTACCACGCTACTCCTAGGAAGATTCTCTACAAGTCTACTGGATTAGTTTGTTGGTTAGGCCAACTTGGGCACCATCCCAAAATCTAGGTCAGTTGGTTATTTTAAGATTTATAAGGTATTTGGTGTTTCTGAATTGAGAAAAATTCTTTAGATAGAATAATACTGAAGTTTTGTTGGGGACAATGTAATTTCAGGGTATTGAACTGGGAACACCACAGGAGTAGGTTTGGTTATTTTTGTAGGCTTCTCAGTAAGTC
This sequence comes from Malania oleifera, assembly GCF_029873635.1. NCBI lineage: Eukaryota > Viridiplantae > Streptophyta > Magnoliopsida > Santalales > Ximeniaceae > Malania > Malania oleifera. Next base: position 110,119,059 of record NC_080422.1, read on the forward strand.
AGGTAAGGAGATAAATTAAGTTGGTCTTTTTCATAAAATTATTTATTATTATACATCATTAATTTTCAAGAAAATATATATGTCATAAAACTATGTTTGGGAATTCCACTGTTGAATAGGGAAATGATTTTAACACATTTTATAAGAAAATATGATTTGAGAACAAATTATGAGTTTAGAAGGCTACTTACATTTGTGTGGTATGAGTATAATATTTCCATGAAAATTATGTTATATTAAAATATTATGATTTTTTCAAGATAAGTAAGTTATAGTAGTTTTCAGGAAAACCTTAAAAACAGTAAAGGAACTATGGTTTTAAGATTATGTTCAATAGTGCAAGAATTTATGTTTATTATGTTATGAATTATTCTGGCATAAATGTCGTGATTTTTATGTTATGAATTATGTTGACGTAAATGCCATGATTTTTACGTTATGAATTATGCCGGCATTGAGCCGTGATTATGTATGATATGTAAGAAATCATGAAATATGTTTATGTCAAATATTACTCTGAATTACGAAACAACTATGTTTTAATATGGAATGTATTATATGTTATCAAGAACCCAGATAACTTAGTTTAGTTTTATGAAGCACGGTACCATCGTTATATGTTCACGTTTATGTTTATGTTAGTGCTACCACACATCTTATAGAGAGTGTGAGAGATGGCAGTCGATGTGGCTTTATGCGAGTGTCGTAGTTCCCCTGGTAGTCCTGCACAGGTGGAACAGTACCATCGTACTTACACACCTATGTTTGACTTATCATGGTCGGCCAGCCATTGCTAGGTCCTGCCTTCGGACCGCACAACCCTGTCATGTGGAGGGTAAGACATGAATATAGCTAGCTACCTATCCTGGGTAATAATTCAAGTATGATATGGTTATATATGATGATTTTCAGTACAAAAATTTAGTATGTTAAACTATGTTATGTTAAATAATGTTTTACTCAGATATAATACAACTGTTTATACCAGTTATGAATTATCTACTATTTATATGTATATCACGAAAAATACTCATGTTGCCACACACTGATATTAGTTTATCTCCCTTACTGAGAGGTGTCTCACCCTAGCATTACAAACATTTCAGGAAATCCAAGTAGGAGGGCGGGTAAAGCCCCGCAGTAGTAAAGGTTGACCATGCTACCCTGTGAGTTAGGGTCAGATGGGTTTTGAGATTATGAACTTAGGATACTTTGTGGGTTTTTTTGTCGATGACTGTATATATATGACATTCAGTAGAACTCTGGTATGCTTTCTAGTATTATATGACATGTATGTAATTTTATGTTTTCCGCTACTTAGGTATTAAAGTTGTATGGCAGGTATATCCCTGGTACCCATAGGTCCAGGTTGATCATGACTATGATAGTTTAGCAGGATGTTAGAACTAAAAATATTATTATTACATGGAAAAAAAATATGAAAAATAGGCAGGTCGTTACTATTTAGTATTAGAGCTTAGGTTGCTAGGTTCTATAGACTTTAGAGTTCTATAGAAACAATACTAGAGTATAGGAAAAGGATTTGAGGTTTTGTTCTATGGTCTGGAGGTAGGACTTCCGTGGTGGTTTCTGTGTTTTTCTTGGGGTGACAATTTCAGGAAAGTCATAGCAAACTATTGCTGGGTTGTGTTTCTGAAGTGTAGGACTGAATCTTGAATTAAGATATGAATGTCAAGGTAGAGGGATACTATAAGTTTTGATTAGATACATAAATTATAAGGATAGGGTCCATAAGTCATATTTATTGTCTTTTCAGGATAGATCTGGGTGGTGTTAGTGCTCATGCAAATGGCAGTGAGGGTGCAGGGCCCTCGGGTGCAGGCGGAGCTGATTTAGAAGCAGTATTACACAGTGTGGCTCAGCAGGTCATGGCTGAAATCGCACAGAGCTCCAGGGAGCATGGAGTTCCATCTGCAGGCCATGAGTGTATGATAGAGAAATTCACCAAGATGAATCCTCCTGCATTTTCAGGAGGAGTTGATCCTACAGTCACCGAGAACTAGATACAAGAAATTGAGAAGGTTTTGGCGGTGCTGCAGTGTACGGAGGAGCAGAGAGTCTTATTTGTCACCTATAAACTGACAGGAGAGGTTGAAAGCTGGTGGACTATGGTGAAACTGTTGAAGGAACAAAGGGCGGTGCCTATAGCTATGACTTGGTGTCGGTTTAAAGATTTGTTCTTTGACAGATACTTTCTAGCCACTATCAGGGAGGCCAAAGTGGAGGAGTTCCTAAATTTGAAGTAGGGACAGCAAATAGTCTAGCAGTATGCGGCAAGGTTTATAAAGTTGTCTCGCTTCTCCTCGTACATCATTCCCGATGAGGCAAAGAAGGTGAGACAATTCTAAAAGAGGTTTGAGGCAAGAAATTTATAAGCAAGTAGTAGTGTTGAAAGTGCAAGACTTTGCCGAGTTGGTGGACAGAGCAATTGTGGTTGAGGCTAGTGAGCGGATGGGTGCGGAGGAGCAGAGGCAGAATAAGAGGCCTATGCCTTCAGGCTTACAAACAGGCTCTAGTTGGAGCTAGTGGAGGAAAGGTAATTATGGTAGGGGATAGAGACAGGAGATGAGAGGTTGTTAGATTCAGGGTATGCAGATCTACCTAGTTTGTTAGATAAGTGGAAAGAGACACTTGGGAGAGTGTCGAGTAGGGAGATGTGTCTGCTATCGCTGCGGAGTACTGGGACATTTAGTACGAGATTGCCCTACACCACCTGGTACTGTACCTGCTCTTAGATCACACTGAGGAGGTTATCAGGTGCCCCGTGGAGGCCAGCAGAGGAATGTAGCTTCGAAGAGGGTATATGCTTTGATGCCGGGAGACACTGAGACTGCAGGTGACATTGTGATAGGTACCTTTACTTCTTTATCATATCAAGCTATTGTTTTATTTGATTCGGGTACCACCCACTCTTTTGTGTTTGCGGAATATGTTAAATTTTCTGGTGTTGAGACATAGTTATTAGATGATGAATTGTCAATAGAAACACCGATAGGGTCAGTGGTGAGGTGTCATAGGGTGCTCAGGGGCTATCTGGTAGAAATTTAGGGGAGAGTATTACTAGTTGACTTAATTGTGCTAGATATGCATGGATTCAATGTAATACTGGATATGGACTGGCTGGCTACTAACCATGCTAGCATCAATTGTTATCTGAAAGAGGTGATTTTCAGTCCACTATGAAAGCAAGAATTCAGATTTATGGGGTCACAGGTGCATTCTCCGCCTCAGTTAGTGTAAGCCATGCAGGCAAGAAGACTACTTCTGGACAGATGTCATGGGTTTATAGCCTATGTAAAAGAGATGATAGAAAATGAATTGAAGCTTGTCAATACACCAATGGTAAAGGAGTTTCCAGATGTTTTTCTAGGGGAACTACCTAGGTTGCCTCCCGACTGCAAGATAGATTTCGCTATCGATGTACTTCTAGGGACGAAACCGATCTCTAAATCTTTTTACCTAATGGCTCCGACAGAATTAGGAGAATTAAAAAATCAGTTGCAAGATTTATTGAATAAAGGATTTATTAGACCTAGTGTATCACCTTGAGGAGCTCCAGTTTCATTTGTGAAAAAGAAGGACGGGTCTATAAGAATGTGCATAGACTACAGGAAAATGAACAAAGTAACAATTAAGAACAGGTATCCCCTACCCCGTATAGATGATTTATTTAATCAACTCCAGGGGACCCAGATCTATTCTAATATCGACCTTAGGTCAGGTTATCACAATGTGAAAGTTAAAACTGAAGATATCTCAAAGACAGCTTTCAAGACCATGTATGAGCATTATGAATTTCTAGTTATGCCATTTGGTCTGACGTTTTGAGGAGCATGAGATGCATTTATGGCTGGTACTTTAGATGCTTAGGGAAAAGAAATTGTATGCCAAGTTTAGCAAATGTGAATTTTGGTTAGAGAAAGTTGCGTTTTGGGGCAAGTTATATCAGGGAATGCAATTTATGTTGATCCCTACAAGATAAAGGCAATAGTGAATTGGGCCAGGCCAAGAAATGTTCAGGAAGTCAGGAGTTTCTTAGGATTGGAAGGTTATTACCGATGATTTGTAGAAGAATTCTCAGCATTATCAGGGCCTTTGACACGGCTGACTAGAAAGAATGCCAAGTTTGAGTGGAATGACAGTTGTGAGTAGAGCTTTTAGGAATTGAAATAGAGGCTCGTCATTGCGCCAGTATCGACCATTCCATCAGGAGGTGATGGTTACGTGATCTACTGTGACACATCTTTGAGGGGGTTCAGATGTGTATTGATGCAGTAAGGCAGAGTAGTAGCATATGCCTTTAGACAATTGAAAGAATATGTAAAAAATTATCCTACTCATGATCTAGAATTGACTACAGTGGTTTATGCACTGAAAATTTGGAGGCATTATCTGTACGGAGAGAGATGTGAAATATTTTTAGACCATAAAAGTTTAAAGTATTTCTTCACGCAGAAGGAGTTGAATATGCGATAGAGAAAATGATTAGAGTTCATTAAAGATTATGACTGCACCATCAGTTACCATCCAAGTAAAGCAAATGTGGTGGCTGATGCGCTAAGCCGAAAGTCCATAATAGCAATATTGTCAGTAGCATAAATTCAACGCCCGATCTAGATGGACTTGGAGAGGTTTGGCGTGGAGTTAGTAGAGAGTGATCACTAGGCATTTATTGCCAACCTGGTGGTGCAACCTACTTTACAGGAAAGGATTAAAGCTGCTCAAAGGGAGGACATAGAATTAGCAGAGCTGATAGCTAAAGTGCAAGACATACAGGGAGAGGAGTTCAGTATTTCTGATGACGGAGCTCTGAGGTTCCATATCAGATTGTGCGTGCCTGTAGATGAGGATATCAGAAAGGTGATTCTTGAGGAGGCTCACAGGTCCCTGTACACGGTGTAGACACCCCATTTTTTTCCCAGGCCTAATATAACAAAATTTTTATTATTATTGATATTATCATTATTTTTATTATTTTATTATTATTACTATTATCACTATTTATTACTTCTTTATTATTATTATTATTATTATTATTATTATTATTATTATTATCTTTAAGTGTAAATATAAGTATTATTATTACTATTTTACTATGATTATTTTCATTATTATTCTTATTAGTACCACCATTATTATTATTATTATTATTTTATTATTATTGTTAGTATTATTTTTAGTATTTTCATTATCATTATTGTTATTATTATTATTTTATTATTGTTACTTTATTATTACTATTTTCATTATTTTTATCATTCTTATTATTACCTTACTATGATTATTTTTGCTATTTCCATCTTTATTATTATTATTATTATTATTATTATGATTCCCATATATTTTATTACCATAAAGGTATAAAGAAGAAAAATAAAGAAAAAGGAAAAGAAAAGAAGGATTTTTAGGGTTGGAATTTTTATAAATAAGGGGCGCAGCACAGCCAAAAAGGAGAGAGAAGGAAAAAACCCTAAGTAGATTCTCTCATATCGCTGGCCTTCTTTCTCACTCACTCACCCGTGCCCAACAGCCATAGCCGTAGCCTACTGATCTCTCTCTCGGACCATCTCTCCATCTCCCATCACCATAGCAGCAACACCATCTCTCTCACACTCCCCTACACGCTGCTCTCATCTAGCCACCACGGCCAGCCCCAACCTCCATCTTCCCCTTCCTCCGTCTTCAACCTCACAGCCACGGCAGCCACGGCAGAGGTCCCTCACCAGAAGCTCCTCAACAGCAAGCCACTGAAGCAGCCCCCAGCCTTCCTGCAGCAGCAGCAGCTCCGGCACCAACCCCCTCGGCCTTCTCCCTCTGTCTCTTCATCACCGGCTCCACCAAAAACTCACCCAATTGCCATTGTCATACCAGCCCCGACTTTTCTCTCTCCTCTCTTTCATCTCTTCCTATTTTAATCTATTTTATTTTATTTTTGTTCTCTCTTTTGGAATATTGTTAGAAGTTAATTTTTTTTTCTTTTTTTTTTTTTTGCAGCTCTCACGGACATCTCAGGACAACCGCTGGAGGTAAGGAGAACTCACGTACACCCTCTCATTCACGATGGCCGCTGAAGGAGATAGCCCCCAACACCCATAGACAACACACACAGCACACACAGCAAAACACACACTGCACACACACAGCAAAACACGCACTGCACACACACTAACTCATGCACACAGCAGCACACAAACACACACTGCACACACACTGCACGTATGTACACATACACACATTTTGTTGTAAAGTTTAAATTTTGTTTGGTTATTATTTTAGGATTTTTAATAATTAATATCCATATTTATAAATACTAATTTATTTGCTTTCATTATTGTAGGATTTTTATTTTTATTACGGAGGTAAGATTTCAATTGTTTAATATTTAGATGTAATAATTTTTTTTTATCGTATTTTTAATGCGCAATATTCAAGTTCTGTATATCTATGTAGGGTTCCAGTTTATCATTGTGTTAGGGTCCCCATTATCAATATGATATTATATTAGTATGGTATTTGTTTGTGTTTTAGTATTTTAGTACATATATGACATTATTATGGTATTCTTAGTATTATGTATTACGTTATATATTTGGTATACTCACATGATAGTAGTTATTATGGTATTGTTCTTTTTTTCATGTATATATTTCTATTGATATTTTAGTATACGTAACTCATTATAGTATTTTAGGTATATATATATGGTATTATTACTACGTTTACATTTAGTATCACTTATTAGGGTATTTTTAGAATTTTAACATATAGGGAACTATTTAATATGGTATATTTAGGACATCTAATATTACCTATTAGGGTATTTTTAGCCTTTTAATATATAAGGTATTACTTTTTATAATATCCTTAGTATATTAGTATATATAGTATTATGGTATCTTGTTACTTAGTTTGACATTCATAATTTTTTAGTAGGTATGTGTTGCTTATTACCCTATTACCATATATTAAAACCTCCCATATTTGTATTTTCCTATAAAAATCAAAAAAACCCTATAAGGTTTCCAAAATTTGGGAGTGTACTTTCCTAAGTATTTCCTTGATTTTTATCCCTATGATTTTAATGAGGGTAGGAGCTTTCGGGCTTCACGTACCCTAGTTCCGAGGGAATATATATAGTACATATATTTTTGTATATTTTATTTATTTATTTATTTATTTATACCTCATGTACATTTGTAAATCCACTAATAGAGTGGTGATTTGAAAGATTTATTAGATTAAATTAGGGATAATTCTGAATTCATTAGGTATCATTCGTAAGAACGGGCGCGTAGGGGGTGCTCGTACCTTCCCCTCGCATAACCGAACTCCCGACCCCAGCTTTGGTGACGTAGACTCATTCTGCCCCTAACGGGGTAGTAATCATGTGTTCTAACCACACTAAAAGGTTAGTGGCGACTCCAATATTCCTATTTTTCCTTGAAAATTTAAAACACATTTTTTAATTTCGCCACCTCGGGGTAAACGCGCACCGGGACGTCGCGACACACGGTACATTTAGGTAGCACTAAAATGTATCAGGATCTGCGAGAGACTTTCTAGTGGAGTGACATGAAGAGGGAGATTGCTGAATTTGTGCAGCAGTATTTGATGTGCCAGCAGGTTAAGGCCGAACACCAGAGACCGACGGGATTGTTGTAGCCACTTGATATCCTAGAGTGGGAATGGGATCACATTTCTATGGATTTTGTGACAGGTTTACCGCCGACGCGGCATGGACAAAATGCTATTTGGGTGGTCATTGATCGACTGACGAAGACTGCTCACTTTATCCCTATCAAAGTCAACTATTCCATTGAGAGATTGACAAAAATATATATTCAAGAGATAGTACGATCGCATGGTGTGCCTATATCTATAGTATCAGATCGAGACCCACGTTTCACATTACGATTTTGGAAGAGTTTGCAGGAAGTTATGGGATCTCAATTATCATTCAACATGACGTTTCATCGTTAGATGGATAGGCAGTCAGAGAGGACGATTTAGATATTAAAGGATATGCCACGGGCATGTGTGCTGGATTTCAGGGGTAGTTGGACTCAGTATTTGCCGTTGGTAGAGTTTGCATACAATAACAACTATCAGACTAATATCGACATGGCACCTTACGAGACACTATATGGTAGGAGATGTCGTTCTCCTCTATACTGGGATGAGGTAGGTGAGAGGCAAGTTTTGGGACTAGAAATAGTGCAACAGGCGTACAATAAAGTCCAGCTTATTAGAGAAAGAATCAGTGTAACTCAGAGTCGATAGAAAAGCTATACAGATAATCGCCGCTAGAAATTGGAATTCGAAGTAGGAGACCATGTATTTTTGAAAATAGCACCACTGAAAGGTATTATGAGGTTTGGGAGAAAGGGTAAGCTGAGCCCTAGGTTTATTGGCCTTTTCGAGATACTTGAGAGAGTAGGGTCAGTTGCCTACCGGTTAGCTTTACCACCAGTTTTATCAAGAATATACGATGTATTTCATGTTTCTATACTGAGAAAATACATCCCAGATTCCTCTCATATGGTCAGTTATGTAGAGACATGGTTCAAAGAATCACTGGCTTATGAGGAGATATCAGTACAGATCTTAGACATGAAGGAATAAGAATTGTGTAATAAGAGAATTCCATTAATAAAAGTCTTGTGGAGGAATCATGCAGTGGAAGAAGCTTCATGGGAGTTTGAGGAAGAAATACAATAGAAGTACCCGCATATATTTTAGTGGGGATCAGCAGTAATCAGGAAAAGATGCAGGTAAGTATGTTAAGTTTCTTTTGTGTAGGTTAGTTAGTACATGTAATAATTTTCTGTTAGTAGGCAGTATGATGTTCAATATAGATAGTAAATTTCGAGGATAAAATTTTATAAGGAGGGAAGATTGTAGAGACCCAAATAATTATAGAAATTAAGTAAATAAAAGAAAAGAGAGAAAATGATTTTTCAAAAGGGAATCAGCAGGGTCTCGTCAACAAGCGCAGAGTGTTCGTTGACGAGCAGCCTTCTTAGGCTCGTCGACGTGGACTCGTGTCTTGTCGACCAAAACTTACCGAGAGGGGTTTAGCAGCCTAAAGTTCATTGACAAGGGTTACGAGTTCGTCGACAAACTCCTTTCACAAACTTGTCGACGAGGTGACGTGTCTCGTAGACGAATTTGCATTTTATAAATACACTTAACCTCGGGATTTCAGCGTGAATTTTTCATGCAAAACTCTCTCTCTCTCTCTCTCTCTCTCTCTCTCTCTCTCTCTTTCTCTCTCTAAACCACATCTCTCTCCTTCTCTCTAGATTTTCGGCTTTGTCCTTCATCGATTCGATGATGGGAAGCTGCCACGCTACTCTTTGGAAGATTCTCTACAAGTCTCTTGGAATAGTTTGTTGGTTAGGCCAACTTGGGCACGATACCAAAATTTTGGTAAGTTGTTTATTTTAAGGTTTATAAGGTATTTGATGTTTCTAAAGTGAGGAAAATACTTTAGATAGAAATATTGAAGTTTTGTTGGGAAAAATGTAATTTCAGGGTATTGAGCTGGGAACACCACAGGTTTAGGTTTGATTATTTTTGTAAGCTTCCCAGTAAGTCAGGTAAGGGGATAAATTAAGTCAGCCTTTTTTATGACATTATTTATTATTATACAACATTAATTTTTAGGAAAATATGTATGTCATAGAACTATGTTTGGGAATACTGATGCTGAACAGTGAAATGATTTTAACAAATTTTATAAGAAAATATGATTTCAGAACAAATTATGAGTTTAGAAGGTTGCTTACATTTGTGTGGCATGAGTATAATATTTCCATGAAAATTATGTTATATTGAAATATTATGATTTTTCCAAGATAAGTAAGCTATAGCAGTTTTCAGAAAAACCCTAAAAATAGTATAGGAACTATGGTTTTAAGATTATGTTAAATAGTGTAAGAATTTATGTTTATTATGTTATGAATTATGTCAGTGTAAATGCCGTGATTTTTACGTTATGAATTATGTTGGCGTAAATGCCGTGATTTTTACATTATGAATTATACAGGCATTGATGCCGTGATTTTGTATGATATGTAAGAAATCATGAAATATGTTTATGTCAAATATTACTCTGAATTACGAAATAGCTATATTTAATATGGAATGTATTATATGTTATCAGAACCCGGATAACTTAGTTTAGTTTTATGAAGCACTGTACCGTAGCTATATGTTCATGTTTATGTTTATGTTTATGTTAGTGCTACCACACATCTTATGTAGAGTGTGGGAGATGGCAGTCGATGTGGCTTTATGTGAGTGTCATAGTTCCCTTGGTAGTCTGGCACAGGTGGAATAGACCCATCGTACTTACACACCTATGTTTGACTTAGCATGGTTGGCCAGCCATTGCTATGTCTCGCCTTAGGACCACACAACCCTGCCACGTGGAGGGTAAGACATGACAACAACTAGCTATCTATCCTGGGTAATTATTCAAGTATGATATGATTATATATGATGATTTTCAGTACAGAAATTTAGCATGTTAAACTATGTTATGTTAAATCATGTTTTACTCAGATATGATACAACTGTTTATACCAGTTATGAATTATGTATTATTTATATGTATATCACGAAAAATACTCATGTTGCCACACGCTGATTTTAGTTTATCTCCCTTACTGAGAAGTGTCTCACCCCAGCATTACAAACATTTCAGGAACTCCACGTAGAAGGGCGGGTAAAGCCCCGCAACAGTAGAGGTTGACCGTGCTACCCTGTTAGAAGAGAAAGCAGGTGAGCTAGGGTTAGATGGGTTTTGAGATTATGACCCTAGGATACTTTTTGGGTTTTTTTTTTTTTTTTTTGTGGATGACTGTATATAATATGACAGATTCAGTTGAACTCTAGTATGGTTTCTAGTGTTGTATGACATGTATGTAATTTTATGTTTTCCGCTGCTTAGGTATCAGAGTTGTATGACAGGTATATCCCTAGTACCCAAGAGTCCAAGTTTATCATGATTATGATAGTTTAGCAGGATGTTAGAACTATAAATATTATTATTACGTTAAAAAAAATATGGAAAATAGGCAGGTCGTTATAGGGGTACACAACCCTTCCTTGACCAAATCGACTTTTCATTACCAACACTTCTATCCAGAATAGTGTGGTTACACTATCTCAAATACTAGCTACATTACTGTGTTCTCATCACAACTAGTCCTTAGGGTTCTTAAACCATATAATGTAATTTAAGTAATAAAATTGTAATAAAATTCTCATTTTCATATTTTAGTGTAACTGTCAAATCAAACCCGACATTCAGTCGTCATATCAAACCTAACTCTCAGCCGTCACATCAAACCCTCAGTATACAGCCGTCATATTAAAACCCGGAACTTAGCCGTCAAATCAATCTTGACATATAATCGTCATATCAAAACCCAACACTTAGCCATCATGTAGTGATCCAAAGAATAATGGTATTTAAATAATAAAGAGGGAGGGAAATGGAAATAGTAACAGAAGGAGGAAGCCGACTTCGTCGACGAACATAGGGCATTTGTCGACAAGGATAACATAGGGTCTCATCGACGAAACTACGACGAGGATAACATAGGGTCTCATCGACGAAGACAAGTTTCGTTGACGAAAAGATATCGAAATTGGATTTTTGGAAGTCTGAAATTCATCGACGAGGGTGTAGATTCATCGACGAGGTTACGTGGCTCGTCAACGAAGGCCGTAGTATAAATAGTGCCAAACTCAATTTTTTGCGCAGGAAATTCACCGAAACCTCTCCTCTCTCCTCTACGGTCCTTCCCTCTTCTTTCTTCAATTTCGGCCCTGTCAGTCGCCGAATCGACAATCTGAGGTCACCACGACGCTCCTGGTGGAGTTCTCTTCAAGCTACTGGGGCGGATCGTCGGTGGGATCAGTCAAATTTCTCCCCAGAATCAGGGTAAAACCTTTTAGTCAATTTTTGACCTTCTGATAGTTGTAGGAAATGATGTAGGCAAAGAAATATTGATATTCAATTCTGGCGAATGTTGTTTTCAAGGTGTCGAGTAGGAAGCCCCACTGGATAGGACCGGTATATGATAAAGGTTTTTTAATAGTTAGGTAAGGGAAATATGCTATGCAAGGCAATCCTAGTATGTTTTTAGTATAAATTATACGTTACTACCAAATTATTATTCACGGCAGAAATTTAAACAGTTTATCAAGTATGTTTAATATGTTTTAAAATTATTGTGTGGCATGAGAATATAGATATAGTATAGAAACATGTTCTACAATATTTTTCAGTGTTGTGTTTTTCAGAATATATAGACAGTGAATATATTTTACAGCAGTTACAGAAATATCATGATTATACAGTTTTACAGTACCATGACATACAGATTTACAGTTAATTACAGAAACACAATTAATATAGATACAGTTTTTTATAGCGTCATGGTTGATACAGTTATTACAGAATCATGGTAAAACAGATAGTTAATTATAGAGATGTATTATATAGTATCAGACCCTGTTGGACCATATAGTATATAGTGCAACCACCTATTCAGATAATATGTGGTATAACAATCGATCGTATAGAGCCCACGAGTGGACAGGCTCCCCATTAGATATGGGTATAGGAGGGCTGATCAGACTGATGGAGTATAGTGGTTTATCCTAATCGGCCAGCCAGGGTAGATCCCACCTACGGGCCACACAACCCTGTCATGAGGGGTTAAATCATGACACACAGTTATCTACAGGGAAGTTTTCAATTATTACTATGTTTATACAGATTTATAGAGACAGAAAAAAATATATATATATTAGAAGTATTTTGAATAGAAACCTAAAGTACATATATGTTAAGCAACAAGAAAAAGGTAATGGTTTATATCATTGGTATTGTATTTATAGATTCAGTGATACATAATTATATAGTAATAGATTTTCACAGTATTGTAACTCAATTGCCACACACTAGCAATAACATATTTCGTCTTATTGAGTGTTGGCTCATCCCATTACCTTAACATTTTTCAGGTGATCCAAGTAGGCGAGCAGATCAGGCTCGCAGATAGAGGGGCCTCAGTATTGTCCTAACAGTAGAGTGAGTATTTTTGGGAGTATTTTTGTACAGCCCTAGCCAGTTGAGGGTATTTTGGAAAATAGTCATATATGTATATTTTGGGAAACATTTTAGTACTCTGGTATTGTATATAATTATATATGGTTATGTTTATTTGATTTCCACTTCTCATTACTTAGGTTGATGGTTAGGTTGACAGTTTGGTATCAGAGCATTACAAATTTCATAATATATATATATATATATATATATATATATATATATATAACGTCAGTTAAATAGCAAGTCGTTACACATCAAATCAATCTCGACATACAACCGTCATGTCAAAACCCGACACTTAGCCGTCATTTCAAAGTTTCACCATTTCCCACATTTCCAGTATTTTCATCAATCGATATAAATCATATTTTTTCCAAGATAATACCACAAAAATGCTTAGATTCAATTATACTGTAAAATATAATTAAATCTCAAGTCACATGATTTATTTAATAATTATAATTTCACCAATTGCCTGCAAAATTTTTAAAATATATATAATTGGTAAATTTAATTATAACGCAAGTATGATCAATTTCCCATTTTTAAATTAAATCCCTAATATATTTTAAAAGCCCGAATATGATCGAATCCCCGCAATTTAATTTAACTCCAAAATATTCCCAAAAAATCTAATTTAATCAAATCTCTAGAGTTTAACTTAATTAGAATATATTCCCAAATATCCTGATCTAATCAAAACCTTGCAGTTTAATTTAATAAAAATTTATTCTCCAAAACATACGTATAATAATTCAAAATTTCCATTCCCATAAGCCTAAATACTCAGAAAATTATGTATATTATTCTTGAAATCAAATACTATAATCAAATCGGAAAGATTTTCAAAATAAACTGACATAACCTATTCCCCTTACCTCACCTAATTAGTGGTGCCTACGACGCTCCTACAACAAATCCACTCCGGTTAAAATGTTAGTGGCTGAGAATGGAATCCAATGGTATTTTACGTTCTTCAATCGGCCGAAAATTTGCTAAAAAATTGAGGAGAGAGAGAGAGAGAGAGAGAGAGAGAGAGAGAGAGAGAGATGGCGGAGGAGGGAAAGCATGATGAGAGAGAGAGAGACCGGGTGCAGCTTTCCTTCCTCAGGAAACTTAATCCTGAAGGAATTTTTCCTTCATTTTAGGTTATATATATAATATTATTATATTATATTATATTAATATATTATTATATTTTATTATATAATTAAATTTATTATTATTATTATTATTATTATTATTATTATTATTATTATTATTTTGGAATCACTACAGTTGGGCCCAAGATCCAATAGACTTTAACTTTTGGGTCACGTTGATCCTCACCCATGTGTATTAAGCACACCTATGGGCTCGTCCGGTATTAACAGTTACCAACCATAGCATAGAGAAACAAATGTCTGAGGGAGATGTAGCAATGCCATTGATTCTATATGCGGTGAAAGGAGTTGAACTGAGTGGAGAGTTGCCAGCAAATTTGAAGTTGTAAGCTCTATGGATATTTTTGCTACTCTTGTCAGGATCGTTGCATTTCCTTCACTACCAAGTAGCCACAGGTATCCCCATTTTCAGATGTTAGAGATTGAATGAAATTCTTGAGAATCGTTGGAAGTGGTGTTGCTTAGCCTAGAAAGAGTCTATTCATTATTTGTGCTCTATGACTTGTTTGGTTGAAAGGAATTGAGGTTGGAATGGTTAGTTTGCAATTGGAAAAACACAGGAAGAGGAAAAATAAATAAATAAATGAAGGAATTCACTTTTCATGTTTATTTATGGAAGGAAAGTGAAGGAAAAATAAGCATACAATAAGTTTGAAACAAGATTTAATTTTATTAAAGCCCTGTTTGGATCTTGGAAACCATTAGACAAATGAATGAAAAACGTAAAGAAATCTACTTTTTCAAATTTGGTCATAAAAGAGAGCAAGAAAAAAAATAAAAAATATAGTAACCAACAAAAATTAATTTTGCACATCATTAACAATTCATTTTCATAATTTTTAATCATATTAGAACAAATTTTTATTTTTATTAGTATTTAACGCAGAGAAAATACAATAGGAAATAAATTTCCTTCTCTTTTTTTTTTTTTGAAGGGGAAGGAAAATGAGAAGGAAATCCATTTTCTAATTTCACTCTTTCTAGGCTTGATTTATCTATCTACGTCTTCATCCCAATTCCACTTGAATCTATGTGTTTGCCCTCTAATCCCACTTGATTACATACATCTCTAATTTAGTGCTTTCTGGTTCTACTGTTTTCTTTCCCTATTGATGTGTTTTTGTTGTCAATCCTTTGTTCATAAGAAGAGGTTTGTGGTTCTCTAGCTCCACTTGTTCATTCCAACTTTGTATGCATTATGCAATATGTTATTGTCACTTGTATAACATGCCTATGCAATATTAGCATGAAAAGAGTGTCGTTCAAAATACTGCATTAGTTCGATCACCAACACCTCACTTGATCCACACTGAGCCTTGTCAAGATAAATTGGAATAAGGCCAAGAACACATGCAATGTTTGGATGTTTTTTTCTCCATTTCTTGATAGGTTACACAATTTTATCCTCTAATTCATATTGGTAGACATGTATTGTGCACAGACAGCAGATTCAAACACTTCTTAGACTATTTAATGCTTTAAATGGAATACCCATCTTGTATGAGTCATACAAGATAAGTTTTGGGAATTCCTTCTCAATGTGACTGAGCCTCATTTGATGTCTTTGCCATTCTCCAAGCTTAAAGAGAAGGCCCTGGAAATTGTAATGCCACACACACTATGAGTACAGGAACAACAGATAAATTTGCATTGGATGAGCAGAAAAAGGTAGATCAAAGTTGCAACAAAGTTTGATCGTTTAGCTTCGAATGAAGTTAGAGTTTGGAAGAACCAAACATTGATGCACACAAGTTACATCTTTACATAATCCCAAATTATTTTTGGCTTGCAAAAGAGCAGGAAATAAAATTTAATATTGTGTTTGTTCTTTAATCTTTCATTCCCTTTCGTGGTTGTTGATTTGGTTGATGAGTTCATTGTGTTGGGCCTTCTTTCTCTTGCCACTCAGTATTTGTTTCTCTGTATCCCTTTCTGTTTAGCAGTAAATTCATAGCATCCTTATGATGAGGGTAATGGGATTTTTAGGTTCCCTTTTCATAGTAAGTTGATATAATTTTGATGCATTCAAATCAACATTGATCCATTGATAGTACTTGGATTGAATTTGACCTTGAATCGAAAATGGATTGCAATTATTTTGTGTTATTGTTGTGTTTGCCAAGAGGCAGAGTGTCACAGACCGCCAATTTAAACTCAATTAACGAGTCGCGCGACACTCATCGAGATTCTCCCTCGACGAGTAGCTAACAACTACACATTCAATCCAGTTGTCATGAACAGAGGTTTTCGAAAGTCATCATAGGTATGAAATATTAGTTCCAACAATAATGAATTCATGAAAACAATCAACCTTCATACTCAATGACATGTGGAATTAGTTGTTATATTCAATCAACAAGACAATCACACAAACCATCATCTGAGTTATTCAACATCCAGTATAAAAATCCCTGGTGAGGGCAAGTGAAGACATCTCTCCTCCCCATTTAACCGAGGTCACACTGTCAACCCCTAACATTCTCCCCCACTCACTCTATTAATAACCTCGTCGATGTATTTGTAAAAGGACTTCACACTCTTGTTGTTGATGACCATCATCATTGACTACATGTCTACCAAGTTATACTCTACATATTTAGTATCTACTCTATATGACTCACCCACGGTATGAGGGAACTGTGAATACTCACTTGTAAAGAGCTAAAAAGGGACACAGACTCATCCACTGTGTGAAATTACAATGACTACTGACTTGCAAAGAGTTAAAGAGATAAACGACTCATCCACTGTGTGAGTTAACTATGACTACTAATTGGTAAAGAGCTAAAAGGAGTACAACTTATCGACTATGTGGGATAACAACGACAACTAACAGGTAAGAATCTAAAAAAGGATACATCGGCTATGTGAGGTAACTACAACAACTAATATGTAAAGAACCAAAAAGATATACGACTCATCCATTCCAGTTGGTTGTCTTTTGGGTATTGAAATCTACCGAAACTCTCATTGTAGCATCATTCAAGTTGTTGGAGGCATGCAATTATCTATCTTAACTTGGTCAGAGTGTGCAGCATTCACCCTACCTACCCCTTTTTTGCGCGTTTGGCGTGTCACCCTACCTACTTTCCTAAGTACTTGGTAGGGACCATTATGGTATCTCTGCCATACCAATCAAAGCATGCGTAATTTACCCTGCCAACCCTTTTGCGTTGGATATGACCCTACTTGCTTTCCTAGGTGCTTGGTGTGAACCATTACCCTTTCTCTACCATGTTGACTTATAGAGCGTGTAGCGTTCACATTGCCTTCTCTTTTGCACTTTTGTGTGGCACCTTGCCTACTTTCCTAGGTGCTTGGTGTGAACCATTATCTTCTCTCTGCAGTCTTACTGGAAGTCCTCCGCTCACTTCCCAATCAAATTGTCATGGATTCTTTTCCCATCCTTTGTACGTGCAATATAGCACCGATCTCAATTAACTTTCGTATGACGACCTCAAGCTCTATTGGCACAAACCTATGGGATTCTGGATTGCATATGACCTCGATATCTTTCAGCCTAATCAAGGCTTCCGACGACTTAATATTTTCTGACAAACCTCAAGCTCTATTGGTTTGTTTTCTGGAGGAAGGCCTCAAGCTCTATTGGCTCTACCCTTTGGGACAATGAATGACATCACACTCTCGATATGTTTTAGTCTACTTAAGGCTTCTAATAAGTCAATATTCTCTGGCATACCTCAAGCTCTATTGGTCTGCTTTTTGTAAGGAGGCCTCAAGCTCTATCAGCACTACCCCTTGGGATGATGGATGACATCACGCCCTTGATAAGGTTCCAACTGCTCGATCTTCCTTTCGAATACTGCAAGCACTATTTGTCTTTCTTCTTCATAAGTTGGGAGATGGCATCATGTCGTTAACGTATTTTAACCTATTATCGAGGCTTTCAATTACTCCATACCAGGGATTCTTATACATTGAGTGAGGTACCCTAGTTCCACAATTCTATTTTAAAAATAAATTCTCTTTAATGACTTCAAATTCTATTGACACGCCTTTCTCTTGAGTCATCTCTTGGCTTACATGCCTCCACATTGTTTTGTTTTACGAAGTTTTAAATTCTCATTTTACAACTCAGTGTTCATGCCCACCGAGCTCATGCACACCATGCTCTGATACTAATTGTCACAACCCGCCAATTTAAACTCAATTAACGGGCCACGCAACACTGATCGAGACTCTCCCTCTACGAGTCAGCACACAAACCATTATTCAAATTATTCAACATCCAGTATAAAAACCTTTGACGATGGCAAGCGAAGACATCTCTCCTCCCCATTTAACCAAGGTGAACCCCGCCAACCCCGAACACATAGCATTGTTAATAGAAGAACATGAAAAGGCAAACATATATTCTTGTTCACCTTGAATCCACAAAAATCCCATAACCCAGTTCACTTATTCAGATCTAATATGAGAATTTTACAATTTCTGAGCAAATCACATCCAACACCAAGGGCAAGAGGCTTTTGATGGAGTGCAAACAGCAACTCTGGAGGCAAAAGGTGGCTAAAAATGAAATCTTCAAGATTAATTTTCAATGCTTCAACATAAATTCACATCCTGAAAATTTGGTTTGTGCAAAGATTAAAAAAAAAAAATCACTCGTGTGAATTATACATTTCACTCGAAATGCATAGATCATTCAGAGCAAAATCCAGGTTCTTGTTCTATCTTCACCAGCAGATAAAGCACAAAACACAACACAGCACAAAACGAACAAATTGGATCTGGAGAGAGAGAGAGAGAGAGAGAGAGAGAGAGAGAGAGGCTGGGGAGGGGCGAGGCTCAGATTCGCCTTTGATCAGACAAGAAAAGGGCATCCGCCATGGCTGCAAACAGCTGTTGCCGGTGAAGGAAAGAAAAAAGGAGCTTTCTTCCTCACCGACCCTCAAAGTCGCCCCGCCAAGCTACGGCGCACCTCTTCAATGCCCGATTTACTCTGAAAACATCATCACAGCCTCATGCGAACAGTACAGAGAGAGAGAGAGAGAGAGAGAGAGAGAGAGAGAGAGAGAGAGAGGCTGTGATATTGAAATATTAATATTTGAGTAAAAAACTTGCGATCACATCATACACAAAGAAAAGAAAAGAAAAGAAAAGAAAAGAAAGGGTTGTTGATGGCGGTTTAGGATTTAGGAAATCATTGGCTCTGATGATCGGAAGATCACTTTCAGGGAGGGGGCAACCACCCTTAGAAACCTCACGGCTCCCTGAGCGAGCCTCATTCTCAGAGGAAAGAGCAAACCCTAGCTATGGCGGACGCTGTCCTCCTTTTATAGCGGCCAACATCATTTTGCCCTTTTGACCTTCAACGTTCAAATCTCATTTTGCGAATCTAATTTTCTGACCATTAGATCTAAATTTTAATTATTAAATTATGGGGAAAATATTTACAATTAAGAGTTTAAGTAAGTATAAGTTTGGCAGTGAATTATTCAAATTTAGCTCGTTTCATAACTCGAGTTTGAGCTATTTGAGTGTTTTAACAAGTCAAATTTGAGTTCAATAGTAGTGCTTGAAACAAGTTTCAAATAATCGAATATTTTAATTTTATTATTTTAATATTATATAAATCATATAATATATATTTTATTAAAATATTTAATATTATATATATTATATATTTATATATTTATAGATATTAATTTATAATTAAGTTGAATCTGATCGAGTTAAACTATAATTTTAAGCATTAGTTGGAGAGTCGAGTGTAAGTTCAATAGTTTTGAGATCAATTGAGTTTCGATCAAATTTCTATTTTTGAATAAAATTGAATGCGAGTATCTAAAGGGATTAAGCTATTAACAATAGTTGTCAAAAATCAAAATTTGAAGATAAATAAATTAAAATAACATTATTAATAAAATTATTTAAGAAAAAAAAAATCTCATTTTCCAAAACCATGCACTCATTTGCAATCTTGTCAAACATATATTGAGTTCAAGTTGTTCATGCTTCCTTTAATAATTATATAAAGATGTAGATTGTAATTGTCAATTAGGATAATACTGTAGAAATTCTTATCTTTGATGAAGGTGCTTTTAGAAGGGTTAGTGGGAGAGTTACCGATTCCATTCTAACAAAAATAAAAAAGGAACTATAGTACTTGTTGATGACATAACAAGCAATGGTCAGACGACCTCAAACTTAGCCAAAGATGGACTTAGGGAATATGCTAATTATTTTAGTTCAAGTGTAATGCCTCGACTCGTCACGCGGTTCAAGGTGCTATTTTAGTGACGTCTGAATACTTGATATCATAATCATCATAATAAATGTAGCGAAAATAATGAAACATTCTCCAAACAAACATTACCAGAGTTTTAAGTTTCCTTTATACATGTAGGTTTCTAAATATCCATACTACAACCCATAATACAAAACAAGACCCATCTCAGTCTATACCACCATAATACATACTCAGGGCTTCAACCCAGCTTACATACAACAGAGTTCTTATAGACACTCATAAAAATCTATCTGGCTATCAGAGCTGCCCCAAAGTACGCTAAACCTAACCTCGAGATGGTCCTAAAAAGATAATTTGTATGATGGGGTGAGACACCTCTCAGTAAGGAAAAATTAAGTTAATATCAGTGTTTGGTTAGCATGCATTTGGTGTTTACGAAAAACATCCATTCTTCATTTAACCGAAAACAGTTCCTTTACATCGTACTATCTTTATACAGTTGAAAATGTTTGCCTTATTTCTATTGTAAAAACAGTTCGGTAAGTAACATTTTTTACATAAATCTACATATATGTATAAAAGACAATTCCTATGACTAATTGTAAGAACTCAAACCGTGATAGGTGGGTTTAATTAATTAAATGAGGGGCAAAAAGGTAAATTAAGTAGGCCTCGTCGACGAATCCGGAGTTCGTTAATGAAGTCTTAAGGATACTTGGCGACGAGTTTCAAGGGCTCGTTGACGAGGAGAAGCTGAGGGGTTTCAAAAATCCCAAGCTCGTCAACGAGGTCATGGTCTCGTCAATGAGAAGACTATAAGGCCTCGTCAACGAGGACACAATTCGTCAACAAGAACAACTGAGTTAAGGGTACTATAAATAGATATTTTCATTATTTCTCAACTAAGAAATTTCTTTTTCTCTCTTTATCTCTCTAGAAACTGTTCCCACTCTCTATCTTTCTAGAAATCTTCGCCGTTCATCACGAGAATTGTTAATCCGAAGTTACCACAAGCATCGTGGAAGGGTTCTCTACAAGTTCTATGGATTGGATTTTCGGTTCGGCTATTTTTGGATTTTGGCGTAAAATCGAGGTAAGACTCAGTTTTCAATTCTGATCTGGTAGTTTTGTAGAGAACAGTGTTGTGAGTACTTTCTGTACTGGGATTTGTAGGTTTTGGAACTCTGTTCGCGGTTTAGGAGCCTTGGAGTTTGGGATTTGTTATTTGGGGGAAAGGTAAGGGGAATTGTGTTTATATCGGTTATTTTCGAATTCAGACTCGGTGGAACTATGGTCCGTGGTCCTGTGTGCGTTTTGGTTACTTATTTGGGGGGATCTAACGGGTAAAATTATGGGTTTTTCATGATTACAGTTTTGGGAAAAGAGGGCAATGGGCTGCATCCCTGGTTTTGTTGGAAAACCGAATGTATATGGTGATTTATACTGTGTTATAGGGATGACCATGCCTTGACTTATTTAAACTGCATGTGTTTGGAAAATCATGATTTTAGATTACCAAATGGGTGTAGTTTGTTTGGTTACATGAGCATGCATAGTCGTGTTTTGTTGAAATGCAAGTAGGAACGAGGTTCTGAATTTGTTCCAGGTACTGAGAGTGTCCGGCTCTATATCCGTGGGCATATGAAATCGCTAGACCATGTTTGGCAAGAGTGTTCGACTCTATATCTGAGGGCGTGAGCCTTACTGGTTGATCACCGAAGGGTGTGGATCCACCAGTTTGCGCTGGTATGATGCCATGGGAGTCTGGGACTAACTATGTGCCGGTGGCGCTGTGTTTCGCGGGTTGGCTATGGGCCAACGCTGGATATCGCGGGCCGACTTCAGGCCGAAGGGTGTGATGACACCGGGATTGCTTGATCATGTGTGTGTATGTGTGTATGTACTGTTGTGAAATTAGTATTGGAACTACATTTAACTGCGTATGTATTGCTTTCATGATAACACTTAAATGCCACACACCGATATAACTTGTATTCTTCCTTACTGAGAGGTGTCTCACCCCTATTGTATGTACATATTTTTCAGGTCTTTCGAGTAACCAGAACTAGCGTCCTTGTGTTGGGAGCATAGTGGCTGGTGTACTGCGGGTAGTGCTTGGGTAAATGCTAGGACCTGTGTTTCACGGGTTGTCGTTTTGAGATATGTTGGGCACCCGGTTGTACGTTGTATGATGGAGCCTTGACTCTGTTTGTGTATAGACTCTAGTATGGTACCATGTTTATATAGAAAGAACTTATTTTCGCTGTGTATCTTGTGTTGTGTATGAATGTGTATAGGGTGCTTGGTTGCCCCACGGGGTCGGACCTTCATTCATCGTACTATATCTAATGATGATTTGTATGATACAGAGATAGGTTAGGTTACTAAATCACCCCTAGGTCCCATTTCCGGGCGTGACACTAACGTCATATACTTCCCCCACGGCACGGGTTATACGACCTAATCGCCGAACTTAGCTCTTGGAGATATTAACCCAGATTAAGTCAAAACATACGTTTGCATCTACAACAACTATGCAGGCATCCGCAACTTGCTTGCGGGAATTCGATTGCCCTACCACATCTTGAAAGTCTAAGTTTCCAGGGAAGGTACACCCTCTACCGAGGCTAATCGACTGAAACCATCCTACACTGCTATCTAGAACAGTGTGGGTGCACATGGTCATATACTGAATCTCTAGCAACGATATCGTGCTCATAACATACTGATCCTCAGGGTTCCTAGAACATATCATGCAATTTAAGTAATAAAACGGTATTTCGAAATCATTTCATATAAAACTTGTCATTTAATAACTTTTGTTAAAACATAATCTCAGCCCCCGCAGCCGTCACATACATCTTGGCTCACAGTTGCTATGTAATAACCTGAAGAATTTTCAGCATCTCGTCGACGAGGGAGGAAGTTTGTCGAGGAAATTCCTTAAAGACTCGTCGACGAGATGACGTGTCTCGTCGACAAATCCAGGGCTATAAATTGCCGAAACTCGGATTTTTCAGCACAATTCTAGCGCAAAAGGTTCTTTCTCTCTCTAAAAATGCCTCTCCCTCTTTCTCTCTTCGATTTCGGCCCTATTTCACTTCGAATCGACGATCTGAAGCCACCACGACACTCCTGGTGAAGTTCTTTGCAAGTCTGCCAAAGCAAATCGTCAGTGGAAGATGTTTGAAATTCATCCCAAATCCAGGGTAAGGTATTTTATTCAGATTATGTTTTCCTTGTAGTTATAAGGAATGTTGTAGGTAAGAAAATATTGATGTTTTGTTCTGGGGGATATTGTTTTCAAGATGTTGAGTTAAGAACCCTACGGGTATAGGGCTAGAATTTAGTAGGGGCTTTTCAGAGTTAAGGTAAGAGAAATATGCTATATTAGGAATTGTTATAATGTTATCAGAGATTTTACACATATGTATATACCAACTTATTACCCAGTTTTACAAAATATGAGTTTTAAATGCTTGTGTGGCCTGAGTAGATATTTATGTGACGAAGAACTTATATAGTTTTTACAGTATATCATACTATACAGAATACACAGATATAAACAGTATATTACAGATATTTATCCAGAATAGTATATTACAGTTTTATTCAGATCAGTATGTTATAGTTTTATACAGATCAGTATATTACAGATATTTATCCAGAATAGTATATTACAGTTTTACTCAGATTAGTATATTATAGCTTTATTCAAAATAGTATATACCGTATTTACAGTATGTCATGTTTCCTATTACCATAACATTCAGAGTATACATACAGAGTATATAAATTGAGTATACAGACAAATATACAGAGATAGCATCAAGATGCTACAAATACAGAATACAGAGATTATAGTATTTACAATTCAAAAGATAGTGTTATGGTAATTTTGGAAACATAATGAAAACAGAAAAAAAGTATATATGTATATATATATATATATATATATATATATATATAAGATATCAGATCCCTGTGAAAATATTACAGACAGATACAGTATAGATACAGAATACAGAGCATGGTACCGTTGCTATATATAGAATAAAGTGCAACTACATATCTTAGATAGTGTGTGGGTACCGTCAACTGAGCTTGGAGAGGATGAAGCTCCTCGGTTTACTGGGTTGAGGGGGCCAGTTTGACAAGGTAGCAACCGGTCTTGAGCCTAGGAGTGGATGCAGTTTGGCCGGGCTGAGGTAGCGTAGAGTATAGTGACTTTCCTGGAGGCTCGACCAGATTAAGTCCCGCCTATGGGCCGCACAACCCTGTCTTGAGGGGTCAAATCATGACATACGGAGTTCCAGGGATAAAACATTGTTATGTATATATATATATATATATATATACAGTTTTACAGTATATGATGAGTATAGTATGATATTAGCAGTATGAAAAGTAGAAAATACAGATGATACAATTATATTTTAAATTGTGAAAATAAAAGATATGCTTTATAGATTTTCAATTTTATTACAGTTCAATTGTTATTTTAACAATATGCAACTTAGTCGCCACACACTAGTAATAGCATATTTCCACTTACTGAGCGTCGTCTCGTCCCATTACTTTATCATTTTTTAGGTGAGCTAGCTAGGCGAGTAGATCAGGCTCGCGGATAGGGAATTTATTTGATTACCCTAGTTGTAGGGTGAGTTTTGGACAGAGTTTTGTATTTTTTGGGTAGATGGTACTAGAGGGAATTATTTTGTATGGCTATGGTCTGTATATATTGGATTCTGATATTGTATAGTATATATGGTTATATGATTTATGTTTCCGCCGTGTAGGTATGAATATTGTATATAGGATTACCCCGGTGCCTGCTAAGGCTTGAGTTTCATAGCAGAGGGTATTAGAACAGTTAATATATATATATATATAATAGGGGGGAAAAGATGATGATGATGAAAATTTTGAAGTCGTTACAATTTGGTATCAGAGCCTAGGTTGTTAGGTTCTATAGACTTTAGAGTGCAGCGGGAAACAATACCAGAATATAGGAAAATATTTGAGGTTTGTTTTGTGATCTGGATATAGGATTTCGTGGTGGTTTCTGTGTTTTTTCTGGGGTGACAACTTCAGGAAAGTCATAGTAAACTATCGACGAGTTATGTATTTAGGTTGTGGGATGTGATTTGGGGTTAGCATCAGGAGGGATGGTTAATAGAGAATTTGGAGTTTTAGTTGAATAATTTGAGTCTGTAAGGAAATAGGACTCTAAAACAGCGTTTTATATGGTTGCAGGATGAACCTAGGCGGCAATAGTGCTCACGTCAGTGGTGATGATGGAGCGGGTCCTTTTGATGTAGGAGGTGCAGATTCAGATGTTGTGCTACGTAGTATGGCTCAGCAAGTTATGGCTGAGATAGCACGCAGCTCTAGATAGCAGGGAGGTTCATCTCTAGTTTAGGGATGTACCATAGAAAAATTTATAAAGATGAATCTGCCAGCCTTTTCTGGAGCTACTGACCTTGCAATTGTTGAGAACTGGGTGTAAGAGGTAGAGAAGATTCTAACAGTACTTCACTACACCGACGAGTAGAGAGTTCTGTACGCTACGTATAGACTAGCAGGGGAGGCTGAGAGATGGTGGATGACCACTAGACTATTGAAGGAGCAGAGGACAACTCCAGTGCCGATGACCTGGGCCCGTTTCAGGGATATATTTTTCGATAGATACTATCCTGCCTCAATCAGAGAGGCTCGAGTATAGGAGTTTCTGAGTCTGTCCCAGGGATCATTGACTGTCCAGCAGTACGCGGTGAGATTTATTGAGCTCTCGCATTTCTGACCATATATCGTCCCCGATGAAGTAAAGAAGGCGAGAATGTTCGAGAGGAACCTGAGACGTGATATTTATAGACAGGTGGCAGTACTGAGGATTCAGGATTTCTTAGAGTTAGTTGACAGGGCTAGTATAGCAGAGGAGAGTTTATCTAGAGAGACAGAGACACAGAGTCAGAGGAAGAGGATTGCGCCTTCGAATTTTCAAGAGGGTCCCAGCCGAGGCCCTTGGAGAGGAGGTAAATCTGGCGAAGGCCGGAGGCAGATGTTAGAGCACAACGGATTTCAAGGCGGACAACTTCCTGCCATTTGTCCAAGATGCGGACAGAGACATCCTGGTGAATGCCAAATGGGGGAGAATGTCTATTATCGTTGCGGGAGGCTCGACCATATGGCTCGATCATGTCAGATGTTGTCGAATTATGCACGGGATCCCAAGCCGTTTCGAGGTAGATATCAGGTGTCTCGCAGAGGTTAGTAGAGAAATACTGTGCTGGCGAGAGTCTATGCGTTGACGCTGGGAGATACTAAGATGGCTGGAGACGTGGTCACAGGTACCCTTACTGTTTTACCATATAAAATTATTGTTTTGTTTGACACAAGTGCCACCCACTCTTTCATATCGGTGGGGTATGTTAGAATAACTGGGGTAGAGACTCAGCTACTAGATGAAGAATTATCTGTGGGTACGTCGATGAGATCAGTGGTAAAATGCAGGAAGGTGCTGCGGAATTTTCCAGTAAGTATTCAGGGGAGGGTGCTATTAGCTGATCTTGTGATCCTTGATATGTAGGGGTTTGATGTGATATTGGGCATGGACTGACTAGCTACTCATTACGCTAGCATAGAGTGCTATCAGAAAGAAGTGATTTTCAGACCCTCGGACGAGCAAGAGTACAGATTCGTAGGATCACGCATACGTGCCTCACCACAGCTAGTGTCGGCTATTCAGGTGAGGAGACTGCTACAAGGTGGTTGTCAGGGGTATGTCACAAACATAAAAGAATTGCCAAAAGAAGAGTCAAAACAAGCTGACATACCAGTAGTGAGGGAGTTTCCAGATGTATTTCCAGAAGAATTTCCTGGTTTGTCGCCTGACTATGAGATTGAGTTTGCTATAGACTTGTTGCCGGGATCTGCACCAATATCTAAAGCACCGTACCATATGGCTCTAGTCGAGTTGAAAGAATTGAAAGATCAGCTACAGGAACTGCTGGATAAGGGTTTTATTAGGCCTAACGTGTCACCCTGGGATGCGCCAGTTCTGTTCGTGAAGAAGGATGGGACCATGAGATTGTGTATCGATTACAGGGAGATCAATAAACTGACGATCAAGAATAAATATCCTCTCCCTAGGATCGATGACTTGTTTGATCAGTTTCAGGGGACCCAGGTTTGTTATTATAAATATCCTTTTCCTATTATTAAATTATGAAAATTATCCGGGTCTCTACACTTATGGTCAGTAAAGATCTCACACTTTTCTCCGTATAGGTAGTGCCGCCAGATCTTTAGTGCAAAAACCACTGCTGCTAGCTCTAAGTCATGCGTAGGATAGTTCTTCTCGTACTTCTTAAGTTGGCGAGAAGCATACGCACTAACTTTTTCCTGTTGCATCAAAACACACCCAATCCTATTTTGGGATGCGTCACTATAAATCACGTAACCACCATCCCCTGATGGAATGATCAACACTAGGGTCGTGACTAACCGTTGCTTCAGTTCTTGGAAGCTCTACTCACACTCCTCAGTCCACTCAAACTTACTGTTCTATTTCGTAAGCTGCGTTAAAGGACCTGACAATTTAGAAAAGCCCTCGACGAAACGGCGATAGTACCTTGCTAGACCCAAGAAACTTCTAATCTCATGTACGTTCGTCGGTCTCGCCTAATCAACTATTGCCTCTATTTTGCTCAGGTCTACTGCGATTCCTTCCTTGGATACTACATGTCCTAGAAATGCAACCTATTCTAACCAAAACTCGCATTTCTTAAATTTAGCAAATAATCTCTTCTCTTTGAGTGCCTGAAGTACCAACCTCAAATGAGCTTCATGCTCTGCAGGACTCCTTCAATAAACTAGGATGTCATCGATAAATACTACCACAAACTGATCTAAGTACTCATGGAACATCTTATTCATCAGATCCATGAATGTTACAGGCGCATTCGTCAAACCAAACAATATAACCAAAAACTTGTAATGGTCATACCGAGTTTGGAAAGTTGTATTCGATACATCCTTTGATTTCACCTTCAACTGATGATATCTGGATCACAGATCGATCTTAGAGAAAACCTGAGTGCCATTCAGTTGGTCAAACAGGTCATTAATACGAGGTAACGGGTATTTATTCTTTACCGTCACTCTATTATTCCCCCTGTAGTCGATGCACATCCTCATCGACCCATCCTTCTTCTTCACAAACAACATCGGCACTCCCCAGGGTGATATGCTCAGTCTGATGAACCCGTTGTCAAGAAGTTCTTGTAGCTGCTCCTTTAGCTCCTTTAATTCTGCTGGAGTCATTTGGTATGAAGCCTTGGAAATTGGCACCATCCTTAAAGTCAATTCAATGGTGAACTCCACCTCACGATTAGGAGGTAACCTTGGTAAGTCCTACGGAAACACATCTGAGAACTCCTTTATCACTAGGATATCCTTCAGCTTCAGTCCCTTTTTTGGTGCTTCTTTCACACGTGCTAGGTACCCTTATCAACCCTCCAGCAGTAATCTCCTTGTTTGCACCGCTGAAAGAATCCGTGGTGTAGAGCGCACACACGACCCGACAAATTTAAATTCCTACTCCCTTGAGGGTCTGAATACTACCTCCTTCCTGTGGCGATCTATACTTGCATATTTGGATGCTAGCCAATCCATCCCCAGAATAAATATCAAATCCATGCATATCAAAGACAATCAGATTAGCAAACAGCCTTCTCCCCTAAATCTCCATTGGATAATCTCTAATCACCTTATTGCATATACTAATTGACCCCGTCCGTGTAGCTACTGCTAACTTGGCATCTAATGGCTGTGTTTCTATCCCGCATAGTTTAACAAACCCCCAAAATACAAATGAATGGGTCGCACATGAATTAAAGAGCACAACAGCTTTATTTGAAAGCATGTAAATGATACCTGTAACCACATCTTCTACATGCTCGGCGTCACACGAAGTCATATAATATACCTGCACCTGGGCGGTACCCCTCTGGTGACCACCTCGGGGTGCCTAGTTCCCTCTCCCATACTGCTACCGTGGAGGTGTGTAATTTAAGGTCGCTTGATAGTCCCGCGCCTGATGTCCCAACCCACCGCACCGGTAACAGCTAGCAGATCCAGCTCTACACTTGCCCCCATGCATCTTATGGCATCTAGGACAAGTAGCATACTGAGGATTCCCTTGAGGGACTCGAGATCCCACCTCCTGTCGCAGGCCCATAACATTACTTGGTTGCTTCCACTAACTTTGACTAGAGCTAGACTGAAACCCCTGAGGCAAGGGCCTATTCTTTTGGTTTATTGCTTTCTCCCCCTCCTGAATGCTGGCCTTAACCGCCATAGCCTTATTCACCAGCTCGGTGAAACTCTATGTCAGTAAGGTCACCACTTGTGATCGTACACTCTGCCTCAGACCCCTCTCAAACATCCGATCCTTCTTCGGATCATCCGAGATCATATGCAGAGCAAAACGGGACAGCTCCACAAATCTGGCCGTATACTGTTGCACAGTCATGGACCCCTGCGTCAGATGTAGGAACTCCTCTGCCTTCGCGTCTCTGGTGGCAATAGGAAAGTATCTGCCAAAAAAAACCTCCCTGAAACAGCTCCAAGTAGTAGATGCATACCTTGGACGCTATTCCTTCACCAACTTAGTCATTCTCCACCATCTTTTCGCCTCCCCCACTAGTTTAAAAGTGGCAAACCTCACCCTCTGTTCTTCTGTGCATTTCAGCACACCCAACAGTTCCTCCATCTCTTGAACCCAGTCTTCAGTCGCAATCGGGTTCGATCCTCTAAAAAATGCCAGCGAATTCGTTCGAGTAAACTTCTGGAATATGCAACCTTTATCAGCCGCTAGCCATTCTCGCTCTCAAGAATCCCTCTGAGTTTCCTTCCTAGCCTAACGTGCTATACTGCGCAACACCGCAGAGGCATTGACGTCATCCTCACTGGAAGTATTCACATAATTAACTTCCTTTCCTCTGGGATCCATCCTGATTCATAGGATATAAATCGTCTTAGAAATTCCACATTTATCAAGATTGATACAAGTATGAAATCACTAATAATATAACATATAAGTTCATAGATTGAAAGAAACAATTAACACATTTCTACCATAAAACCATCGACAGTTTTTGTAAAGGGGTACAAAACTGTCAACGGAAAACTTGAATTACAGAGGACTTTCTTTGAAGAAAATCGCCGACGGTTTTATATTTTCCCCAGGAAACCGTTGACAGTTTGCCTCATGCAAACCATACTACCCTTTAATGCTCGCATACACTTAGTCAATTAAACATATCAGTCCTTAATTACAACTCTAGGACTAACGTCTACTCGCCCAATCCTAAATTTTCGAGCTCCAGCCTCTCAACCCAAAAATGACACTATCGATGGATTTACCGTGATTTTCCTGAAATCATCATTCTAGGAAAAACACAGAAGACCGTCGAAAGGCTACCGTCTCAAAGTTTAGAGACTAAGACTCACCTAACTTACCCACTCTCATCCTTAAATTGTCTCAACCTATACTCTGGTAATTATCTACTGTTAAAGTCTGCAGAACCTAGCAAAACTTGGCTCTAATACCACCTATAACTCCCCGACCCGCCACGTAGGCCCGGGGTGCTACCTTAATGACGTCTAAGTACCCGATACCATAATCATCATAATAAATGCAGCGAAAATAATGAAACATTCTCCACACATACATTACCAGAGTTCTAAGTTTCCTTTATACATGTAGGTTTCCAAATACCTATACTACAACCCATAATACAAAACAAGACCCATCTTAGTCTATACCACCATAATACATACTCAGGGATTCAACCCAACTTATATACAATAGAGTTCTTACAGACACAAAAATCTATCTGGCTATCAGAGTTGCCCCATAGTACGCTAAACCCAACCTCAAGATGATCCTAAAAAGATAATTTGTATGATAGGGTAAGACACCTCTCAGTAAAGAAAGATTAAGTTAATATCAGTGTATGGTCAGCATGCATTTGGTGTTTATGGAAAGCATCCATTCTTCATTTAACCAAAAGTAGTTCCTTTACATCGTACTATCTTTATACAGTTGAAAATGTTTGCCTCGTTTCCATTGTAAAAATAGTTTAGTAAGTAACATCATTTACATAAATCTACAAATATACATAAAAAACAATCCCTGTGATTAACGTTGTTTACTTCTCCCATGGCACGGGTTGTGTGGCCCAAAGGCTGGACTTATCCGTGGGAGATATCAACCTAGATTAAGTCAAAACAAACGTCTCCATCTACAACTACACAGGCATCCGCAACTTGCTTGTGGAATCCGATTGTCCTACCACATCTTGAAAGTTCGAGCTTCCAACGAAGGTACACCCTCTACCGAGGCTAATTAGCTAAAACCACCCTACACTGCTATCTAAAACAGTGTGGGCGCACATGGTCATATACTGAATCTCTAACAACGGTAGCGTGCTCATAACAAACTAGTTCTCGGTTCCTAAAGCAAATCATACAATTTAAGTAATAAAACTGTGTTTCAAACTCATTTCATATAAAACCTGTCGTTTAATAACTCTCGTTAAAACATAATCCCGACCCTCACGGTCATCATATACATCTCGGTTCACAGCCATCATATCAAAACTCAGCCCTTGCGGTCATCATATCAAGTCCCTATGTTTTCATAACAATTCCAGTATTTCACAAACATTCCCAACTTCGGTTATAAAATAGTACCTACATATAATTCACCTACCACACAATTTCCAGAATTATAAACATAAGTCATACATAACTAAGAAAACATAGTGTATTCGATTTAGAAAATAAAACCAAGCTTCTCACTGTTCATTTCTGCTCAAAATAGCATAACATGTATCTTAGATTTGAAAAAGGTTTATTTTAAACTATTGGTTTTCAAAACATCAACTGAAAACATAAATATACTTACTCCAAAAACATTTCCTACAATTCAAATTCATTAAAAAGTTAACTTAACTTAATCCTTTTACCTAATTCTGAAAACAAAAATTGAAACGGGCCAAAAACTCGAAACCCTAACTTTTTGAACCGATAGAAACACAAGATCCTATGAGCCGCCAAGAAGAGAAAGTGAATTGAGAGTAGGAGGGAACCCATAGGAGATTTATAGTGAAGAAACCCTGAAACACTAGCAAAGCTCAAAAGAGGAGTTTTGGAAATTCTTAAAAAAATGAGCACACTTACTTATTGGTGAGCGAACCATGAGAAAACTGTTGACGATTTTCCCTATATTCACAAAATCGTTGACGATTTTGTGGTTGACCCAGAGCTAATGACAATTTTTCTCATACTCTGCAAAACCGTTGACAATTTTTTGCCTTGCCTGCTAAATTCTTTTCTTTTAGTTCATTTTCCTTTATTTCACTCTTATATATATATATATTCAAATTTGGGTTTCTACATCAAGGGGCATTGTGCAATTATCGAGTATACGGTTTTACGATTTTTAATTTACTTTTACAAAATCTTATAGAAAGCAAAACATCCTTCTTGGGCTTCTTGGGATGGAATAATATTTTTAAAAGCATTGCCATTATGGTAAAAAGTATGTATAGGGACAGTTAGGGATGGGGAGTTTCCATGTGGGGAAGAACCTTGGATTCCTAATTTTCCCGATCCTCTCTCATCGCCTATTGGCCAAACTCATCCCCTAAGTTGAAGGATTTCATTAATCGACAAAATTTATCCTAGAAAAGGGAGGACATACTGCAAAACTTTTATAAGGATATTGGGAAAGCAATTGAAAAGGATAAATCAAATCTCCTTCAATGAATACTCAGTTTTTATTCAGATTTGATTTCAGAACTCCACTGAGCAGATCAGACCCAGCACCGAGTGCAAGAGGAAAAATTCAATAGATCAATGCAACATCAAATTAAATCCTGAAGTTTTAGTGTAAGCAAAAACAAAATCAAACCGCTTTCAATGAATCTACAAAAATCCCGACTCAGTCTTTATTCAGATTTGATTTCAGAACTCTACTCTCTGAACAGATCAGACCCAACAGCAAGTGCAAGAAAAATTCAATAGATCAATGCAACATAAAATTAAATCCTGAAAGAGTTGAGAGTAAGCATAAAATAATATTCAAATATTAGCAATCTTCAATATAAACATGAAACTAAAAAATCTCTTCAAAAAGAAAGAAACCTTTTTGTATGATTCATACATTTCACTGAAAATGCGAAAATCATTCATTAAAAAATCAAGTTCTTGGTCTACCTTCATCGGTAGAAAAAAGACACACAAACCCTAGATCTGGAGAAAAAATGAGGAAGGGGGGGATTGGAGAGAGGGGGGGGGGGGGGCGAGGCTCAGATTCGCCTTTGGTCAGACAAGAAAAGGGCATCCGCCATGGCTGCAAACAGCTGTTGCCTGTGAAGGAAAAAGGATCTTCCCTTCACCGACCCTCAGAGTCGCCCTGCCAAGCTACGGCACCCCTCTTCGAAGCCTGATTTTCCCTGAAAACATCATCACCGCCTCATTCGTACAGCTTCATGTGTGTGTGTGTGTATATATATATGCATGCATGTCTCAATATAGAGAGAGAGAGAGAGAGAGAGAGAGAGAGAGAGAGAGAGAGAGGCTGTGTGATCACAGCGCACACAGAGAAAAGAAAGAGAAAGAGAAAGAGAAAGACAGGGCTGTTGATAGGGTTTAGGGTTTAGGAAATCATCGGCTCTGTTGATCAGAAGACCACTTTCAAGGAGGGGGCAACCACCCTTAGAAACCTTCCGTCTCCCCGAGCGAGCCTCAGTCTTAAACTAATGAGTAAACCCTGCCAATGGCGACCTCCGTCTTCCTTTTACAGAGTTGGATATTTTCTTTTTCCCCTTTTTGTCCTTCCTCCGTTGCATCGACGGAGTTGAGAGCATAAGGGTAGTTTAGTCATTATGAAGTGATACTGTTCTAGGATTTGCTATAAAAAATTCTTGTGAAGGTGAATGTTGGAGATTTGATGGACATGAGTAAACATCAACTTGACTCAAAAATTTAACTTTATTTGAATATTGAATCTAATAATGTAAGTACCCATTTTTTATTCTATGTTTTCAATATTGAATAAACTCATAAGTGGAATTTTCAACATACGATTATCTCAACATTTTCTTTATCGACAATTGTATCATTTTCTATAAAGTTGACATTCATAATATTTAGGAAATTAAAAATATCTTAAATCTAATTCAGAGTTTCATTGGACTGAAGATAAATGTTACATATTTTGTCTATCAATTTAGTAAGAACACTCGTTGGGGCACTAAGAAGAATCGTAGCTCAAAGACTAGGTATCTAAACTATAAACAATATTGAAAGGTATCTAGGTATTTTTGTTAACCTTGAAAGGAAAAAAGTTATAGTTTTTCAGAATCTTAAGGGATAAGCTAGAGAAAAGAGCAAAGGCTTGACAAAGTAATATACTCTCACAAGTAAGGAGAGGTGTTCTAATCAAGGCAATTGGCATAAGTCTCCTTTTTATGAAATAAGTGTATGGAAAATTCCTAAATCGAGTTGTAACAACATAAACAATTGCTTAAGAGAATTCTGGTGGAGAATAGGGAGCAATGAGAATAGTAAACTTCACCTCGGTAACTAGAAAGCCATCTATACCCCTTCGAGTCTTGGAAGATTGGATCTTTCTGACATTCATGGTTTTAATTAGGCTCTTTTGCTAAAGCAAATATCGAGATTACTCGAAAGGCCTAATTCCCTTTGGGTAAAAAGTTGTACAGTAATTTACTTTCTAAAATCTTCCTTATGGAAAGCAAAACATACTTCTTGGGCTTCTTAGGGATGAAAGAATATTTTTAAAAGCATTGTCATCATGGAAAAAATGTATGTA
This sequence comes from Malania oleifera, assembly GCF_029873635.1. Classification (NCBI taxonomy): domain Eukaryota; kingdom Viridiplantae; phylum Streptophyta; class Magnoliopsida; order Santalales; family Ximeniaceae; genus Malania; species Malania oleifera. The sequence goes on from NC_080422.1 coordinate 110,154,494, forward strand.
TAAGGACAGTTAGGGATGGGGACTTTCCATGTGGAGAAGAACCTTGGATTCCTAATTTTTCCCCATCCTCTCTTATTGCCTATTGGCCAATCTCATCTCTTAAGTTGAAGGATTTCATTGATCGACAAAATTTATCCTAGAAAAGGGAGGAGATATTGCAAAACTTTTATGATGATATTCGGAAAGCAATTGAAAAGGTCCAAACTCCCATTAGTTCATCCCAATGTAAATGATTGTGGATTCCAAGTAAGAATGGTTCCTTCTCAATTACATTAGCTTACCATCATCTTATTAAAATGAAGAATTCAAACAATTGGCATTTTAGTGCTAATCTGAATCTGATCTATAAGAAAAAATGAGACTCGTTGTTAATCTTAAATGTAGAGCAAAGATCGGGATACTTACTTGGAAATTATTGATGAATATTGTTCCTAACAGAGTTAAGTTGAAAGAAAAACATATTAAGGGAAGAGAGGATACTCAATGTACACTATGCAATGTGGCTCTTGAAACCTCAAGTCATCTTTTCTTGCATTCTCCTACAACACGACCAATCTGGTCCGCCTCTCTATTATTATCTAAAATGGATATATTTGAGAATTGGTGGGATTTACTTGTTGACCTTGACAAATAAAACATTAACAACTTAGAAACTAGATCTATTTTGAACATTCTTGCTATATTTTCGTGGTATATATGTAAAGAAAGAAATGATTATTTTTCTAAAGACAAAGCATGGAACTCTCTTTTTATTAGTAGAGAGGTATAAAAAACTATCAATGACAAATCATATTTGCTTGATAATGTTCAAAATGACACATCAATTGGTGATTAAAATAGAAAGGAAATCATGAGAACTTTGGTGGATTATAATCCTCTAATTTTTACACATTATTATGTTGTGATGTTGCTTTTACTCCAAATGATGCAACTTCTGCAAATATCATCTTTAGAGATCTTGTTTATTCATGTGTCAAGATCCAAGTAGTTTTCGCTTAGCAAGTTGAAGCCATGGCAATCAGGAGTGGGGATTTTCTTTGACACTAAAGGAGTGGTTGATGATTTTCTTAATAGTTCTTACTTAAGCTGGTAGTTAGTTGTTGTTTTTGATGATATATGGACTCTTAAAATTTTCTATAATGTTATGAAATGATGCCAAAATTAACAATAATATAAATGGAGATGAGCAGAAAAATAAATGAAGACGAGACTGAATTTTACGTGGTTCAGATATACTGTAACGACCAGGATTTTAAATGAAATTTAAATGATAAAGAAAGGGAAATGGGAAAAAGAAATAGAAGGAAGCTGCCAAGCTTCGTCGACGAACACAGGGTTTCATCGACGAAGGCTATAAGAATTATGTCGACGAACACAGGGTTTCGTCGACGAGAAAATACCGAGAGGGGGAAATGAATCAACTGAATTTCGTCGATGAAGGACTGAATTTCGTCGACGAAATTAACAAGAATTCGTCGACGAAGGTCGAGCTCATCGACAAATCCTGCTGTTCTATAAATATGGGAAATCCTAAATTTAAGCTTCTTAAGGAAGCTAACACACACTCTCTCTCTCTCTTCCCTTTAGTCCTCTCTCCTTCACTCTCTCTCTCTCTCTCTCTCTCTCTCTCTCTCTCTCTCTCTTCCCTTCAATCCTCTCTCCTTCTTTCATAGAATTCGGGTCAGATCTTTGCCGGATTGACATTCCGAAGTCACCACGACACTCTTGGCGGAGTTCTCTCCGAATTTGCTAGAGCGGATCATCGGTGAAAGTAAGGTGGAAACCATTCCAAATCCAGGGTAAGGGTTAATACTCAATTTTTGGATTTGTGACAGTTGAGAAAAGTGTTTTATGCGTTAAAATATTAAAGTTTAATATTGGGAGTTTTTGTTCTAGAGGTGTTGATTGGAAACGTTGGGAATCATCCCTAAATTGAGGTGAGGCTTTTAAGTCGAATTTGACTTAATGATAGTTAAAAGAAATGTTATATACGTTGAAATACTAAAGTTTAATTCTGTGAGTTTTCATTTAAGGGTGTTGAGTTAGGAACCCTGCGAGGGTGGGGAAGACTTTCTTAGGGGCTGTTCAGGAACCAGGTAAGGGGATAAACTAAGTTAGTTTCTGTTTTTGAGAAAATGCTTATATATATACTTATCATTTGATTTATGGAAAATGTATATGTTTATATATATATATATATATATATGTTTTATATTTGCAAAATACTGTGAAAATGATCGTATGTTGAAAATGTGGAAAATCTGTTGTGTGGCATGAGTAAAATGTTGTGAAATACTGTTTTCTGGGAATGTGGGTGATACGGATTTTTATGATGGAAAACCGGCGTAAGGGCCGAGATTTTTATGTGATTTGTTGGCGTGCGGGCCATGCTATGTGACTATAGTTTGCTGGCGTACGGGGCATGCTATGTGATGTGATTTGCCAGCGTACGGGCTGTGCTATAAGATGTGATTTACCGGCGTATGGTCCGTGTTATGTGATTACAGTTTGCCAGCATACGGGCTGTGCTATGTGTAGCTGGCGTACGGGCCGAGCTATGATAAAATGTGTAATACCGACGTACGGGCTGATGATTTTCATGATACACGTATAGATGTGAAATTATATGATTGATGTGAAAATAAATGATATGAGATATTTATGTATCACGGTTTCAATATATGTATATGATATTAGAACCTGGTTGGCTTGATTTAGACTAGCACTTGCACTGTACCATTGCTACGTGTCCATAGTCTCCATGATCATGATATCTGTGTTAACGCCGCTGTATGGAGTGGTGTGAGATTGGATGGTCGATGTGGTTATTTTCAAGAAGTGTGCTGTTATTGCCCCTGGTGTACGGACTAGTCTGGGTAAACCCATCAGACCTACAAACTAGACTATTGACTTGGCAGTGGTCGGCCAACCATTGTCAGGTCCTACCTTTGGGCCACACAATCCAGTCATGTGGGGGTAATACATGACAACAGCCAGCTAACCTACCAGGGATTGTTTTATGATATTATTATTATGATATGAGATGAGATATGCTTATGAAATGCAGTATGTTCTGCCATGATTTGATATATACATGTTTTTTCCCAGATTTGATAAACAGTACTTAATGTGTTATATATGATATATGTTGAACACGAAATACTCATGTTGCCACACACTAGTATTAGTTTATTTCCCTTACTGAGAAGTGTCTCACTCCTAAATTTCATTAACTTTTCAGGAGTCCCAGATAGAAAAGCGGGAAAAACCCCGCTGATATAAAGCAGTTATCTGCCCTTGTTGGAAGGGTAAGTCTTGGTTGGGACAGTTAAATTTTTGTGGGAATTTTCCCTAGATTTATTTTTGGGATGTATGTACTGAGAGATGGTGTTTATAGTACTCTGGTATATGTTATGCACATTATGATGAGATGTATATGATTTTATACTTTCTACTGCATAAGCTTCTGTTGTATGTTCTATTATATCCCTGGTACCCACAGGTCCAGGTGAAGGGTGACCTGTTGAGCTGGAATGTGAGATGTGTGTTGTTGATTATTATTAATAGAAAAAAAAAAAGAATATGTGAAAATGAGCAGGTTGTGACAGCTTGGTATCAGAGCCTAGGTTGCTAGGTTCTGTAGACTTTAGAGTGCAACAGAAACAATACCAGAGTTTAGGAAAGGATTTGAGGTTTTGTTCTACAGACTAGAGGCAGGACTTCCGTGGTAGTTTCTGTGCTTTTCCTGGGGTAACAATTTCAGGAAAACCATAGTAAGCTATTATCGGGTTGTGTTCCTAGAATGTAGGACTGGGAGATTAAAGATGAGTTAGAAATGTTAAGATAAGTGGTGAGGATAGGATTTTTGAGTTGTGTTCATTGTTTTCAGGATGGATCCGGAAGGAAATAGTGCCCATGAGAGTGGCAGTGATGGAGCAGGACTATCAGGTGCAGCTGGGACCGACTCTGATGCGGTATTACGTAGCGTGGCTCAACAGGTTATGGCTGAGATCGCTAGGAGTTCGAGGGAGCAGAGTGGTCCATCTGCGGCTAGGGGTGCACCATAGAGAAGTTCACAAAGATAAATTCTCCAGCGTTCTCAGGCAGAGTTGATCCTATAGTCGCTGAGAACTGGATGTAGGAAACTGAGAAAATCTTGACTGTACTGCAGTGTATTAAGGAACAGAAGGTCCTCTTTGCCACCTATAGACTGACAGGAGAGGCCGAGAGGTGGTGGACTGCGGTGAGACTATTGGAGCAGCAGAGGGTGACTCCAATAGTTATGACATGGGACCGGTTTAAAGACCTGTTCTTTGACAGGTATTTTCCAGCTACTATCAGGGAGGCTAAGGTAGAAGAGTTCCTGAGTCTGAAGCAGGGACAGCTATCCGTCTAGCAGTACGCAGCACGCTTCATTGAGCTCTCTTGCTTTTCCCCATACATTGTGCCTGATGAGGTGAAGAAGGTAAGACAGTTTGAGAGAGGCTTGAGACGGAGTATATTCAGGCAAGTGATGGTGCTGCAAATCTAGGACTTTGCTGAGTTAGTCGACAAGGCAGCTTTGGCAGAGGTTGGTGAGCGTCTTGATGTAGAGGAGCAGGGACAGAGGAAGAGATCTGCATCTACGAGCTACCAGCAGGGGCACAGGCCGGGTCAGTGGAGAAGAGGTAATCATGGTAGAGGGAGGAGACAGGAGACAAGAGACGTGAGGACGTGAGGTGCAGACAGGGCAGGGTCCTCCAGTCTGTCAGACTTGTGGTAGGAGGCACTAGGGGGAATGTCGAGCTAGTGGTATAGTGTGCTACCACTGTGGTAGGTCAGGGCATATGGTGTGAAACTGTCCTACCCCATCAGATGCAGTTCTAGTGTGTTATCGCTGTGGTAAACCGAGGCATATGGTACGAGACTGCCCTACACCACTAGATGCAGTTCCAGCTCCTAGACCATATCGGGGAGGTTATCAGGCACCAAGTAGGGGCCAATAGAGGAATACGGCTCCAGCCAGGGTGTTCACTTTGACGCCGAGTGAGGCTGAGATGGTAGGTGACGTGGTGACAGGTATGGTGATTATGCTTTCCTTTAAAGTTATTGTATTATTTGATTCAGGAGCTACACACTCGTTCGTATCTTCAGGATGTGTTAAACTATGTGGGGCTGAAACACAGTCATTAGATGTTGAATTGTTAGTATATACACTGACTGGGTCGGCAGTGAGATGTAGTAGGGTGCTCCGGGATTGTCCAGTTGTTATTCAAGGAAAGATTTTGTCTGCTGATCTGATAGTGCTAGACATGCACGAGTTTGACGTTATTTTCGGCATGAATTGGCTAGCAGCTAATTTTGCTAGCATAGATTATCGAGCACGAGAAGTGATATTATGATCTCCGGGGAAAGCGGAATTCAAGTTTGTAGGGTCGCGAGTGCAATCCTCGCCTCAGCTAGTTTCAACTATGCAGGCCAGAAGACTACTGCTGAGTGGTTGTCAGGGGTTTGTGGCGGTTGTGAAGGAGATGTCAGAGAATGAATTGAAACTTGCTAGCACACCTGTAGTAAAGGAGTTTACAGATGTTTTTCCAGACAGTTACCGGGTTTGCCACTCGACCGTGAGGTAGATTTCTCTATTGATCTACCTTCTGGTACAGCGCCGATTTCTAAAGTACCTTATCAAATGGCACTAGTAGAATTGGCAGAATTGAAGAATCAGTTGCAAGATCTACTAGATAAGGGCTTTATACGACCTAGTGTATCTCCGTGGGGAGCTCCAGTTCTATTTGTGAAGAAAAAAGGCTGGACTATGAGAATGTGTATAGACTATAGGGAGATTAATAAAGTGACAATCAAGAACAAGTATCCTCTACCACGTATCGACGATTTGTTTGACCAGCTCCAGGGTACACGGGTATACTCGAAGATTGACCTTAGATCTGGCTGCCATCAGGTGAAGGTGAAAGTAGAAGACGTCTCGAAGATGGCCTTCAAGATCAGGTACGGGCATTACGAGTTTCTTGTTATGCTGTTTGGTTTGATGAATGCTCCTGCGGTATTTATGGACTTGATGAACAGAGTTTTCCACCAATACCTAGACCAGTTTGTGGTTGTGTTTATTGATGATGTGCTGGTTTACTCGAGGAGCTATGAGGAGCATGAGACATACCTGAGGCAGGTTTTGCAGACACTTCGGGAAAAGAAGTTGTACGCCAAGTTCAGTAAATGTGAATTTTGGCTGGAGAAGGTCATGTTCTTGGGGCATGTTATATCTGGAGATGGTATTTCTGTGGATCCTAGTAAGATTGAGGCTGTAGTGAATTGGGCTAGACTAAGAAATGTCCAGGAGATCAGGAGTTTCTTGGGGCTAGCTGGCTATTATCGACGCTTTGTTAAGGGATTCTCAGCTTTGTCAGGACACTTGACACGATCGACGAAGAAGAATGTTAGATTTGAGTGGAACAACAGCTGTGAGCAAAGTTTTCAGGAGCTGAAATAGAGGTTAGTCACAGCGCCTGTATTGATCATCCCGTCTGGGGGTGAGGGGGTATACTATCTACAATGATGCGTCCTTGAAGGGACTTGACTGTGTATTGATGCAGCATGGCAGGGTAGTGGCGTATGTGTCCAGACAGTTGAAAGAATATGAAAAGAACTACCCTACCCATGATCTTGAGTTGGCTGCAATAGTACACGCACTGAAAATTTGGAGGCATTACCTATATGGTGAGCAGTATGAGATCTTCTTCGACCATAAAAGTTAGAAGTATTTCTTTACGCAGAGAGAACTGAATATGAGGCAGAGAAAGTGGTTAGAATTGATTAAAGATTTTAATTGTGCCATCAGTTATCACCCAGGGAAAACAAACGTGGTAGCTGATGCATTGAGCAGGAAATCTAGGGAGCTAGTGTTGGTGGCTATGAGGATCCAGCATCCGATCATGATGGATCTGGAGAGACTCGGCATAGAGTTAGTAGAGAGTGATCTTCCAGTATGTATTGCCAGTCTAGTGGTACAGCCTACTCTACATGAAAGAATTAAAGCGGCTCAGAAGGAAGATCCAGAGTTAGCAGAGGTGATAGACCGAGTACAGAGTGGGCAGGGGGAGGAGTTCAGTATTACAGATGACAGAGCTTTGCGGTTCCGTTCCAGATTATGCGTTCCTGCTGATACTGAGATCAGGAAGACCATTCTAAAGGAAGCTCACAGATCTTTGTATACAGTTCATCCTGGTAGTATGAACATGTATAAAGATCTGCGAGAGTCGTACTGGTGGAGTGGTATGAAGAGGGAGATCGCAGAGTATGTAGCCCAGTGTTTGACGTGCCAGTAGGTAAAGGCGAGGCCGGTAGGGCAGTTGCAGCCGTTATTTATCAGTTGCAGCCGTTATTTATCCTAGAGTGGAAGTGGGATCATATATCTATGGACTTCGTGTCAGGACTGCCGACGACATTACATAGCCAGAATGCCATCTGGGTGATTGTTGACCATTTGACGAAGACCGCCCACTTTATACCTATCAAGATCAACTACTCCCTCACCCGTTTAGCGGAGATTTACATTCAGGAGATGGTTTGTTCTTATGGAGTGCAAGTATCGATTATATCAGATCGAGACCCGCGATTTACATCACGATTTTGGAGGAGTTTACAGGAGGCTCTGGGGTCTCAGTTTTCATTTAGTATGGCATTTCATCCTCAGTCAGACGGGCAGACTGAGAGGACGATACAGATACTAGAGGATATGCTCCGCGCATGCGTTTTAGACTTTAGGGATAGTTGGACTCAGTTCATGCCACTGGTAGAGTTTGCATATAATGACAGTTATCAGTCAAGTATTGGCATGGCATCATTTGAGGCTCTGTACGGAAGGAGATGTTGTTCTCCTTTATTTTGGGATGAAGTGGGTGAGCGGCGAGTAGTGGGATCAGAGCTTGTGCAGCAAGCGTGTGATAAGGTTCGGCTTATCAGGGACAGGATCAGTGTAGCTCAGAGCCAACAGAAGAGTTACGCTGATAATCACTGCAGGAATCTGGAATTTGATATGGGCAATCATGTGTTTTTGAAGATAGCTCCGATGAAAGGGGTTATGCGATTTGGGAAGAAGGGTAAACTTAGTCCTAGGTTTATCGGTCCATTTGAGATTCTAGATAAAGTGGGACCGATAGCCTACAAGCTAGCTTTACCACCTGTGTTATCCAGGATCTATGACGTATTTCATGTTGCTATGTTGAGGAAGTACGTCCCAGACCCTTCTCATGTCATCAGTTACGACGAGTTGGAGCTTAGTGATTGTCACGACCCGCTCATTTTTCGCATATATATTTTTTTTAATAATATCAATATCAAACATCACAACTTAGCAAGTCACAATCCACCTGGACCCGTGGGTACCAGGGGTACATCAGAACATACAGCAGAAGCCTACGCAGCAAAAAGTATAAAATCATAAGCATCTTGTCATAAGGTGCAATACATTATACCAGAGTGCTACCAACACTATCTCTCAGTATATATACATCCTAAAAATAAATCTATGGACAATTCCCACAAAAATCCTAACTGTCCCTACCAAAAACTTACCCTTCCAAAGAGGGCAATCACTGCTTTAGATCAGCGGGGCTTATCCCGCTCTCCTATCAGGGGCTCCTAAAAAATGTATAAGATTTAGGGGTGAGACACCTCTCAGTAAGGGAAATAAACTAATACTAGTGTGTGACAACATGAGTATAACGTGTTCTACATATACCATACATATTATATCCAATACTGTTTATCAAATATGGGAAAACATATACATATAAATGAACATGACAGAACATACGACATTTTCATAACATATCTCATCTCATATCATAATAGTAATAACATAAAACCATTCTTGGTAGGTTAGCTGACTGTTGTCATGTATTACCCCCACATGACTGGGTTGTGTGGCCCGAAGGCGGGACCTGACAATGGTTGGTTGACCACTGCCAAATCAATAGTCTAGTTTGTAGGTCCGATGGGTCTACCCAAACTGGTCCGTACACTAGGGGCGATAACAACACACTTATTAAAATAACCACATCGACCATCCAATCTCACACCACTCCGTACAGCGGCGTTAACACAGATATCATGATCACGAGGACCATGGACATATAGCAACGGTACCGTACAAATGCTAGTCTAAACCAAGCCAACCAGGTTTTGATATCATATACATATACTGAAACCGTGATACATAAATATCTCATATCATTTATTTTCACATCATTTCACATATATACATGTATCATAAAAATCATCGGCCCGTACGCCGGTATTTCACATTTTATCATAGCTCGGCCCGTACGCTAGCTACACATAGCACAGCCTGTACGCTGGCAAACATTAATCACATAGCGTGGCCCGTACGCTGGCAAATCACATCTCATAGCACGGCCCATACGCCGACAATCACAGTCACATAGCATGGCCCGTACGCCGGTAAATCACATAGCACGGCCCATACACCGGCAAATCACATCCATATATATATATATATGAAAACATCTCGGCCCGTATGCTTGTTTTCCATAATAAAAATCCATCTCATCCATATTCCCAAAAAATAGCATTTTCCAACATTTTTACTCATGCCACACAGTAGATTTTCCACATATTCAACATACGATCATTTTCACAGTATTTTGAAAATATAAAACATACATATATAAACATATACATTTTCCATAAATCAAATGATAACTATATATATATATATATATATATATATATATATATATATAAGCATTTTCCAAAATAGTACTAGTTTAGTTTATCCCCTTACCTGGTTCCTGAACAGCCCTTAAGAAAATCTTTCCCGCCCTCGCAGGGTTCCTAACTCAACACCCTGAAAATGAAAACTTATAGAATTAAAGTTCAGTATTTCGAAGCATACAATATTTTCCTCAACTGCCAAAAACTCAAATATTGAGTAGAAAGTTTTCACCCAAAAGCATTCAAGTTTAACACCTGAGGGGTTCTCTGACCAATACTCCGAAACTGAAAACTCCCAGTATTAAACTCCAGTATTTTCATGCGTACAACATTTCTTATAACTAGCGCAAGACCAAATATGACTTAAAAAGCCTTACCTTAACTCTGAGATGATTTCCAACTAGCTTTCTCCCACGATCCGCTCCAGCAGATTTGGAGAGAACTCCGCCAGAAGCCTCGTGGTGACTTCGGATCGTTGATCTGGCATAAAAATAGCTCAAAAACGAAGAGAGAGAGAGAGAGAGAGAGAGAGAGAGAGAGAGAGAGAGAGAGAGAGAGAGTGTGTGTGTGTGTGTGTGTGTGTGTGTAACATCTCTCAATAAAATACAACATAACAAATAAATAGTCAACCGAACCCGTGGGTAACGAGGACTCTTGTCATATACAGCGGAACACCTACGCAGCAGTAAACATAAAAATCCATACATCCATCCATAAAACATAATACCAGAGCTTTTATAACATTATAATACTGTACTCTTGTACATATCTATATACATCAAAATATCTCTAGGGTCACACAAAATAACTCTAACCCTAGTACAAAAATCTTACCTTCCTCACGGGGTAATCTTTCTAACTCAACGACGGCCCTGACCCGCCGGTCTCTCAGGGTCTCCTGAAAAATTTAATAATGATAGGGGTGAGACACTTCTCAGTAAGGGAAAATAAACTAAATACAGCTGTATGGTAACATGAATATTTAAAGTACTTATACATGTATAATATATCTCATAACTCTAGAAATAATCATAATATCATACTGGATAATCATGTACTTTCATATTCGTTAATAAATCATAACATACATACATAAACATCTGTAATAATTCGTAATACTGAAAATCAACATAGGATGAATAGCTAGCTAATGTCATGTATTACCTCTCATGACGGGTTGTGCAGCCCGAAGGCGGGACCCGATAATGGCTGGCCGACCACTACCGAATCAAATATGTCTGTAAGTACGATGGGCCCGCCACACCCTGGTCCGAACTGCCAGGTGGACGTCTACACTCTACTGAAAGCCTCATCGACTATCCATCTCTCATCTCCTCGTGGGACGGTAGCACTAATAAGGCCTCGTGCCAAAATCAACCCATAGCTACGGTACCGAGCTCCTGGTCTAAACTAAACTAACATCCTGGTTGTGATAAATATAATACATGATCATACATAACATCATTACGGCGTCGTGCCGGAAACATAGATACGGCCTCGCGCCGAAATCATACAAATGGCCTCGTGCCAAAATCATAGTAAATATAGCCTCGGGCCAATAACATAAATACAGCCTTGTGCCGATAACATAAAATACGGCCTCATGCAGATAACATAAAATACAGCCTCGTGCCAATAACATAAAATATGGCCTTGTGCCGATAACATAAAATATGGCCTCGTGCTGATAACATAAAATACGGCCTCGTGCCAAAATTGTTTCAGGTATATACGTTCTAAAAATACATCGTTCATCATACGATCGTCAAAACCTTCACAATATAACTCATCGTTTCATAATACCTGAAAATGTGTTTTACTCGTAAAAGCATTCCTATCTTATCTTTTCTCATTTCACGTAAAATAATATTTATGCCACACATGCTCTATTAAAAGTCATACTTCATATTTTAAAATCATGATTTTCTGACATCTTATACATACATATACTTTTTAAGTATCATAGCAGTATTTTCCCAATCATACATTTCATTCATAATAAGCGAATATATCATATGTTTTTCTGAAAATAAATCTACTCATAATCAATAATAGTTTGAATGGAAAAGAACTGCTTTAGTTTACTCCCTTACCTGGCTACTGAGAAAGCCCCTCAAATTTCCTAGCCTAACCCCCGTAGGATTTCCTACTAAATACCCTGAAACTCAAAACTCTCAGTATTAATCATCAGTATTTTCATGCCTACGTCAATTTCTATAACTACCTCAAAGTCTAATTTGCCTTAAAAAGTCTTACCTCAACTTTGGGATGATTTCCAACTTCATTTTCCTGACGATCCGCTTCAGCAAACTTGTAGGGAACTTTACTAGGAGCGTCGTGGTAGCCTCAAATCTTCGATCCAGCGAAAAACTAGCCCAAAATCGAAGAGAGAGAGTGAGAGAGCCGAAGAGGAGAGAGAGGAAACTTAAAAATGAATTTAAAATCGGATTTTTCATATTTATAAGCGGTGGAACTCGTCGACGAGCCCGATCTTCGTCGACGAGTTCTTCATAAATTTTGTCGACGAGACCCTGTATTCGCCTACGAAATTCAGACTGCCTTAGAACCCTTCTCAGTATTTTCTCGTTAACGAAGCCTTGTGTTCGTCGACGAATTCTTTTAAGTCTTCATCGACGAATCCCTGTGTTCGTTGACGAACCTCGGCAGCTTCCTTCTTTATTTTATTTGTTTCCATTCCCTTTTCTTTTCCTTTCTTTATTATTTAAATTTCATTTAAAAATTCGGGTTGTTACAGACTGAGCCGAAGGGGAGAGAGAGAAGAGAGAGAGATTTCTTAAAAAATGAAATAATTCCCGAATTTTCGTATATATACAACAGGGGATTTCGTCGACGAGCCTGTTTTTCGTTGATGAGTCCTTCACAAATTTCGTCGACATGACCCTATATTTGTCGACGAAATTCAGGCTGCCTCAGAACCTCTCTTGGTATTTTCTCGTCGACGAAGCCCTGTGTTCGTTGACGAATTCTCTTAAGCCTTCGTCGACGAATACAGGGGATTCGTCGACGAAGCCCTGAAACTCCCCCTTTTTGTTTTTCTTTTCTGAAATGCAATGTCATCGACGAACGCTCTGCGTTCGTCAACGAAGTCTACGGCCTCCTTCTGTTTTCGGTTTCCATTTCCCTTTCCTTATTATTTAAATTTAATTTTAAATTCGGATTGTTATAGTGATTCACTGGGATATGAGGAGGTACGAGTATAGATTCTGGATAGGAAAGTGCAAGAGCTACGTAACAGGACGATTCCTCAGGTAAAAGTTTTGTAGAAGAATCATGTAGTAGAAGAGGCTTCTTGGGAGTCCGAGGAGCAGATGAGACAGAGATATCCGCATCTATTCCAAGAAAGTTGATGGGATAAAATGCAAGTAGTTAGGTAGTTTCTGTTGCAGGTACATGTAATGGTTTTAATAGTGTAGTATTTTAGTTTTAGGAGATGTTTTCTTTTGTATATGTAATTTCCCAGGACTTGAAATGTAACCACAGTATTCCTCTGCCATAAGTGAGGATAGGTAATAAAATGAGTAGACCTTTTTCTGGTTAAGGGATGACGAGTTATGTGAACGGTAAATTTCGAGGATGAAATTTTTATAAGGAGGGGAGGATGTAACGACCCGGATTTTAAATGAAATTTAAATGATAAAGAAAGGGAAATGGGAAAAAGAAACAGAAGGAAGCTGCCAAGCTTCGTCGACGAACACAGGGTTTCGTCGACAAGAAAATACCGAGTGGGGGAAATGAATCAACTAAATTTCGTCGACGAAGGACTAAATTTCGTCGACAAAATTAACGAGAATTCGTCGACGAAGGTTGGGCTCGTCGACGAATCCTGCTATTCTATAAATATGGGAAATCCGAAATTTAAGCTTCTTAAGGAAGCTAACACTCTCTCTCTTTCTTCCCTTCGGTCCTCTCTCCTTCTTTCGTCGATTTCGGGCCAGATCTTCGCCGGATTGACAATCCAAAGTCACCACGACACTCCTGGCAGAGTTCTTTTCGAATCTGCTGGAGCGGATCATCGGTGAAAGTAAGGTGGAAACCATCCCAAATCTAGGGTAAGGCTCAATAATCAATTTTTGGATTTGTGACAGTTGAGAAAAGTGTTTTATGCGTTAAAATATTAAAGTTTAATATTGGGAGTTTTCATTCCAGAGGTGTTGATTGGAAACGTTGGGAATCATCCCTAAGTTGAGGTGAGACTTTTAAGCCGAATTTGACTTAATGATAGTTAAAAGAAATATTATATACATTGAAATACTAAAGTTTAATTCTATGAGTTTTCATTTTCAGAGTGTTGTGTTAGGAACCCTGCGGGAGCGGAGAAGACTTTTTTAGGGGCTATTTAGGAACCAGGTAAGGGGATAAACTAAGTTAGTTTCTGTTTTTGAGAAAATGCTTATATATATACTTATCATTTGATTTATGGAAAATGTATATGTTTATATATATATATATATATATATATATGTTTTATATTTTCAAAATACTGTGAAAATGATCGTATGTTGAAAATGTAAAAAATCTGTTGTGTGGCATGAGTAAAATGTTGTGAAATACTGTTTTCTAGGGATGTGGATGATACGGATTTTTATGATGGAAAACTGGCGTACGAGCCGAGATTTTTATGTGATTTGCAGGCGTACGGGCTGTGCTATGAGATGTGATTTGCCGGTGTATGGGCCATGCTATGTGATTATGGTTTGCCAACATACGAGCTGTGCTATGTGTAGCTGGCGTACGGGCTGAGCTATGATAAAATGTGTAATACCGACGTACGGGCCGATGATTTTCATGATACACTTGTATATGTGAAATGATATGATTGATGTGAAAATGAATGATATGAGATATTTATGTATCACGGTTTCAGTATATGTATATGATTTCAGAACCTAGTCGGCTTGGTTTAGGCTAGCACTTGCACGGTACCGTTGCTATGTGTCCATGGTCTCCGTGAGCATGATATCTGTGTTAACGCAACTATACGGAGTGGTGTGAGATTGGATGGTCGATGTGGTTATTTTCAAGAAGTGTGCTGTTATCGCCCCTGGTGTACGGACCAGTCTGGGTAGATCCATCGGACCTACAGACTAGACTATTGACTTGGCAGTGGTCGACCAACCATTGTTAGGTCCCGCCTTCAGGCCACACAACCCAATCATGTGGGGGTAATACATGACAACAGCCAGCTAACCTACCAGGGATTGTTTTATGATATTATTATTATGGTATGAGATGAGATATGCTTATGAAATGCAGTATGTTCTGCCATGATTTGATATATACATGTTTTTTCCCAGATTTGATAAACAGTACTGAATGTGTTATATATGATATATGTTGAACACGAAATACTTATGTTGCCACACACTAGTATTAGTTTATTTCCCTTACTGAGAGGTGTCTCACCCCTAAATTTCATTAACTTTTCAGGAGCCCCACATAGAAAAACGGAAAAAGCCCTGCTGATATAGAGCAGTTATCTGCCCTTGTTGGAAGGATAAGTCTTGGTTGGGACAGTTAGATTTTTGTGGGAATTGTCCCTAGATTTATTTTTGGGATGTATGTACTGAGAGATGGTGTTTGTAGTACTCTAATATATGTTATGCACATTATGATGAGATGTATATGATTTTATACTTTTTGCTGCGTAGGCTTTTTCTGTATGTTTTGTTATATCCCTGGTACCCACGAGTCCAGGTGGATGGTGAGATGTGTGTTGTTGATTATTATTAATAGAAAAAAAAAAAAGAATATGTGAAAATGAGCAAGTCGTGACATATACCTACTCCATGGGTGGATGAGATCAAAGTTTCATTATTTAGGAGGAGAATTACAATATGATTTGGAACCCACTCAACTCAACCCAATACAATACACTTATTGTCTGCTTCTTTCTTGTGTGTGTTCATCCTTCTCTTTCTCTCCCTTATATAGTCGTGAGAGTGAGGTTTTAAATTTTTAATTCAAAGGAAGTAGTTGGATGGGATAAGGGAGGCATGGGTGATGGGGTAAGGGATGGTCATGGCTCGTGGGGGACATAGAAGATGGGATGGGGGACATCCACTATTGATGAGTGATGGGGCATCAATTATTTTATACACTCCCCCTTGGATGTCACCCATATATTAAGTCCTTCTGCTAAGATCTTTAAGTTGTCTCATTCTGATGAGATAAACCAATTTCTTGAATGTTGTAGCAGATAAATTTTTAGAGAACAAATTTGCTAGATTATCACTTGATCGGATCTGCTGAACATCTATATCAATATTCTTCTGAAGTTTATGTGTATAGAAGAATTTTGGAGAGATATGCTTTGTTCTATCACCTTTTATGTATCCTCCTCTCAGTTGAGCTATACATGCGGCGTTGTCTTTATATAAAACTGTTGGAATATCCTTGATTGATTGAATATCACAATTTTCTTGGATATGAGAAATCATTAATCTGAGCCACACACATTCTTTACTAGCTTCATGGATAACTAGTATTTCCAAATGATTGAAGGGTGTTGCTGTAATCGTTTGCTTTACTAATTTTCAAGATATAACAGTTTTCCCGTAAAGAAATACATATCCAGTTTAAGATTTAGCATTATGAGGATCAGATAAATATCCAGCATATGCATATCTTACGAGTTGATATTTGGAATCAAATGAGTAGAATAAACCCAAATCAGATGTACCTTTCAAATAGCGTAAAATGTATTTAATTCCATTCCAATGTCGCAAAGTAGGAGTGGAGTTAATGCAATGTCAAATGTTGTACAATTGACTAGATACATCAAAGAGCTGATAACACTTTAATATGGTACTTCAGGATCAAGTAATTCCTCCCCCTCATCTTGAGGTCGAAATGGATCTTTCTTAACATCAAGTGATCGCACCATCATTGGAGATCTCAAAGGATAAACTTTATCTATATAGAATTGCCTTAATACCTTTTTGGTATATTTAGACTGATGAACAAGAATTTTTCCATTTACATGTTCAATCTGTAGGCCAAGACAATATTTTGTCTTTCCCAAATCTTTCATCTCAAATTCTGCCATTAAATAATTAGTAACTTTAGTGAACTTTTCAGGAGTCCTAACTAAATTCAAATCATCAACATAAACAACAATTATAACAAATTTGAATTCTGATCTTTTAATAAAAACACATAGACAAATTGGATCATTTATGAATCCTTCTTTCACAAGGTACTCACTTAATCGATTGTACCACATGCGTCTAAATTGTTTTAATCCATATAAGGAACGTTGGAGTTTAACTGAATATAAATTTTCGGGTTTTGCTTCAGGCAATTCAAATCCTTCAAGGATTTTCATATAAATTTCACTATCCAATGATCCATATAGGTATGTTGTTACTGCGTCCATAAGACGCATGCTTAGTTGTTCAGTGACCATTAGCCCATTTAGGAATCTTAAAGTGATTCCATCTATTACGGAAGAATATGTCTCCTCATAATCAATTTCGAGTTTTTGCAAGAAACCTTGTGTCATAAGTCTTGCTTTATATCAAGTAATTTCATTATTTTCATTTCGCATATGCACAAATACCCATTTGTATCCAATAAGTTGGATATCTTCAAGGTTTGGACTACAAGTCCAAAAACTTCTCTTTTTAATAGAGAGTTTATTTCTGCTGTGATAGCATCTTTCCATTTTGACCAATCACTTCTATATCGACATTCATTAATAGATTTTGGTTCAAGATCCTCAATACTTCTGGTAATGTCAATAGCTACTGCACGGGCGAGAATAAAAAACTTCACTATCTCGAGAGGAATTACAAGATGCAAAAACTGTAATGCCCGAAAAATCTGCTATATATATATTTTTCCACATATTAAACTCTAATACCATGCTATAATATCCCAACCCTAGTGGGTACCGCACTGACCTATTCATAACATATATCTACCATGCGGCGAAATTATACACATAATATCCCACATACAATAGCAGAGTTCTAAAATTACCATAATTACATACATATCTCCTCAAAATGTTATACAACCCATAGTAAACCAAAACGTAACTATATACATGCATCTCACCAGTACTTACTTAAGAAGGAATAGAATATTATCAACGTGTGGCAGATGAGTTCTTACTTAAGCAAAACACAGCCATTAATTTAACTTTAATTGAAAAGACATCCATATATATATATCATAACTCACACCTATACAACTTAAAATACACATTTATTCTCAAGCATACTTTTAGCTAAATAAATAATTATATTTTCTTAAATCTACGTATATGTATTTTCACATCGGAATTTTCGTACTGAGCATACCTCCCCCATCGGCATCAGTACAAACTTCATAACATAATTTCCGTACTGAGCATACCTCCCCCATCGGCATCAGTACTAACTTCATAACATAAATTTTCGTACTGAGCATACCTCCCACACTGGCATCAGTACAAACTTCATAACACAATTTTTGTACTGAGCATACCTCCCCCACCAACATTAGTACAAACTTTAAAACATAAATACCACAGTATTCCCAACCAATCAAGAAACCAATACAATATCACAACTTTCATCGTATAATACCATATGATGTTGTTCATAAATAGAACAGTAACATGTTCATTTTCACAATTCGGCATAACCACATTCTCTGTAAACAAACATAACTCAGTATAAAATCACAACTCTGTATATATTCATAATTCAGTATAAAATCCATACTCAATATAAAATCACATTCCTGTATAAAATCACAATTTCACATGTAATCTCAGTATACAAACTGTCTTTTCATTTCTCATTATAATAATGTCATGTCTGTATAGATCACATTTCCATAAAATCGGTACCATTTCACCATATAATACCATAAAAATATTCCGATTCATTTATGTAATAAAACATATTATTCTCATGTCACGCGATTTAAATTATAATTTCGGAATACCGTAAACTACCTAGGGAAAATATATTTTGTTAAGAAATAATATTAAATCAACTACGGTTTACTCAACTCAAACACCTGGTTTCCCAAAAATATAATAACTTATAATCATAATTCTCATATGCCTGAATATTCTGAAAAATTATATATATCATTTCTGTAATTAAATACTATGAATTAATCGGTGAATTTTATGAAAATACTTGACATAATTTATCCCCTTACCTGCTTACTAAGAGAATTCCTACGAAAATCCTAAAAACCCAAGCTCACAACGTTTCGGAGCTTAAAACCCTAAAATCGCATTTCCCCAGTTCAATTAACTCAACCCCAGAATTACAATTATTTTAATATTTCATAGGCTCACACACTCTAATAACTAATTAAACTTTAAAAATAATTAACGGATATAATTTCATTATCCTTACCTTAGCCTTGGAGTGGTGCCTAGGAAATCCAAATTAAAAATTTGCTCCGATTAAAATGACGAGAATCGAAGCTAGGATCCCGTGGTGGTGTCCGATAGTTGATTTGGCTAAAGATTTGAGAAAAAATTGAGGAGAGAGAGAGAGAGAGAGAGAGAGAGAGAGAGAGAGAGAGAGTTAACCTTATCCCAAGAGTGGTGCCTACGATGCCCTAATCGCGAATCTACTCTGATTAAAATGTTGGTGGTCGAGAATGGAACTCAGTGGTTTTTTCCATTTTTCAATCGGTCGAGAATTTACTGAGAAAATGAGGAGAGAGAGAGAGAGAGAGAGAGAGAGAGAGAGAGAGAGAGAGAGAAGACGAGGAGAGAGAAATGAAAAGAGAGAGAGAGAGGCGTTTGAGATTGAAATCCTAGGGGGGGCGGTGCTACTCTTCAATTTCATTCTTGACTTCCTCAGGAAGTTACTTTATATATATATATATATAATATTATATTATTATATTATAATATTATATTTTTAAATTATTATATTATATTGTATTATTTAATTAATAATAATAATATTTTTTTTTTTATTTTTTTGAAATCACTACATTTTCCCCTCATAAAAATTTCATCCTCGAAATTTGCTAACTTACACTTATCACGCCTTCCTCTGGGAATCACTAAAATATTTATCCGACTCTAAGAAGAGCCGGCGGCTTCCCACATAGCGGCCGCATCCCAAATTTATTAATAACCCTCACTTATGGCAGAAGAATACTATGGTTACAAGGGAGGGTTCTAGGAGATTACAATCATTCACATAAAAGAAAACTCTCCCAAAACCATTTATAACCTAAAAGCGAAAACACTAACTACCCTACACTGTACAAGTCAATAAACAAAACAAACTAACTCAACTCTGGACCCCACTGAACAGGTGTGGATATCTCTGAATCATCTTATCCTCCAATTCCTATGAAACTTCTTCTACTGCGTGATTGTGTCATAGTACTTTTACTAGTGGGATCCTTTTAGTGCGCAATTCCTGTTCTTTCCGATCCAGAATCTATACCGACACTTCTTCGTATGACAAGGTATCTCTAAGCTTCATTGCCTCATAACTAATTACATAGGAGGAATCTGGGATGTACTTCCTCAACATAGATACATGGAATACATCATGGATTTTGGACAGTACCAGTGACAATGCTAACATGTAGGCAACTGGACCCACTCTTTCCAATATCTCAAATGGTCCAATGAACCTACGACTTAGCTTATCCTTTTTCCCAAATCTCATAATTCCTTTCATCGGTGCAACTTTCAAAAACACATGATCTCCTACTCCAAACTCCAACTCCCTCCAGCGAGTGTCTACATAACTTTTCTGTCTACTCTAAGCTGTTTTGATTTGGTCTTAGATGATTCTGATATTCTCTGAAGTCTTTTGAACCAGCTCTGGCCTCAATATCTGTTTTTCACCAGTTTCATCCAAATACAATGGATATCGGCACCTCTCACCATATAATACTTCATATGGTGTCATCCCAATGCTAACCTAGTAGCTATTATTATAAGTAAATTCAAACAGTGACATGTACTAGATCCAGCTCCCACCGAAGTCCAATACATAGGCCCGCAACATATCCTCTAATATCTGTATCGTTCTCTCTATCTGTCCATCAGTTTGAGGATGAAAAGTCGTACTGAACGTCAACTGAGAACCCATGGCTCCTTGCAAACTTCTCCAGAAATGAGATGTGAACCATGGGTCTTGATCTAATACTATGGATACTGGCACGCCATGCAGTCTAACTATCTCCTGAATGTATAACTTGACAAGTCTACTCATGGAGTAGTTAACTCTGATGGGAAGAAAGTTGATAGTCTTCGTCAATCGGTCAACGACTACTCAAATGGAGTCCTATTCATGCAATACTGACAGTAATCCTGTAACAAAATCCATCAAAATATGCTCCTACTTCCATTCGGGGATGTCAAGTCGCTGCAATGATACCGCCGGTCTCTGATGCTCAGCTTTTACCTGCTGGCATGTCAAACATTACTCAACATATATATAACAATTTATTTCTTCATATTGCCCTACCAAAAAGACTCTAGTAGATCCCTATACATCATAGTACTTCCTGGGTGCACCATATAAAGAGATTGATGCGCCTCCTTCAAAATGGTTCTTTTAATCTCAGCATCGACAAATACGCATAGTTTGGTATGAAACCTCAAAGGTGCATCATCTAAGATATTGAATTATGCTCCCTGACCATTCTGCACTTTATCTATAATCTTTACTAATTCCACATCCTTCATCTGAGCAGTTTTAATTCTTTCTTGTAGGGTGGGTTGAAGTACTAGATTAGCAATGAGGGCCTGGTGATTTCCCTCTACTAACTCCACACCAAGCCTTTCTAAATCCATCTGGATCGGATGCTTAGTCACCATTGCTGATACTGATGAACCCACTGATTTCCTACTCAAAGCATCAGCTACCACATTAGCTTTTCCTAGGTGCTAACTAATGGTGCAGTCA
This sequence comes from Malania oleifera, assembly GCF_029873635.1. Lineage (NCBI taxonomy): Eukaryota > Viridiplantae > Streptophyta > Magnoliopsida > Santalales > Ximeniaceae > Malania > Malania oleifera. Next base: position 110,176,135 of record NC_080422.1, read on the forward strand.
TAATATTTAATCAGTTCTAGCCACCTTCTCTGTCTCATGTTTAATTCTTTCTATGTGAAGAAGTATTTTAGACTCTTATAATCAGTGAAAATCTCACACCTAACCCCATATAGATAGTGTCTCCAAATTTTCAGTGCGTAGACCACCGCTACTAACTCCAGATCATGGGTATGGTAATTCTTCTCATATTCTTTCAGCTGTTGGGAGGCATATGCTACAACTTTCCCCTTCTGCATTAGAACACATCCGAACCCTTTGTGTGACGCATCACTGTAAATTACGAAACCCTTTTCTTCTGAAGGAATCTTCAAAACCGGTGCAATAATGAGCTACTGCTTTAACTCCTAAAAGCTTCGTTCACATTCGTCGGTCCACTTAAATTTCACACCTTTTCTAGTCAATCTCGTTAAAGGACCCGACAATTTAGAGAAGCCTTCAACAAATCTGCGGTAGTTCCGTCCAATCCCAAGAAAATTTTGAATTCCTACACATTTTTTGTCTTTTCCAATCCACTACTACCTCAATCTTGCTCGGATCAATCGAAATGCCATGTAAGAACCCGAACCGTGATATATGGGTTTAAATAAATAAGAGAGGGGCAAATTAGGAATTTAGTAGATTTCGTCGACGAAGCCGGGATTCGTTGACGAAGTCCATGTAAGTCTCGTCCACGAGGAGAAACTGGGAGATCTTAGAAAACCGGTGATATCAGGATTCGTCAACGAATCCATCGTCTCGTCGACAAGCTGTCTATATGACCTCGTCGACGAGGACACCATTTCGTCGATGAAGACAGCTGAGTCAAAGGGCTATAAATATCTTTTCTCTTTACTTTCAAAGTAAGAAAACTAAATTCTCTCTCTTTATCTCTCTAGAACTCTCCCTACTCTCCATCTCTCTAGATTTTTTCGTCGTTTGTTGCGATAATCGTTAATCTGAAGTTACCACGAGGATCATGGAAGGATTCTATACAAAACCTATGGTTCAGAATCCTACTTCGGAGATTTTTGGGTTTCGGCTTAAAATCAAGGTAAGACTCGGTTTTATTTTCTAATCCAGTAGTGTGGTAGAGGATGGGGTTGTGAGTATCTTCTGTACTGTTGATTGTAGGTTTTGGAACTCGGTTCACTATTTAGGGGTCTTAGAGTTCAGGATTTGCCATTTGGGGGAAAGGTAAGGGAAATTGTGTTTATATCGGTTATTTTTGAAATCAGACTCGGTGGAACTGTGATTCACGGTCCTGTTTATGTTTTGACTACTCATTGGGGGGGATATAATGGGGAAAACTATGAGTTTTTCATGATTACAGTTCTAGGAAAAAGGGGGCGACGGGTTGCATCCTTGGTTTTGTTGAAAACCGAATGTATATGTTGATTTATACTGTGTTATAGGGATGGTCGTGCCTTAACTTATTTTAAATTGTATGTGTTTGGAAAACCATGATTTTAGATTACCAAATGGGCGTGGTTTGTTTGGTTATATGAGCAGGCATGTTTGTGTGATTGGTTGAAATGTTAGTAGAAACATGGTTCCGAATTTGTTTCAGGTACTGAGAGTATCCGACTCTATATCCGAGGGTGTATGAAATCGCTGGCCATAGGTTAGCAGAGTGTCTGGCTCTATATCTGAGGGTGTGAGCCTATTCCGGCAAATCAGGCCGAAGGGTGTGGATTCACCAATTTAGCACCGGTACGATGCCATGGGAGTCGGGGACTAACCATGTGTCAGTGGCGCCATGTTACGCGGGTTGGCTACGGGCCAACACCGTATGTCACGGTTCGGCTTCAGGCTGAAGGGTGTAACAACACCAGGATTGCTGATCATATGTGTGTGTGCGTGTATGCACCGTTGTGAAATTAGTACTAAAACTGCATTTAACTACATGCATGTTGCATCATGATAACACTCAAATGTCACACACCGATATAACCTGTATTCTTCCTTACTGAGAGGTGTCTTATCCCCGCTGTACGTACATATTTTTCAAGTCCTTTGAGTAACCGGAACTAGCGTCCTAATGTCAGGAGCGTTGTGGCCAGTGTACTGGGTAGCGCTTGGGTAAGTGCTAAGACTTGTGTTTGTGCGGGTTGCCGTTTTGAGATATGTTGGGCACCCGTTTGTACGTTATTTGATGGAACCTTGATTCTATACTTGTATGAACTCTGGCATGGTATTGTATGTATATAGTGTGACCTTTTTTTACTGTGTATATTTTGTTATGTTTGGATGTGTATAGGGTGCCTAGGCACCCCACGGGGTCGGACCTTCATCCATTGTCCTATATCTTTGGATGTTTTGTATGATACAGGGACTGGTTGGTTTACATTTTCACTTATGGGTCCTATTTCTGGGTTCGGGGCGTGACAACTTGGTATTAGAGCTAATCAGGTTGCTAGGTCTTGTAGACTTGGTTAGGCTTAGTTGTGAGTACATACCAAAGTATAGGATATTGGATATAGGTAAAGTTGGTTGAGGGTTGCTCCGTTGCTAAACTGGGACTTGTCGGCGGTATTCCGTATTTTTCCTGGAATGAAAATTTTAGTAAAAGCAGGGCAGACCATTAATGACTTTCGTGTTGGTGTGATAAGACGCACCTGGACCTGGTAGAGAGTAGTTAACACGATTAGTGTAGATCAATGTGTTAACTATATGTGTTGTAGGGATACTGATAGATTCCTATTGTGCTGCAAAATGGAGCCCAAGGATAATTGTAACAACCTGCTATTTGACTTGGGTTTTTTTTTTTATATATACCATAACATTTAAAATGCTCTAATACCATACTGGGTTAAACTCAATCATCAACGTAAACAGTAAGAAGCAGAAATCAAATAAACATAACCATATGTAATTATATACAATACTAGAGTGCTAAATTATTTCCCAAAATATACATATATAACTGTTCCCTAGAAATATCCTCAACTGGCTAGGGCTACAAAAAAATACTCCCAAAATACTCACTCTAATATCAGGGCAATACTGAGGCCCCTCTATCTGCGAGCCTAATCTGCTCGCCTACCTGGATCACCTGAAAAATGTTAAAGCAATTGGGATGAGCCAACGTTCAGTAAGACGAAATATGCTATTGCTAGTGTGTGACAAATGAGTTACAATACTATGAAAATTTGTTGCTATAAAAATCATGTATAACTGAATCTGTAAATACAATACAAGTAATAGAAACCATTCCCATTTTCATGTTGCTTAACATATTTATATTTTAGGTTTCTACTCAAAATACTTCTAATATAAATAAGTATACTTTCTGTCTTTATAAATCTGTATATACATAATAACAACTAAAAACTTCCCTGTGGATAACTGTGTCTCATGATTTAACCCCTCATGACAAGGTTGTACGGCCCGTAGGTGGGATCTACCCTGGCTGGCCAACCAGGGTAAACCACTATACTCCCTTGGTCTGATCTGCCCTCCTCAACCCATATCTAATGGGGAACCAATCCACGTCAGGGCACTATACCGATTGACCTACTACCACGTATTATCTGAATAGGTGGTTGCACTCTGTAAACTGTATGTAGCTACGGTACCATGCTCTATAACTATATGGTCCAACAGGGTCTGATACTATATAATACATCTCTATATACAACTATCTGATTTACCGTGATTTTGAAATAACTATATTAACCATGACACTTTAATAAACTATAATTGTATAATATGTATTTCTGAACTGAACTGTAATCTGTAAGTCATGGTACTGAAACTGTATAATCATGGTACTAATAACTGTATAATCATAGTACTGAAAACTGTATAATCATGGTACTGAAAACTGTATAATCATGACATTTTGTAATTACTATAAAACATAACCACTAGTTGTATATTCTGTAAATCATATCCTGAAAATACTGTAAAATATGTTTCTTTACTATACCCATATTCTCAAGCCACATAGAAATTTTAAACATATTATACATAAATGATAACTATATAAATTTCTATCATGAATAATCATCTGATAAAAATGTATAATTTATACTAAAACATAGTAAAATTTCCTAGCATAGCATATTTCCTTTACCTGATTCCTGCTAAAATCTCCCTACTGAGACGGGTCTTACACCCGCAGGGTTCTCCACTCAACACCCTGAAAACCACATTTTTCAGAACAGAATATCAATATTTCTTGGCCTACATCATTTCTTACAACTGTCAGAAGGCCAAAAACTGAATAAAAGACCTTATCCTTGATTTGGGATGAATTCCAATTTCGTCCCACCGATGATCCGCTTTGGCAGACTTGCAGAGAACTCCGCTAGGAACGTCGTGGTGGCCTCAGATCATCGATCCGGCGACTTATAGGGCCAGAATCGAAGAGAGAAGAGGGAGAGGCCATAGGAAAGAGAGAGAGAAAGAGAGAGAGAGAGAGAGAGAGAGAGAGAGAGAGAGAGAGAGAGAGAGAGAGAGAGAAGAGAGCGACGCTATTTTTCTGTGATTAAAATGAGTTTAGGGCTATTTATACTGCAAGATTCGTCGACGAGCCACGTCACCTCGTCGACGAGTCCTTCAATAATTTCATCGACGAACTTCCTCCTTCATCGATGAATTTCAGTCTGTCCCAAAAACCCTTCTTGGTATATTCTCGTTGACGAGTCGTAGCTTCGTCGACAAGGTCCCATTATGCACTCATCGATGAACTCCTTGTATTCGTCAACGAGGCCCTGTGGAAAATCTTTCGGGTTATTCCATCAAAAATGCAATGTCGTCGACGAAGCCTACTGCCTCCTTTTGTTTCTGTTTCCATTTTCCTCCCTCTTTATTATTAAAATACTATTATTCTTCGGGTCACCACAATAATGACATGGGAAGTGGCTCCGAGGAGACTGCAAGTGATGAGTCCCCTTTTGTGCCTCGAGGGTTGACGAGGCAGGCGTTATGGGAGATTAGGAGGAGTGTAAGGAGACACGAGCGCTCTCCTACTGCTGCGGGGTGCACCATTGAAAGGTTCACACGCATGCATCCTCCGACGTTCTTTGGAGGACCTGACCCAATGATAGCAGAGGGCTGGGTAGAGAAGACTAAGAGGATCTTGGAGGTCCTGCACTGCACAGATAGGTAGCGAGTCCTCTATGCTACCTTCTAGCTATCTAGGGAGGCGGGTCGATGGTGGACTGCGGTGAGTCTGCTGGAAAAGCAGAGAGCCGATCTTAAGGAGATGTCATGGAGCCATTTCAAGGAGGTGTTCTTCGACAGATACTTCCCAGCTTTTGTATGTGATGCAAAGGCGGATGAGTTTTCTGCTTTGACTCAAGGAAGTATGATGGTGCCAGAGTATGAGACTCGGTACATAGAGCTGTCCCAGTTTGTGCCGTGTTTGATCCTGAGTGAGTATGAGAAGACTAGGAGATTTGAGAAGGGCTTAAGGAAGGATATCCGCAGACTTGTGGGTATGCTTCAGATCCGCGAGTTTTCGGTGTTGGTGGATAAAGCCACGGTGATTGTGACCGGTTTCTGAGAGGATGAGGTGGATCAGAAATCGAGGAAGAGGAAAATACCTTTTGGTTCTCAAATAAGATCTCGTCAGGGGTCGTGGAAGAAGAGGAGCAAAGGCTTGGGTTACCGCCAGAATATTGAGTGCTAAGATTCTTAGATGAGCCAAACTAATGGTCATTGTGCTAGATGCCATAGATGGCACGAGGGCGAGTGCCGGTCATTTGGGGGTTATTGCTACAACTTTGGCCAGCTGGGCCACATGTTTCGTGATTATCATGCACCAAAGCAAGATGTGTCTGCATCTAGTATGAACCAAAGGAGCAATCAGATATATCGGGGAACCGTTCAAATGAATACAGTGAGCATACAAGGAACGTAGTGATAGGTACCTTATTATTGCTTTCAAATAAGGCTTTTGTTTTGTTTGATTCGGGTGCAACCCACTCTTTTATATCTATGAGTTTTGTTGGACGGTGTGGGGTTGAGACCTCGGACATGAACGAGGTGTTAGCTGTTACTAGGCCATCTGTATCTTTCTGTAGGAAGATGTTGGTAGACTACCCAGTGGTAATTCATGGGAAGCTGCTACCGGCAAATCTGGTGGTATACTACATGTCAGGGCTTGATGTTATACTGGGAATGGATTGGTTATTCTCCAGTTATGTCGTGATCAACTATCGTAGGGAGGTGGTAGTTTTCAGACCTCCTTAGGGGCTAGAGTACGAATTTGTGGGATCATGTGTGCGTCGAGCGCTACATATATTATCGGCATTGTAGGCGAGGAGGCTACTCTTGGACGGATGTCAGGGGCACCTAGCTTGTGTGAAGGAACCGTCGCGGGATGAGTTGAGACTCGAAGATATTCGGGTAGTCAACGAGTTTGCAGATGTATTTCTAGATGATTTACCTGGTTTACCTCTAGATCATGAGGTAGAGTTTGTGATAGAGTTGCTGCCTAGCAAGGCACCGATCTCTAAAGCTCCATACTAGATGGCTCCAATAGAACCTCGAGTTTGAAGGAGCAGTTTTTGGAATTACTGGATAAGGGTTTCATTCGACCTAGTGTTTCACCTTGGGGAGCTCCAGTACTGTTTATGAAGAAGAAGGATGGGTCGATGCGGATGTGCATTGATTACTGAGAGATTAACAAGGTAATTGTGAAGAATCGCTATCATTTACCTTGTATAAATGATCTTTTTGACCAGTTGCAGAGGACGCGGGTCTTTTTGAAGATCGACTTGCGGTTACGGTATCATCAGGTGAGGATCAGATCTAAGGATGTAGCGAAGACGACTTTCCAAACTAGATATTGCCACTACGAGTTTTTGGTCATGCCTTTTAGGTTAACGAATGCTCCGGCGGTATTCATGGATATGATGAATAGGGTTTTTCATGAGTACCTGGATCGATTCGTGGTGGTATTTATTGACGATATTCTGATATACTTGAGGAGTTCGGAAAAGCATGAGGACCATCTGAGGTTAGTATTACAAATTCTGCATGAGAAGAAGTTGTGTGCTAAACTGAAAAAGTGTGAATTATGGTTGAGTTAGATTAAATTCTTAGGCCATATGGTGACTGGTGATGGTATATTAGTTGATCCTAGTAAGATCGAAGTTGTGGTAGACTGGGTGAGGCCAAAGAATGTGCAGGAGGTTCGGAGTTTTCTGGGACTGGCGGGTTATTATCGTCGGTTCATGGAGGGTTTCTTTAAACTATCTGGGCCTCTGATTCGTTTGACCAGGAAAGGGGTGCAGTTTGATTGGACAAGTGATTGCGAGCTGTGTTTTCAGGAGTTGAAGCACTAGCTGGTTACTGCTCCGGTTTTGACCATTACTTTGGGGGATGGCAGGTTTGTGATTATAGCGACGCGTCTCTGAAGGGTTTGGGATGTGTGCTTATGCAACAGCGTAAGGTAGTAGTGTATGCTTCTCGGAAATTGAAAGAATACGAGAAGAATTACCTTATGCATGATCTGGAGTTGGCTGCTATTGTATATGCACTAAAGATCTAGCGACACTATCTGTACAGGGTGCAGTATGAAATCTTCACCGACCATAAGAGTCTCAGGTATTTCTTCATGCAGAAGGAGTTGAATATGAGGCAGAGGTGGTGGCTAGAATTGATTAAGGACTACGAATGCACTATCAGCTATCACCCGGGAAAAGCTAATGTGGTGGCAGATGCATTGAGTCAGAAGTCGAGACTTATGGTTGTATCTGCAGTTATAGCTCAGCATCATATCGGATGGGATCTAGAAAGCCTTAGCGTGGAGTTGGTGTCTGGTGATCATCAGGCTTTCATTCCTAATTTGGTGATCCAGCCGACCTTGTTTAAGCGCATTAAAGTTGCGCAGGCTAGTGATGCGCAGTTAGCTGAAAATGTGGAGAAAGTGCAGTAGGGTTTAGCTACCGAGTTTAACATCTCTGAGGGAGGTGTGTTAAGGTTTGGGTCCAGGTTATGTGTTCTAAACGACAATGAGATCAGAAAGACGATTCTGGAGGAAGCGCATCATTCGTTATATACGGTACATCCTGGTAGTACAAAGATGTATTGGGACTTGTGCGAGACCTTCTAGTGGTCTGGTATGAAGAGGCAAATTGCTCAGTTTATGGAGCAGTGTTTGACGTGTTAGCAGGTAAAAGCTGAACATCAGAGGCCGGCAGGGCCATTGCATCCTTTGCCTATTCCGGTGTGGAAATGGGAGCATATTTTCATAGACTTTGTTACCAGATTGCCGCTAACACTTCATGAGCAGAATGCTATTTAGGTAATTGTGGATAGATTGACGAAATTTGCTTATTTCATACCGATGAAGGTTGGCTATCCTCTAAGTAGGCTAGCTGATATGTACATGCATGAGATCGTGAGAATGCACAGAGTACCGATATCCATTGTGTCAGATCAAGATCCGAGGTTTACTTCTCGATTCTGAACGAGTTTATAGGAGGCATTAGGAACAAAGTTTACTTTCAGTACAGCGTTTCACCCCCAAACTGATGGATAGTCGAGAAGGACGATACAGACCTTGGAAGATATGTTGCGAGCTTGTGTGTTAGACTTCGGTGGTAGCTGGATATAGTTTATGCCACTAGTAGAGTTCGCTTATAATAACAGCTTCTAGGCTAGTATCGGGATGGCATCGTTCAAGGCTTTGTATGGTCGGAGGTGTCGAACTCCTTTGTATTGGGATGAGATTGGTGAACATCAAATGTTAAGATCTGAACTTGTGCAGCAGGCATCTAAGAAGGTGGGTTTGATCCAGGAGAGGATTAAATCAACTCAGAGTCGGCAGAAGAGTTACACAGATGTTCACCGCCGTGAGTTGGAGTTCGAGGTGGGGGTAAGGTATTTCTGTGTATCACTCTGATGAAAAGGGTGATGAGATTGGGAGGAAGGGCAAACTGAGCCCAAGGTATATTGGACCATTCGAGGTTCTTGAGCGAGTGGGTCCGGTAGCATACATGATTGCACTACCCCTAGCACTCTCGAGGGTCCATGATGTGTTTTCACGTATCCATGTTGAGGAGGTACGTGTTGGATCCTTCACATGTTATCAGCTATGATGAGTTGGAAATTGGAGATACTTTGGTGTATAAGGAGATACCTGTTCAGGTTCTAGACTGTAAAGTTCAGAAGCTTCGTACTAAGAAAATACCGTTAGTGAAGGTATTATGGCGGAACCACGAGGTTGAGGAAGCTTCTTGGGAACTGGAAACGGAAATACGCCGGAAGTATCCACAATTGTTTTGAGTACTTGTACGTCATCCTACTCTGGGTTGGGATAGGTGGTTGGTCGTCGGGAGTGTGTATATTGTGAACTCCTGAGACAGTTTATGTTATAACCACGGTATTCCTCCACCATAAGTGAGGGTGTGTATGTAGGTGTTCAGTTGTATGTATATGCTATGATGGGGTTGCACTATAGTAGTCGCCACGCTAAATTTGATTGTATGTATGAGTTCTGAATGAGAGATGGCCAATTTGAGGACGAAATTTTTGTAAGGAGGGGAGACTGTAAGAACCTGAACCGTGATATATGGGTTTAAATAAATAAGAGATGGGCAAATTAGGAATTTAGCAGATTTCATCGACGAAGCCAGGATTCGTCAACGAAGTCCATGTAAGTCTCATCGACGAGGAGAAGCTGAGAGATTTCGGGAAAACGGTGATATCAAGATTTGTCGACGAATCCATCATCTCATCAACGAGCTGTGTATATGACCTCATCGACGAGGACACCATTTCATCGACGAAGATGGCCGAGTCAAAGGGCTATAAATATCTTTTCTCTTTACTTCCAAGCTAAGAAAACTAATTTCTCTCTCTCTCTCTCTCTCTCTCTCTCTCTCTCTCTCTCTCTCTCTCTCTCTCTCTATGTCTCTAGAACTCTCCCTACTCTCCATCTCTCTAGATTTCTTTGCTGTTCGTTGCGATAATCATTAATCTGAAGTTACCACGAGGATCGTGGAAGGATTTTCTACAAAACCGATGGATCAGAATCCTGTTTCAGAGATTTTTGGGTTTCGACTTAAAATCAAGGTAAGGCTCAGTTTTCTTTTCTGATCCGGTAGTTTGGTAGAGGATGGGGTTGTGAGTATCTTCTGTACTGTTGATTGTAGGTTTTGGAACTTGGTTTGCTGTTTAGGGGCCTTAGAGTTCGAGATTTGCCATTTGGGGGAAAGGTAAAGGGAATTGTGTTTATATCAGTTATTTTTAAAATCGGACTCGGTAGAACTGTGGTTCACGATCCTGTGTGCGTTTTGGCTACTCATTTGGGGGATCTAATGGGGAAAACTATGAGTTTTTCATGATTACAATTCTGGGAAAAAGGGGGCGACGAGCTGCATCCCTGGTTTTGTTGAAAACCTTATGTATATGTTGATTTATACTGTATTATAGGGATGACCGTGCCTTGACTTGTTTTAAACTATATGTGTTTGGAAAACCATAATTTTAGATTACCAAATGGGTGTGGTTTGTTTGGTAATACGAGCATGCAAGTGTGTGTGATTGGTTGAAATGCTAGTAGGAACGTGGTTCTGAATTTGCTCCAGGTACTAAGAGTATCCGGCTCTATATCCGAGGATGTGAGCCTATTCCGGAAAATCAGGTCGAAGGGTGTGGATCCACCAGTTTAGCACCGGTACGATGCCATGGGAGTCGGGGACTAGCCATGTGCCGGTGGCGGCGTGTTACGTGGGTTGGCTATCAGCCAACGCCGTATGTCACTGGCCGGCTTCGGGCCGAAGGGTGTGACGACACCGGAATTGCTGATCATGTGTGTGCGCGTGTATGCACCATTGTGAAATTAGTACTGGAAGTACATTTAACTGCGTGTATGTTGCATCATGATAACACTGAAATGTCACACACCGATATAACCTATATTCTTCCTTATTGAGAGGTGTCTCACCCCAACTGTACGTACGTATTTTTCAGGTCCTTCGAGTAATCGGAACTAGCGTCCTAGTGTCGGGAGCATAGTGGCCAGTGTACTACGGGTAGCACTTGGGTAAGTGCTAGGACTTGTGTTTGTGCGAGTTGTCATTTTGAGATATGTTGGGCACACGTTTGTACGTTTTTTAATGGAACCTTGATTCTATCCTTGTATAGACTCTGGTATGGTACTGCATGTATGTAGTGTGACCTTTTTCCGCTGCGTATATTTTGTTATGTTTGGATGTGTCTAGGGTGCCTAGGAACCCCACTAGGTCGGACCCTCATCTATTGTCCTATATCTTTGGATGTTTTGTATGATACAGGGACTGGTTGGTTTACATTTTCGCCCCTGGGTCCCATTTCCGGGTTCGGGGCATGACATGCCACCCATGGATACCACGTGTCCGAGGAAAGTAACTTGCTCTAGCCAGAATTCACGCTTTCTGAACTTTGCATACAACTTTTTTCCCTCACCACTTGAAGCACTATCCTCAAATGTTCCTCATGCTCTTCAGGGCTCTTTGAATACACCAAAATATTATCTATAAAAACTTCCTCAAACTGATCTAGGTACTAATGAAAGACCCTGTTCATCAGGTCCATAAACACAATAGAAGCTTTTGTCAGACCAAATGAAAACCAGAAACTCATAGTGGCCATACCTGGTTCTGAACGCTGTCTTTGGAACATCCTGTGCTTTGACCTTTACCTGATGGTACCCAGATCGCAAATCAATCTTAGAGAATATTTATTTCCCCTGTAATTGATCAAACAAATTATCGATGCGGGAAAGTGAGTACTTATTTTTTATAGTCACTTTATTAATTTCTCTGTAGTCGTTACACATTCTCATCAACCCATCCTTCTTCCTCACAAACAATACCAGCACTCCCCAGGCGACACGCTAGGATGAATAAACCCCTTATCCAACAATTGCTATAATTGTTCCTTTAACTCTTTTAGTTCTGCCGGTGTCATTCTATACGGTGCTTTAGAAATCGGCGCTATCCCCAAAACTAGATCAATAGCAAATTCTACCTCATTATCAGAAGGTAGTCCCAACAAATTCTCAGCGAATACATCAGGAAAATTTCTCACTATAGGGATGTCCTCTAACCTCAACTCCCCTTCTGATACTTCCTTCACATAGGACAAATATCCCTAACAACCCTCCAGCAACAACCTACTCGCCTGAATGGCGGATAACATCTGTGGTGGGGTGCACACGCATGACCCCACAAATTTGTTCTCCTGTCCTCCTGGAGGTCTGAATATTATCTCTCTATGATAGCAGTCAATATTGCCATTGTGGGTAGCTAGCCAATCCATCTCCAAAATAATCTCAAAACCATACATATCTAAAAACCATCAGGTTAGTTGGCAATGACCTTCCCTGAATACTGATTGGATAGTTTCTGAGTACCTTTCTACATGACACTATAGCCCAATTGGCGTAGAAATTGACAAACTGATGTCTAGCGGCTGAATTTCTATTCCACAAAATTTAATAAAATCTCAGGTGATAAAAGAGTGAGTCGCCCCTCAATCAAACAAGGCAGTAGCTTTATATGACATAATTGAAACAGTACCTATCACTACATCCCTTGCTGCCTCTGCGTCTTCTGGTGTCAGAGTAGACCCGTGCTGGGGAGATATTCCTCTACTGACCACCTCGGGGTGCCTGATGATCTCCTTGGTACGGTTTGGAAGCTAGCCCAATAGCTGGTGGTACATGGTAGTCTCTCGCTATATGACCAGGTCGACTACATCGGTAACATATCACCTCTCTAATCCGGAAGTCTCTTGGGTGTCTCCTGTGGCATCTGGGATAGGGAGGGGGCATCTGTCTGTCCTATACTGTTCGATCTCCCATCCCCTGCCCCTGGCCTCCTCTACTACCATAACTCCTCCAAGGCCCCCGAATGGACCCTGCTTGAAGATCTGGAGGCGTGGGCCTCTTTCTCTGACTCTGTGTCATAGCGCCCCTCTATAGGCTACTCCCAATCACTATAACCTTATCTAGCAGCTCTGAAAAGGTATGGACCTTATAGCCCACCACCTACTCATACAAGTTCTGCCTCAAGTCACTCTCAAACTTCCTTACCTTCTTCTCCTCGTTTGTCACTAAGTAGGTAGCAAATCGCGATAACTTGATAAATCTGGTAGCATACTGTTGTACCGTCATGTGTCTATAAAAGAAATGCAAAAACTCTACTGCCTTCACATTTCTTAAATTTGGCATATAGTCTCCTTTCCCTAGTATATTTGGGTGGATTCTTGGAGTTGTATATGTATATGTATAGATGGGTAGTACTCTGGTATTGTATTGTATTTGGTTGGTATTGTATATTGGGCTCAGTTATGATATGTATTCCGTTACATGATTATTGTGATTCTAGATGAACTGATTACCTGGTATTCCATTTTGGGTCGGGTTATGGATGATATATGGTATCAGAGTTGTTTGATAGATAATTGAGTATTAATGTTAAAAAAATAATAATAATGGTACGAAAATAGGGTTGTCACAATTTGGAACCAGCCCTTGTACAAAATATCACTTCTCTCTTTATCCCTATACAAAATGTCTCTTTTCACTTTATCTCTCCTTTTCTCTTATCCTCACTATTAATTTACTTACATGGAAGCATAAAATATGTCCCAAATAAGAAGGGAAGGGTGCCCTTTTATAGGGCAATATGGATAGCTAAGCATTTATTGGAGTGAAAATCGAAGTGGTGAAAGATGGGGTGACATACATATTTTTCATAACACTTTCCCTTGGATGTCACCTATATATTAACTCCTTTGCTAAGATCTTTAAGATTTCTCATTCTAATGAGATGAACCAATTTCTTGAATGTTATAGTAGGCAAAGTTTTGGTGAATAAATCTGTTAGATTATCACTTGATCGAATCTGCTGAACATCTATATCATCATTCTTCTGGAGTTTATGTGTATAGAAGAATTTTAAAGAGATATGCTTTATTCTATCATCCTTTATGTATACTACTCTTAGTTGAGTTATACATGCAGCATTGTCTTCATATAACACTGTTGGAATATCCTTGATTAGTTGAAGACCACAATTTTCTTGGTTATAAGAAATCATTTATTTGAGCCACATGCACTCTATACTAACTTCATGGATAGCTAGCATTTCAAAATGATTGGAGGATGTTGTTGCAATCGTCTACTTCACTAATTTCCAAGATATATCAATTTTGTCATAAAGAAATACATATCTAGTTTGAATTTTAGTATTTTGAGGATTATATAGATATCTAGCATCTGCATATCCTACTAGTTGAGATTTGGAATCAAATGAGCAGAATAAACTCAAATCAAATGTACTTCTCAAATAGCGTAGAATGTATTTAATTCCATTCCAATGTCGCCGAGTAGGAGCAGAGCTATATCTTGCTAGAAGATTTACAGCGAATGCAATGTCAGGTGTTGTACAATTGGCCAGATACATCAAAGAACCGATAACACTTACATATGGTACTTCATAACAAAGTAATTCCTTCCCCTCATCTTGAGGTCGAAATGGATCTTTCTTAACATCAAGTGATCGCACCATCATTGGAGATTCCAAAGGATGAACTTTATCCATATAGAATTGCCTTAATACCTTTTCGGTATATTTAAATTGATGAACAAGAATTTCACCATTTACATGTTCAATCTTTAGGCCAAGACAATATTTTGTCTTTCCTAAATCTTTCATCTCAAATTCTGCCATTAAATGATTAGCAGCTTTAGTGAGCTCTTTAGCAGTCCTAACTAAATTCAAATCGTCAACATAAACAACAATTATAGCAAATCCAGATTTTGATATTTTAATAAAAACGCATGAACAAATGGATCATTTATGAATTCCTTTTTCACAAGGTACTTATGATGACCTAAAAAATTCTACTATAATTATTATTATTATTATTTTTTTTTTATAACACATAAAACTCTGATACCATATGCTAACCACCTGACCCTCAAGTGGGTTACAGGGTAAACCTGTCCATAAGCTAAACTACAACACAGTGGAAGTATAATATACATAAATCTCATGTACAATATTAGAGTACTAATACCATCATAATACAAAAGTATATCTCTCCCAGAATCACCTATACAACCCAAGGTACATAAAACATATCCATACACAAGTAAATAGCAATGTCTCATCGGCACTAACTTCAACCCCAAAACCACTAATCCTGCCCGGAGCTTTCTAAGCTCGTCTCTCTAGATTTCCTAAAGTGTTAAAAATTAAGGAGTGTGACACCTCTCAGTAAAGCGGAATAAATTATTATCAGTGTGTGGCAACATGAGTTTTAATGTATCATTACACATTCATTTATTAAATAATTTAACTAAGTAATAATGAAAATTGTACTCATATCCATATATATATATATATATATATATATATATATATACATACATTTACTACCATATATTTTTCTCAAATATATGTACATGCTCAATACGTTTCTCTGGGTTCAAAACCCAACATGTCTGTAAACGTAGATTTATCATGTCTGTAATGGGGAACCAACCTGATTGGACATTCATATCACCGTCATGTAATAACCCCACATGATCGGGTTGTGCGGCACGAAGGCGAGACTTAGCCATGGTTGGCCTACCAGGCTAAGTCAAAACAATTCTCGTTTGTAGTACAATTGGCCCACCGCAACCTAATTTGAACCCAAGGACGGTAAACATCTCCCCGCAGGCCCAATCGATTTCCAATGCCAACACTTTCCTTGAGAAGTGTGGTTGCACTGACTCATTCACTAGCAATGGTACCGTACTCTCATGTACATCATTGGTCCACCAAGGTTCTCATTTCCATAATTCCACAGTAATTCTCAATATCAAAAATATCATGTCTGTATAAATCACATTTCTCAGTATAAAAAATATCATGTTTTTATGTCGATATAAAATCGACATTTCACATATTTCACAAATTCACAGTATTTCCAACATTTCCATAAAATCAGTACCATTTCACCATTTCACTATATAATACCATAAAAATATTCTAATTCAATTATGCAATAAAACATATTATTCTCATGCCATATGATTTAAATTATAATTTTGGAATACCGTAAACTACCCAGGAAAAATGCATTTTTAACGAAAACCAAGTCTGATCGCCTCTATAATTTTATTTAACCACAAATATATTTTTCATTAACAATGACGATCAACTTACATATTTTAGGTTTTTTCCAAATACAAATAATAAAAAAAATACCCATTTCATATACCTGAATCATATAGAAAATTATGTATAACATATACGAGATCATATATGTAGAGACCCGAAGAAATTATAATGATTAAATAATAAAGAGGGAGAAAAAGGAAATTGTAAAGGGGGTCACAGCAGGTCCTTGTCGACGAAGTGGCTTATTGGGATCGTCGATGGAGACACGTGTCTCATCGATAATAAGATACCAAGAGGCTATTTTCAGCTCTGAATTTCATCGATGAGGAATAAGCGTTCGTCGACAAACTTCCTTCATGGCCTCATTGACGAAATGACGTGGCTCGTCGACGAGTGCAGGTGTATAAATAGCCTAAACTTGAATTTTTTGCAAAATTCTCACGCAAAAACCCTCCTCTCTCTCTCTCTCTCTCTCTCTCTCTCTCTCTCCTGTTCGCCCCTTCCCCATTCTCTCTAAGATTTCAGGCCGGATTCTTTCCAATTCGACGATCCGAGGCCACCTTGACACTCTTGGGAAAGTTCTCTTCAAGTCTACTGGAATGAATCGCTGGTAGGGTTAACTTGGATTTCATCCTAAATTCAAGGTAAGAATTTTTATTCAATATTTGACTTTCTTACAGTTGTAAGAAATGTAGTACTTGACGAAATACTGAAGTTTTGTTCAAGGAGATATTATTTTCAAGGTGTTGAATGGGGAACCCTGCGGGTGTAGAACTAGACACTATAGAGGCTTTTTAGTAGTCAGGTAAGGGAGTAAACTAAAGCAGTAATTTTTCATAGAAATTATTACTATTTATTAGCAAATTAATTTTCGGTAGGCATGTATTACATATGAGTACATTTGTAAAAATGTATATTTGGGAAAATACTGCTGTTACACAGGAATATGTATTTTTAATATGAAATGTCAGGAAATATGATTTCAGAACAGAATTCATGAATTTATTCAATTTGTGTGGCATAAATATTATTTTACGCAAATCGAATTATGTTAAATCAATTTTACAAGAAGAGCATATTTGCAGTTATTTTAGGAATAACATAATAATATGGTAAACTATGATTTGAGAATATATGATAAATAGTACATTTATTCAAATTAGTATGTATGTTATGTTCAGCGCAAGACCGTGATTGATAGCCAGCGCAAGGCTGTAGTTATGCATGTATTCGGCGTAAGGCCGCAGTTATGAATGTATTCGGCGCAAGGCCGTAATTATTTATATTATTACAAAATTCAGAAAATGCTATCAATCTATTTATATTCAAGCACTATATTATCATGTCCTATATGTTATTAGAACCCAGATGATAGTTCAGATTAGTTTCAAGAACACGGTACCGTAGCTATACAGTTCAGACTTATGCTAACCGCCCCTACTAGTAGAGGGGGTGGGAGATGGATTGTCGATATGGCTTTCAATGTAGAGTTGTAGACGTTCACTTAATAATTCGGACCAAGGTGCGGCAGACCCATCATACTTACAGACATTTTTGACTCGGTAGTGGTCGGCCAACTATTGTCGGGTCCCGCCTTCGAGTTGTACAACCCGTCATGAGGGGTAATACATGACATCAACTAGCTATTTATGAACGGTGAAATACAGTATGATTTAGTAGGATTATGGAATTGAATGTTTATCTAGTTATGATATTAATAGTGTTTTCAAGCATACAATGTGTATTGTATATTTATTATAGCACGTAAATATTCATGTTGTCACACAACTGTATTTAGTTTATTCTCCTTACTGAGAGGTGTCTCACGCCAGTTTAAACTATTTCAGGGAACCCAGAAAGACCGGCCGACCGAGCCCTCCGTTGAGATAGTTTTAGTACCCCGTTAGGAGGGTAAGTTTGAGCTAGGATCAGTTGGTTTTTGGTATGAGATTCTAGTTCATCTTTTGGTGATTTTGAGGACTGCATGTTTAAGTAGTATATAGTGGAATATAGGAACTTTGGTATATTGTATTATATGGTTGAGTGGTTGAAATTTATGTTTACTGCTACTTAGGTTTCCATTGTGTATGACAGGTGTGTCTCCGATACCTAGGGGTGTACAAAATTTACCGAAAAACCAAGAACCAGACCGAAACTGAACCGTTTGAAGCTTCGGTTCGGTTTTTCAGTTTTGGTCATCGGTTTCAATTTTGAATTTATAAGAAACAAATTTTCGATTTCGGTTTTGGTTTCACTCAAAAACCGAACCGTAAAAACCAAAAATCAATTATAATTTTAAAATAATTATACCCTGTGGAAACTTTGATTACAAGTACATGCGGGAAAAATAATTATACCTTGTGGAATATATTATTTTTTTAATTTGACTTATTGTGTTGTACTTTTACAAGAAGTGGGGAAGGATTTTATAAAGGAGGCATGAGAATCGAAGCTTCCCATTTTGGCCATATGGGATGAGTGCTATTGGGAAGAACCGAAAGCAGCCTGCTACAGTGCTACTACCACAACGTGACAGCGATGACAGCATGCATCATCTTCTCCGACGCTCACGCCCACAGCCACACCAACGCCGAGTCGCCCAATCCTTTCGTCCTCGACTCCTCATAGTCATAGCACCTCCCGCTTCCTCCAGCAAGTCCCGCCCCATGCAGCCACGCTGATGTAGCGATGCTCACGAGTCACGCCCACACCAATCGCCAATGCACACATCTCCACGCCGGCAATCACACACAGCAAGTTTAGCAATGCAGCTCATGAGTGGGGTGTACATGGCAGCAACGGCAGTCACGCCTACGCTAGTCGCCAACGCCCACATCTCCACGCCGGTAGTCACACACAGCAAGTTCAGCAACGCAGCTCACGAGTAGGGGTGTCCACAGCAGCAACGGCAATCATGAGTCACGCCCACATTATCTCTGACTCTGGTGCTCCGGCTGTCCCACATTAGTTGGAAATGAGAAGAAAGAAGTTTCCCCACCCTATTTATTGAAGTTGGATCTGCTCATCCTCTTTAGTGCTAGGCTTTGCAGTCAAAGCCTTGGCCTAGTTGGAATAATATAGGAGGTTGTGGGCTGTGGCTTGACTTGGCTTTCAGTAACAATTTTTTTATTTTATTAGTTTAAAATTTGGTAAAACCGAATTAACCGAACCGAACCGTAAAATAAACAGTTTGGTTTGGTTTTAAACCAACAGTATACGGGTCGGTTTTGGTTCAGTATTTTTAAAAATCGAGGGGTTCAGTTCGGTTGATGGTTTTGGCAATAACCGAACCAAACCGAATCGTGTACACCCCTACCGTTACCCACGAGTTCAGGTTGACTTTATTTTATGTTTGGTTAGTGGTTTCAAGGTGTTTAAATGTAATTAATTATATGGTAAGTTAAGCGAGTCGTTACAATATACTCAAATTTAATCGATTAAATTTTTAAAAAATAAAAGTCTGATATAATTTATTCCTCTTACCTTAACCTTGGAGTGGTGCTTAGGATCCCCAAATGACGATTTCACTTCATTTAAAATGACGAGGATCGAAACTAGGACCCTGTGGTGATGTTCGTTTTTCGATTTGGCCTACGAGTGGACAAAATCTTAGAGAGAGAGTGAGGGTTTGAGGAGAGAGAAAAAAGAGAGAGAAGGAGAGAGAGTGGAGAGAAATTCCGTTGGGGGGGTTCTACTTGAAATTTGATTTTCAATTGATAATTATTATATTATATGATTTAATTAATAATTAATAATTATTTATTTAATTTAATTTAATAATATATTTTTTTTTATCACTACATACTCACCTCCTTATAAAAATTTTGTTCTCGAAATTTGTTAACTTACACTTATCACAACTTCCTCTAGGAATTCACCGAAATGTTTATCTGACTCTAGGAAGAGCCGACGACCACCCACATAGAGGTCTCGTCTCAAATTTATTAATTACTCTCACTTATGGCGGAGGAACACTATGGTTACAAATAGAGGTCCTGGGAGATTACAATTAATTAAGGAAAACTCTCCCAAAACCATTCATAACCTATAACCAAAATACTAACTCATAACTAATTACCCTACATTGTACACGACAAAAGTCAAACAATTATTTACCTTTGCCTTTATCAATTCAACGCTGGGTCCCTCTAAATAGGTGTGGATATCTTTGACGCATTTTTTCCTCTAATTCCCATGAAACTTCTTCAACTGCGTGATTGTGCCAGAGTACTTTTACCAATGGGATCCTTTTAGTACATAATTCTTATTCCTTTCGGTCCAGAATCTAAATGCACACCTTTTCATATGACAGTATCTTTGAGTTCCAGTGATTCATAACCGATCACGTATGAAGAATCTGAGACGTACTTCCTCAACATAGATACATGGAATATGTCATGGATCATAGATAGTGCCGAAGGTAACACTAACATGTAGGCAACTGGACCAACTCTTCCCAATATCTCAAATCGTCTAATATGCCTAAGGTTTATATTACCCTTTCTTCCAAATCTCATAGCTCTTTTCATTGGTGTAACTCTTAAGAACACGTGATCTCCTACACCAAACTCTAGCTCTCGTCGGCAAGTGTCTGCATAGCTTTTCTGTCGACTCTGAGCAGTCTTAATTGTATCTTAGATGAGTCTGATTTTCTCAGAAGTCTGTTGTACTATTTCTGCCCCCAAAATCTACTTTTCACCAATTTCATCCCACTATAACGGGGATCGAGTCCTCCGACCATACAACGCCTCATATGGTACCACTTAATACTAGTCTAGTAGTTGTTATTATAAGTAAACTCAACCAGTGGCATATATTGGATCCAACTACCACCAAAGTCCAACATACAGGCCCACAGCATATCTTCCAATATCTGTATAGTCTTCGATATCTGTCCATCAGTCTGAGGATGAAATATTGTACTAAATGTCAACTGTGAACCTAAGGCTCCTTGTAAACTCTTTCAGAATTGAGATGTGAACCGTGAGTCCCGATCAGAAACGACAGAGACTGGTACGCCATGCAGTCTGACTATCTTCTGTATATATATATATTTCTATCAATCCACTCATGGAATAGTTAACTCTGATGGGAATAAAATGGGAAGTCTTCATCAATCGGTCAAAGACTACTCAAATGGTGTTTTGTCCATGAAGTGTCGGCGGTAACTCTATAACGTCCATAGAAATATGTTCCCACTTCCATTCAGGGATGCGAAGTGGTTGCAACAGTTCAGCCGGCCTCTAAGGCTCAGGTTTTACCTGTTAGCATGTCAAACACTACTCCACATATCTAGCAATTTTATTCTTCATATTACTCCACCAAAAAGACTCCCGTAAATCCCTGTACATTTTAGTGCTTCCCAGGTGCACTGTATAAAGGGAACGATGTGCCTCCTCCAGGATAATTCTTTTAATCTCAGCTTCAGCAGGTACACATAGTCTGGTACAGAATCTCAACACTCCATCATCTGAGATATTAAAATCTGTCCTCTGTCCACTCCGCACCTTATCCACAATCTTTACTAATTCTACATCTTTCATTTGAGTAGCTTTAATTCTTTCCTATAAAGTGGGCTGAATTACCAGATTGGCGATGAGTACCTAGTGATTTCCCTCTACTAATTCCACTTCCAATCTTTCTAAATTCATCCTAATCTGATGTGGAGTTACTATTGCTGATTCTAATGCACACCCTAACTTACGGCTCACCACATCAGCTACCACTTTAGCTTTTCTTGGGTGGTAACTGATGGTACAATCATAATCCTTAATTAATTCCAACCACTTCATCTGCCTCATATTTAACTCCTTCTACGTGAGAAAATACTTTAAAATTTTGTGATTTGCAAATATCTCACACTTTCCACCATACAAACAATGTCTCCAAATCTTCAACGCATGTACCACGAGAACTAATTCCAAATCATATGTCGGGTTATTCCTCTTATACTCCTTGAGCTGCCGAGAATCATAGGCTACAACTTTCCCCTGTTGCATTAGCACACATCTGAACCCTTTCTGAAATACATCAATGTAGATTACGAAACCCCCTTAACCTGAAGGGATTGTCAGTGTCTATTCAGTGATAATTCGCTGCTTTAATTCCTAGAAGCTCTGTTCGCACTCATCTGTCCATTCATATTTTACATTCTTTCTGGTCAATCTTATCAAAGGGTCTGATAGTTTAGAAAATCCCTCTACAAACCGGCGATAGTATCCTGCCAATACCAAGAAACTCTTGATCTCGTGGACATTCTTCGGTCTAACCCAGTCCACCACTGCCTTTATCTTGCTCGGATCCACAAAAGTTCCACCCTTGGATTTCACGTGCCCGAGGCATGTGACTTGTTCCAACCAGAATTCACACTTCTTAAATTTAGCATACAACTTCCTTTCTCTCAACACTTGAAAAACTATTCTCAAGTGATCCTCATACTTTTTGGGGCTCCTTGAATACACCAAAATATCGTCAATAAATACCACAACGAATTGATCTAGATACTGGTGAAAGGCTCTATTCATCAGATCCATGAATGCAGCATGAGCATTCGTCAGTCCGAATAGCATAACCAGAAACTCATAATGGTCATACCAAGTTCAGAATGCTATCTTTGGAACATCCTCTGCCTTGACCTTCACTTGATGGTATTTGGATCGAAGATCAATCTTAAAGAAAACTCGTGTTCCCTAGAGCTGGTCAAACAAATCATCAATACAAGGAAGAGGATACTTATTCTTAATTGTCACTTTATTTATCTCCCTGTAATCTATACACATTCTCATCGAATCATCTTTCTTTTTCACAAAAAATACTAGTGCTCCCCAAGGTGACACACTGGGCTTAATAAATCCCCTATCTATCAATTTCAGCAATTGTTCTTTTAATTCTTTTAATTTCGTCGAAGCCATTCTATATAGAGCCTTAGAGATCGACGTTGTCCCTAAAGGTAGATCAATAGTAAATTTGACTTCACAATCAGGAGGTAACCCCGACAAATCCTCTGAAAACACATCAAGAAAATCCCTCACTACCGAGATATCTTCCAACTTTTTTTCCCTTTCTGACGCTTCCTTCACACAAGCCAAGTACCCATGTCATCCCTTTAGAAGCAATCTTATCGCCTAAATAGCTGATAACATCTGTGGTGAGGAGCACATGCACGTCCTAACGTATCAGTACTCTTACTCCCCTGAAGGTCTAAAGACTACCTCTTTCTTATAGCAGTCTATACTGGCATAGTTGACAGCCAACTAGTCCATCCTCAAGATCACCTCAAACTCATGCATGTCGAGAACCACCAAATTAGCAGGCAGTGATCTGCCCTGAATACAGATTGGACAATCCCTAAGTATTCTTCTACACACCA
Organism: Malania oleifera; assembly: GCF_029873635.1. NCBI lineage: Eukaryota > Viridiplantae > Streptophyta > Magnoliopsida > Santalales > Ximeniaceae > Malania > Malania oleifera. Next base: position 110,199,598 of record NC_080422.1, read on the forward strand.
CTTCTGTCAGTGTAGCCACTTACAAACCAACATCCATTGGTTGAGCTTCTACTCCACATAACTTAATAAACTCCCGAGCTATAAATGAATGAGTCGCCCCTGAGTCAAACTAAATAATAGTTTTATATGACAGAATAAAAATGGTACCTGTCACCACATCACCTACTGCCTTTGCGTCTCCCGATGTCAATGCATACACCTGTGCCGGGGCAGTGTTCCTCTGTTGATCATCTCGAGGTACTTGGTTGTTCCCTCGGTATGGTCAGGAGCAGGTGCATTGCACAGCTACACATGACAGTCTCGTGCCATATGGCCGGGTCTATTGCATCAATAACAGACCACTGCTCTCGCCCGATATTGCCTTGAATGTCTTCTGTACCATCGAAGGAAAGTATAGGGTGCTAGATTACCTTGAGGAACTTGATGTCCCTACACTTGCCGATGACCCACATCGTATCTCCTCCATTGCCCCTGACTAGTACTCATCTGAAATTTAGGAGGCATGGTCCTCTTCCTCTGACTTTGTCCTCCTGTACACCTCTACTAACTAGTTTCTGCTACGGTGGCTTTATCCACCAGCTCTGAAAAATTATGTATCTGCAAAACTACCACCTACTCATATGTTTCTTATCTCAACCCTCTCTCGAACCTCTGCCCCTTTCTGAATTCATCAGGAATCATAAATGGGGCGAAACGGGACAGTTCCAAAAACTTAGTAGCATACTGTGGCACTATCAGATGACCCTAGGTCAGATTCAGAAACTCCTCCATCTTAGCATCTCTAACAAAGGCGGGGAAGTAGCGGTAGAAAAAGATCTCCCTAAAACGTCCCTAGGTCAGTGCTACAGGTACTAGCCTCTACTCCTCCAGGAGTTTCACCGCTAACCACCATCGCTCAGCCTCTCCTGTTAGTTTAAATGTTGCATACAGAATTCTTTGCTCGTCTATGCAATGTAGTACTGCTACGATCTTCTCAATCTCTTGCATCCAATTTTTTGCTATAATCGAATCGGCACTTCCTGGAAAAGTCAGGGGATTCATTCGACTGAACTACTCTATCGTGTAGCCCTAGTCTATTGGCGGGCAACCCTACTCTCTGGAATTACATGTTATCTCCGCCATAACCTACTAAGCTATGCTACGTAATACAACATTTGAATCACTACCTCCCATACTGGAGGGCCCCGCATCGCTACTACCTTTGACATTTGCATTACTACTCCCGAGGTCCATCTTGAAAATGAAACAGGATAGTCTCAGAATCCTAATATAATAAAACGATCGATGCATTTATCTAACCTAGAAGAGTATTCTCACGCAATCACTCAATTTAACGTCCATGATCCCAATTCAAAATCTAATCTTACTGCTTAGAAACAAAAACCGACGATAGTTTACCATAACTTTTCTGAAACCGTCATTTCAAGAAAATCATAGAAATGACCACAAAATTCTATCTCTAGGTTGCGAGACAAAACCTCAAATTTCTATCTTATCCTCTAATAACATCTTACTAGAATCCTGATCTACCTATTTCCTACCCTCAACAAGATCCATTCCTATACTCTGGTATTGTAATTCGCTGAAGTCTGCAGAACCTAACAACCTAGGCTCTGATACCAAACTGTGACAACCTAAAAAATTCTACTATATTTTTATTATTTTTACTTATTATTATTTTTTTAATACATAAAACTCTAATACCATATATTAACCACCCGACCCTCGAGTGGGTTACCGGGTATAACTATCCATAAGCCAAACTACAATATAGCGGAAGCATAATATACATAAATCTCATATACAATACCAGAGTACTAATACCATCATAATACAAAAGTATCTCTCTCCCAAAATCACCTATACAACCCAAGGTACATAAAACATATCCATACACAGGTAAATAGCAGTGTCTCATTGGCAGTAACTTCAACCCCAAAACCACTAATCCTGTCCAGAGCTCTCTAAGCTAGTCTCTCTAGATTTCTTGAAATGTTAAAAATTAAGGACTGAGACACCTCTTAGTAAGATGGAATAAATTATTGTCAGTGTGTGTCAACATAAGTTTTAATGTATCATAACACGTTCATTTATAAAATAATTTAACTGAGTAATCATGAAAATTGTACTCATATCCATATACATATACATATATATACATTTACAACCATATATTTTTCTCAAAAATATGTACGTGCTAAATACGTTTCTCTGGATTCGAAACCCAACATATTTGTAAACGTAGATTTATCATGTTTGTAATGAGAAACCAACATGAGTGGACATTCATATATCACCATCATGTAATCACCCCACATGACCGGGTTGTACGGCTCGAAGACGGGACTTAGCCTTGGTTGGACTACTAGGTTAAGTCAAAATAATTCTTGTCTGTAGTACGATTGGCCCACCGCAGCCTGATTCAAACCCAGGGACGGTCAACATCTCTTCGCAGGCCCAATCGACTTTCAATGCCAACACTCTCCTTAAGAAGTGTAGTTGCACTGACTCATTCACTCATCTGTAGTACGATTGGCCCACTCATTCATACCTTTATAAATCACATTTCTTAGTATAAAAAATATCATGTTTGTATCTTGGTATAAAATCGGCATTTCACATATTTCAAAAAATCACAATATTTCCAACATTTTCATAAAATTAGTACCATTTCACCATATCACCATATAATACCATAAAAATATTTTGATTCAATTATACAATAAAACATATTATTCTCATGCCACACGATTTAAATTATAATTTTGGAATATCGTAAATTACCTAAGAAAAATACATTTTTAACGAAAATCAAGTCTAATCGCCTCCACAATTTTATTTAACCACAAATATATTTTTCAGAAATAATGACGATCAACTTACACATTTTAGGTTTTGCCAAATACATATAATAATCAAAAACACTCATTTCATATGCCTGAATCATATAGAAAATTATATATAACATATACGAGATCATATACTCAAATTTAATCTGTTAAATAAAAGTCTGACATAATCGATTCCCCTTACCTTAACCTTGGAGTGATGCCTAAAATCCCCAAATGATGATTCCACTTCGATTAAAATGAGGAGGATTGAAGCTAGGATCCCATGATGGTGTTCGTTTTTCGATTTGGCTTACGAGTGGAGAAAAATCTTAGAGAGAAAGTGAGGATTTGAGGAGAGAGAAAATGGAGAGAGAGAGAGAGAGAGAGAGAGAGAGAGAGAGAGAGAGAGAGAGAGAGAGAGAGAGTGGAGAGAAATTCCGTGGGGGGGGGCGGTTCTGCTTGAAATTTGATTTTCAATTAAACCTGCATGCTTCTATAAGCATCCAGGTTCCATTAGTATATATATTTATATATATTATTATATTATTATTATATTATATTATATTAATACATTATTATATTATATTATATTATTTAATTAATAATTAATTATTATTATTTTTAAAATTTTAATAAAAATTTTTTATCACCACAATACCCACTTAATTGATTGTACCACATGCATCCAAATTACTTTAATTCTTATAAAGAACATTGGAGTTTAATTGAATATAAATTTATAAGTTTTATTTCAAGCAATTTAAATCCTTCGAGGATTTTCATATAAATTACATTATCCGACAATCCATATAGGTATACTGTTACTATGTCCATAAGACGCATGCTTAGTTGTTCAGTGACTGTTAGCCCAATTAGGAATCGGAAAGTGATTTCCTCAATTACGAGAAAATATGTCTCCTCATAATCAATTTCGGGTTTCTGCGAGAAACTTTGTGCCACAAGCCTTACTTTATATCGAGTAATTTCATTATTTTCGTTTTGCATACGCACAAATATCTATTTGTATCCAACGGGTTGGACATCTTCTTGTGTATGGACTATAGGTCCAAAAACTTCTATTTTTTTTAGAGAGTTTGATTCTAATGTGATAGTCAATTTCCATTTTGGCCAATCACTTCTATATCGACATTCATTAACATATTTAGGTTCAGGATTTTTATTACTTCTGGTAATGTCAGTAGCTACTTCATATGCAAATGTGTTGTTGACAACAACTTTATTTCTATCCCAACTCAATTTTTATTCAAATTTGATTTCAGAACTTAAATCTTTGAGCAGATCAAACCCAACACCAAGTGCAAGAGGAAAAAAATAAATAAATCAATGCAACATAAAATTAAATCCTCAAGACTTAGTGTAAGAAAAGAATTACTTTCAAATATTAGTAATTTTCAATAAAAACATAAAATTAAAAAATCTCTTCAAAAAGAAAAAACCTTTTTGTATGATTCATACATTTCACTGAAAATGCGAAAATCATTCATAGAAAGATCCAAGTTCTTGGTCTACCTTCATCGATAGAAAAGACACACAAACTCTAAATCTACAGAAAAAAAAAAAAAAAGGAAAGGGGGTGATGGGGGGAGGCTCAAATACACTTTTGGTCAGACAAGAAAAGGGCATCCGCCATGGTTGCAAACAACTGTTGCCTGTGAAGGAAAAAGGGTCTTCCCTTCACCGACCCTCAGAGTCGCCCCGCCAAGCTATGGCACCCCTCTTCAAAGCCTAATTTTCCCTAAAAACATCATCATTGCCTCATTTGTACAACTTCATATGTGTGTGTGTGTGTGTGTGTGTGTAGAGAGAGAGAGAGAGAGAGAGAGAGAGAGAGAGAGAGAGACTGTGTGATCACAGCACACATAGAGAAAAGAAAGAGAAAGAGAAAGAAAGACATGGTTGTTGATAGGGTTTAGGGTTAGGAAATCATCGGCTCTGTTGATTAGAAGACCATTTTCAAGGAGGGGGCAATCACCCTTGGAAATCTTCCGTCTCCCCGAGCGAGCCTTGGTCCTAAACTAATGAGTAAACCCTGCCAATGGCAACCTCTATCTTCCTTTTATAGAGCTGGATATTTTCTTTTTCCCCTTTTTTCCTTCCTTCGTTGAATCCTCAGTCTTGGCGGAGTTGAGAGCAGAAGGGTAGTTTAGTCATTGTGAAGGTGTACTGTGCTAGGGTTTGCTATAAAAAATTCTTCTGAAGGTGCATGCTTGATAACGAATGGACTTGATATACATGAATGAGCATAAACTTGACTCAAAAATTTAAGTCTATTGAGTCTTCGTCCCAATTGTGTATGTAAGTACCCTTTTTTCATTCTATTTCTTTAATATTAAATAAACTCAAAAGTGGAATTCTCAACATACAGTTATCTTAACCTTTTCTTTTTCAACGATTATATCATTTTCTGTAAAGTTGACAATGATGATACTCAAGAAATTAAAAATATCTTGAATCTGATTCAAAGTTTCATTAGACTGAAGATAAATGTTAGATATTTGTCTATCAATTTAGTAACAACACTCCTTGGGCACTAAGGAGAATCATAGCTCGAAGACTAGGTATCCAAACTATAAACAATATTGAAAGGTATCTAGGTATATTTGTTAATCTCGAAAGAAAAAAAGTTATAGTTTTTCAGAATCTTAGTGATAAGCTAGAGAAAAGAGAAAGGCTTGACAAAGTAATTTACTCTCACAAGTAGGGAGGGTTGTTCTAATAAAGACAATTGGCATAAGTATGCTACCTATGAAATAAGTGTATGGAAAATTCCTAATTCGGTTTGTAACAACATAAACAACTGCTTAAGAGGTGGAGAACATGGAGCAATGTGAACAGTAAACTTCACCTTTGTAACTAGAAAGCCATCTATACCCCTTCGAGTCTTGAAAGATTGGATCTTTGTGACACCCATGGTTTTAATTAGGCTCTTTTGCTAAAGCAAATATAGAGATTACTCGAAAGGCCTAATTCCCTTTGGGTAAAAAGTTGTAAAGTAATTTGCTTTCCAAAATCTTCCTTATAGAAAGCAAAACATCCTTCTTGGGCTTCTTGGGGATGGAAGAATATTTTTAAAAGCATTGCCATTATGGTAAAAAGTATGTACAAGGACACTTAGGGATGGGGACTTTCCATGTGGGGAAGAACCTTGGATTCCTAATTTTTCCCCATCCTCTCTTATTGCCTATTGACCACTCTCATCCCTTAAGTTGAAGGATTTCATTGATCAACAAAAATTATCCTAAAAGGAGGAGATATTGCAAAACTTTTATGAGGATATCCGGAAAGCAATTGAAAAGGTCCAAATGCCCATTAGTTCATCCCAATGTAAATGATTGTGGATTCCAAGTAAGAATGGCTCCTTCTCAATTATATTAGCTTACCATCATCTTATTAAAATGAAGAATTCAAACAATTGGCATTTTAGTGCAAATCTGAATCTGATCTACAAGAAAATATGAGACTCGTTGTTAATCTTAAATGTAGAGCAAAGATCGGGATACTTACTTGGAAATTATTGATGAATATTGTTCCTAACAAAGTTAAGTTTAAAGAAAAACATATTAAGGGAAGAGAGGATACTCAATGTACACTATGCAATGTGGCTCCTGAAACCTAAGTCATCTTTTCTTACATTCTCCTATAACACGACCAATTTGGTCCACCTCTCTATTACAATATAAAATGGATATATGGATTTACTTGTTGACCTTGACAAATAAAACATTAACAAATTAGAAACTAGATCTATTATGAACATTCTTGCTATATTTTTATGGTATATATGGAAAGAAAGAAATGATTATTTTTCTAAAATAAAAACATGGAACCCGCATTTTATTATGAGAGGTGTTGCGGGATAAAAATGGTTATGACATGTGACTTTTCTCTTCGACTTACGATGACCTAAAAAGAATGAAAGAAGAACAGGCTTAGAAGACCCAAGGTGTACTCCGGGGGATCACTCTGATGCCTAAGTAAGGGAACGCTACAAAGAGGTTGAATGCAACAGTAAGATTGGGTTAAAAATGACTTATCTTAGCCTCTTCCCTGAGCCCCTACTTATGGTGGCCGAAGTTGACCCAAGGGTGTATGGATATTTATCGATGAGCTATGTCGCGGGCGTGAATTGCTCTGACTTTTAAGGAGCCAATTACAGTTGTATGTGATGCGGACGTGGATCGCTCTGGCCAACATGGGGTCGACCCCTTCAGAGCAACAGTCCTTGAGCGATAATGGCACTGATTGCTGCAGCACCTTAATGCTCTTTTATGGAAAATGGATATATATTTAGGGTATATTAGTTGTCCCCCCTTAGTTTTGAATTTTTGGAACTTGTTCTTAAAAGTTTGAAAGTTGTCCTATCTTTTTTCTTTTAGTTACCAAGCCAGAGTGGAGGGAGACAACTGATTCGAGCCGATGTCGAGGTAAGTTTGGCTTATCCAAGCTGATATTAAGACGCATTCGGCTTTGACGAGCCGAATTGGAGGAAAACAACTAATTCGAGCTGATGCCGAGCCAGATTGGAGGAAAATGGCTTATTCGAGCTGATACCGAACCGGATTCAGCGGATCCGGTTTGATATTAGGTTGCGTTTGGCTTCATCGAGCTGGACTGGACAGAGACGGCTTACCCGAGCTGATGTGGAGCCAATTTCGGCTAATTCGAGCTAATTTTGAGACGCGTTGGCTTTTGCCAAACCGATCACACCGAGCTAGCTCTCACGAGCATTTACCCCGAGCAACTCTCTTCGTGGATTTCTTCTGAGCAGCTCCTCAGATCCTCTTGAGGTAAGTTTCCGAGCAGTTCCTCTTAGATAACTTTGTTCCGACCAGCTCCTATCGAGTACTTTTTCATAGAAGCTTCTCTTAGAGAACTTTGTTCCGACCAACTCTTCTCAAGAATTTTCTGAGCCACTTCTTTTGGGGAACTTTGTTCCGACCAGCTACTTCTCGAGAATTTAGCTAAGCAGTTCTCAGTCTTCTTTGCCTAATAAGTCGTGCTCATCTTTTGGGCATTTGTTTTGGCCTCATGAGTCTTAGCTCATCAGTTGGACCAGTCTTCTTTGCCTAATGAGCCGTACTCATTTTCTTAGGCATCTTCTTTGGGCCTCATGAGCGTTGCTCATCAGCTGGGTCAATCTTCTTTGCCTAATGAGTCGTACTCATTTTTTGGGCATCTTTTGTCACCTCATGAGCCTTAACCCATCAGTTGGACCGGTCTTCTTTGCCTAATGAGTCGTACTCATCTTTTAGGCATCTTCTTTTGGGCCTCGTGAGCATTGCTCATCAGCGGGACCGGTTTCGAGATGGGTTCGCACACAATGGTATACTTTTGGAGTTCCAAGAGTCTCCATAATTTCGCTTTCACCTATAAAGTTTCAAGATTTTTTGTTAAGTGAGTCATACCTTTGGGGTATTGCAATTTTCTAGAAATTACACGTCTCTTAGGTGTTCCATCTGAATATGAGGCTTGCCTGTATGGAGCCTTTGCCAGCACGCGGGAGTTGGATGATATCATCTTTCGATTGTGGGCCCGTACGGAGACTTACAGCCTTTTCCTCGAAATGTGGGATAATCAATGATCCTGCCTCCTCTGGATTCGCATTCTTGTAGAGATTCGAGCCAATTTTTCTCTATAAAAGGCGCTTGTTGGCCCATTTGCTCCCTGTCTCAACTGAGAGAGGTTCCCTTGTTACTAGGTACGCCCTCGCTCCACCCTTTTCCTTGCGTCTTTTCATTCTTTTTCTTGGCATTGTGTGCTATTTTTTTGCTATAATCTTAATGTTCTTCATATCTTGCTTGAATGTTCTTCGCACTCTTCATTTCCCTTGGATGTGTTCTTAGCAAATTGTTGAAAATATGCACCGTTGATCCAAATCCTTTTATTGTGTAAGTTGTTTGTCCTTTTGACACTTTGAAATTTTGACTCCATGAATTCTTCCGAGACTCAGTCTAGATCTCTCGTAACCATTAGGAATGCTCGATCTGACCTTACCTTATCAGAACTGCAGACCGTATGTCGTTTATTCGTTATCCCCGACACCATCCACATTAGGGTTACCCACCAGCTCCGAGTCAGCTCAGCAGCCCGGTCCAAATGAAATATGTCTATATACTAATTACCTTGACCTAGGTATTAGGCTTCCCTTCTTAGCTTTAGTTTCCAATGTGCTTCGTTTCTACAACGTTGCCCCTTCACAGTTGGTCCCTAATTCTTATTTGATGTTGACGTGTTTCACCATCCTTCTCCTCAAACGAGGTCACCAGCCTACTGTGCCTCTATTTCAAAGCTGTTATCAAATGAGGAGGCATACCATAGAGAAGGATTTGTACTATTTCAATGTCATTCCTAACTACAAGCTATTTACTCCTAGTAGTTCTTCCATTCATGATTGGAAGTCTCGGTTCTTTTTTGCGTCTGCGGATCTAGATTATCACGAGCCCCATGTGTGGTCCACTTCTATGGATGGTGATGTTCTTCTTTTTATGTTTTATTTATCCTGCAAATGCCTAAGTCATATTATTATATAATCGTATCCTTTATTTCAGCCCGATTGCGACACTTGGCTCCCACTTTGTCTCAGTTAGAGGAAGCTATCCTTCAAAAGCTACGAGCTAGTGCTCTGCAGGGGCTTATTCCCCACGAGTAACTGCTCAAGGAGTGAGTCCTTATGCAGTGGGGGCTGAGTCGTGTCTCTCCTGGTCTCTCCTTTTCTCGAGTTTTATGCATATTATATGTGTACAATGTTTTATTTAACTTTCCTTTACCTTACCCTCTTTTCTTTTTGTAGCGAAGGTCAATCAATACGAGGTTGTAATGGCTAAGACCAAAAAGCAAAGAGCAAGTAGGAAGAAGAAAAGGCTAGACTTACAAGGTGAGACTTCTCAAATGGAGGACACCCCCGTTGCCCAAAACGAGCATCCACCTATTCCGTTGGCTCCTTCCATGGCTACTTCTTCTAGATAACCTATCTTCTATGATCCTACTCTATCTAGTCCTGCCCTTCGTCGTGCAGTGCACGTTGAAGACCTTGTGGAGGCAAAGCTGACCCTCCCCGAAAACCTACTCTCCAGTATTTAGCACACCACTTATCAGGTAGTTTGGTCTAGATTTGATTTTACTGCTCATTGCTATGTGTTAATTTCAATTTAGCTTGCAGCTAGCTACTATGTCCCTAGCTGCTGAGGACAAGGCGGCTGAGATGTACTGGCTCTCAACAAAGTCTCGTGAAAAATACGTTGCTATGCAGAATGAGTCGTTTGAGGCTAAAGCTGTTGCTGGTCATCGTGACAAGGCTCTGCAAGAGGAGATAGCAAGGATTCGGAATGAGGAGATCCCTGCTGCTACTGCTACTATGGCTGCCAACGCTGCAGTATCCAACTACCGAAACTCCAAGAAATTCATCCTAGACACTTCCAAGTCTTACCACGCAAGCTTTCGGAGATTCCGAGAACAAGTCAAGACAATACACTTTGACGTTTCTCTAGTCGAGGTATGCTCATACGGCTACGACAATGAGAGCCCAAAGTCAGGGAAAGAAATGGATGAGACTGAAGAGTATGTGAAGAAAGGCGAAGAAGGAAGCAACGCTAGTGATTAAAGATTCCGGCTCGATATTTTATTGCGTTTGAAATTGTACTATGGCTTTTGAAACCTTTTTAAATTGACTGTATAACTTATGTAATGAAATTTTATAAATAATACTTTTTCAACATATCATAGTTCCATGTGTTTTTTATCTCCCCTCCCCCTAACCCTCCAAGGTGTGTGTTCCCAACTTGATTTCTGACGCCACTCAGTACAGTCCCTCCCAATTCGACTTCAGCTTGTTAGGTCCAAGCTCTGTTGGGTTGGTTCGCATCTTCCTGAGGACTAGTTCTCCTCAGTGGAATGTCCATGCCCTAACACGAGTGTTGTAGTACCTGGCCACTTTTTATTGGTACATGGCAATTCTTATATATGCTCGCTCTCGTCTCTCCTTTAAGAGGTCTAATTCCGCCCTTAGTTCTTCACTATTGTTCTTTTCATCATAATGTTGCCTTCGCCAGGAAAGGATCCCAACCTCGGTAGGAATGACTGCCTCTGCTCTGAAAGCGAGCATGAATGGGGTTTCACCTGTTGCTGCTCGTCGGGTCGTGTGGTAAGCCCAGATTATGGACGGGAGCTCTTCCACGCATCTGCCTTATGAAGTTTCAAGCTGCGTCCTCAAAGTGTGCAGTATCGTACGATTCATGTTCTCCACCTGGCCATTGTTCTGGGGATGTGCAACTGATGCGAATAAAAGTTTTATAGACAGGTCAACGCAAAATTTCTTGAAGCGCTCATTGTCGAACTGTCTCTTGTGGTTCATGACTATGGCCCACGGGATTTCGAACCCGCAAATAATCAAAACCCACATGAATCGAGTGATGTTTCGCTTTGTTATGTGAGTTAGGGCTTCTACTTCTACACACTTGGTGAAGTAGTCGATCGCCACTAACAAAAACTTCCTTTGTCCAATCGCTTGAGGTAGTGGTCTTAAGATATCCAGTCCCCATTGGGCGAAGGGACAAGGACTGATCAAGGGGGATAGAAGGTTGGATGGCATGTGTGGTGTTCCCGCACACCGCTAGCACCTATCGCACCATTTGACTATTTCGATTGCATCCTTCCTCATTGTGGGCGAATAGAATCCTTCTTATAAAGCCTTGTGGGCCAAGGCTCTGGTAGCAAGATAATTTTTGCATACTTCTTCGTGAATTTCCCTTAACACATATTCTCCCTCTTCGGTACTTAGGCGCCGTAGGTATGGCAATGTCAAGGATTTGCTGTACAACTCTTTGTTTTTGAGCGTGTACTTCACTGCCCTCCTCCTTACCTTTATAGACTGTTTCTTATCATCTAGTAAGGATTCGTCGCGAAGGTACTACATCAAAGGGGTCCTTCAATCCCGTTCATTAACTTCAACTATCATCAGGTTGACACTAACCTCCTCGTAAAAAGGTTTTCCAAACCCACTCCAAGTAAACTACACTTTTCCAGTTCTGACTTTGTAATTGAGGCTAGCCTGGCCGCGCATCAACCTTTGCGTTCTCCGTTCATGGCACACGCTCTATCTCAAACTGAGTGAATGCTTTGATGTGTTCTTGGGATTTGGCTAAGTATTTCTTTATTTTATGATCCTTAGCCTCAAGCTCTCCCTTCACCTGTTCCACCACTAGTTGGGAATCGCTCGTTACATGAATTCGTGCTACCACCAGTGCCTCCACCAAGCACAGCCCTACTAACAGGGCTTCATACTCAGCATCATTATTGGTCATTGTGAACTCTAACTTTAGTGCATATAATATCTCCAAAGCGTCTGGTGTTGTGAGGATTAGTCCTGCTCCTCCTTTGTCTGCATTAGATGATTCGTCTACATGTAATGTCCACACCTCTGAGTTCTCTTTTGTTTCATAAGATTGTTCTGCCATGAAATCAGCCAGTACCTGAGCTTTGATGGCAGACTTAGTACCTGAGCTTTGATGGCAGACTTTGACTGGTATTGTATGTCGAACTCCCCTAACTTAATCAACCATCTCATCATTCTCCCAGAGCTCTCTGGTCACTAAAGGATCTGTCTTAGTGGTAAGTTTGTCAGCACGATTATCTTGTGTGACTAAAAGTATGGTCTCAACTTTCGAGCTGCATAGATAATAGAGAAGACTGCCTTTTCCGCTGTGCTGTAATTAACCTCAGCTTCACTCAGCACCTTATTGGTGTAGTAGATAGGTTTGTGCTGTTTTTCTTTTTCTTTAATTAAGACTGAGTTGACCGCATGTGGAGTTGAGGCCACGTATAGGTAGAGATATTCTCCTGCTTTTGCCTTTGTTAACAGTTTTTTTGGTGGGGGGGGGGGGAACCAAGGTAATGTTTGAGTTGATCGAAGACCTTACTTTGCTCCTACCCCCATTCAAAACCTTCTTTCTTTCGCAGTGCCTTGAAAAAAGGTAGACCTTTATCTCTTGAATAGGAGACAAACTTGTTGAGGGAGGCAGACCTTCCTGTCAAGACCTAGATCTCCTTCTTTGTTTGAGGGGCTTTCATCTCTAGCAGCACCCTTATCTTATCAGGGTTGGCTTCTATCCCCCTATGTGTCACCATGAAACCTAAAAACTTCCTTGCAAAAACACCAAACACGCATTTGGAAAGATTTAATTTCATTTGATACCAGCGCAACAGTTCGAATGCTTCCTTCAAATCCTCGCAATGCTCTCCTACTTTTAGGCTTTTCACCAGCATGTCATCTACATACACCTCCATCATTTTTTTCGAGCTGGTTTTTGAAAATCTTATTCACCAGTCTATGATAGGTTGTCCCTGCATTCTTCAGTCTGAAGGGCATCACTCAGTAGCAATAAAGTCCTCTTTCTGTGATAAACGACGTTTTCTCCTCGTCCCCTTGGTACATTAGGATTTACTTACATCCCAAATACGCATCCATAAAGCTCAAGTGTAGAGACCTGGTGAATTATACCAATTAAATAATAGAGGAAAAAAAAGAAAATTTTAAGACACAACAGGGTCTCATCAATGAACGCAAACAGGCTTCTTAGGATTGTCAACGTGGACGCGTATCTCATCGACGAGAAGTTACCGATAGGGCTATTTCAGGGCTTGAATTTTGTCAACGAGGGGTAAGTGTTCGTCAACGAAACCCCTTCTTGGACTCGTTGACGAGAAGTCGTGGCTCGTCGATGAGGCCACGTGGACAAGCATTCTATAAAAGCTCAAGAACTCATTTTTTACGAGAGGAATATGCAGAATTTCTCTCTCTCTCTCTCTCTCTCTCTCTCTCTAACTTCGCCTCCCTCTCCTTCTCTCTAGAAATCTGACCTCATTACACGATGGTTCGACGATCTAAAGTCGTCACGCTACTCTTGCGAAATTTCTCTTCATATCTGTTAGAGTAGATCGTTGGTTGGACCAATTTGAGCACCATCCCAAATTTTGGTTAAGTTAATTATTTTAAGTTTTATAAGGTATTTGGTATTTCTGAACTAAGGAAATGAAATAATTCTGAAGTTTTGTTGCGAAAAAATGTGAATTTCAGGGTGTTGAGTTAAGAACACCACAGGTGCAGATTTAGTTAGATTTGTGGATTTCTCAGTAGTCAGGTAATGGGATAAATTAAGTCAGTTTATTTTTAAGAAAATTATTATTTTAAAACAGCATATATTTACAGTAATTATGCATGTTATATCAGAATATTTGGGAATACTGTTGTTGAACAAGAAAACAATTTTAAAATGTTTAATCAAAAATATATTTAGCTTAAGTATTCAGTTTTAATACTATTTAAATATGTGTGTCATGAGTATCATTTTACGAATATTATGTTATGTCAAATTTTCAGTAAAAGCATGTTTACAACAGTTTTTTTTTTTTCCAGGAAAACTATAAACAATATAGGAAATTATGGGTTCAGAATTTTATGACAAACAGTACAAATTTCAGTTCAGCATGTTATAATATGCTCGACACAAGGCCGTGATTGATAGCTGGCGCAAGGCCGTAATTATGTATGTTATTCGACGCAAGGCTGTAATTATGTATGATATGTCAGAATTTAGAAAAATGATATCAATCTAATTTCATGTTAAATCAGTATATGTAAACATACTATATGTTATTAGAACCCGGATGATTTAGTTTAGATCAGTACTCAGGGCTCGATACTGTAGTTATTCAAATTAGTTCAGATTAGTGCTACCACACTTGCCAGTAGAGAGTGTGGGAGATAGATAGTCGATGTAGTTTCAGTGTAGTATTGTAAACGTCCCACTAGTAGTCCGGACCAGGGTAGGGCGAGCCCATCGTACTTACAGACACATTTGACTTGACAGTGGTCGGTCAGCCATTATCAAGTCCTGCCTTCGGACTGTACAACCCAGTCATAGGGAGTAATATATGACATCAGCTAACTATCCATCCTGGGTAATATTTCAATACTATCAGTTATTACAAATGATTTTTATAATAACTGAAATTCAGTATGATTTAACATGATCATGATTATGTATGTTTTATCCAGTATTATATCACCAATTTTTATCCATACATGTGTTATGTATTGTTTATCTATTATAGTATGAATATACTCATACCGCCACACAACTTATATTAGTTTATTCCCTTTAATGAGAGGTGTCTTACCCCAACTTACAAAACATTTCAAGGAATCCAAATAGACAGGTGGACCGAACTCCGCGTCAGTAGAGGCAATTCATACTACCCTGGTAGGAGGATGATTTACTGAGTTAGCGTCGGAAGGTTTTTGGAATTATGATCCTAGTTTTTCCTTTTGGTCTTTTGGAGGATTGTATATTTATATTTACAGAAATGTTATAGATTGTAGTAAAACTTTGGTACTGTTTGTTGTGAATGTAATCTATGTTTTCCACTTCTTAGGTGTCCGCTGTGTATAACAGGTGCATTCCCGACACCCATGGATTCGGGTTGATTTTGCTATATTGGTATCAGGGTTATCATTAAGAATGATGTTTATGTATGTGAAAAAAAAATATGGTAAAATAAGTGAGTCGTTACATCAAGAGCTCATATTTGGACGTCGAGTCTACCAGCTGATCGATTCAAGGAAGGGGAAAACTATCTTTTGATTACGCTTTGTTCAAGTCTACACCGATTGAGTTTTTGGTGTCGTTGCCGGAGATTAAGTTTTTCTCATTTTTACCAATATTGATACAAAGTAATCTTGATTTTAATTTAGAATTTTATTTTTATATTTTTTTATTATTTTATTTCTTTTATTTTATTTTATTTTATTTTAATTTTTCATCTTCCTTATTTCATGTGTGTTTTTTATGTTGGATGCACCGTGCTAGAACCTGTGCCATTATTCCTTTTGATCCGGAGATTGAAAGAACGCTCATAGCACTAAGAAAAAAGAGGATACTAGCCATAGAGAACGAACAAGATAATGCGTAGTCATGCGCCTTGAAGGATTATGTACGGCCAGTTGCAAATTACAACTATTCAAGTATCAGACGCTAGCCCATTAATGCCAATAATTTTGAGTTCGAACCCACATTAATCAGCATGATGCAGTAGACCCAATTCAGTAGATCACCACTTAATGATCTCAATATCCATCTGGTGATGTTTTTGGAAATTTGTGACACTATAAAGATCAATGGTGTTACTGAAGACACCATTAGACTAAGACTGTTCCCTTTTTCTTCGAGAGACAAAGCAAAAGGTTGATTACAGTCTCTACAACCGGGAAGCATCACTAGTTGGCAGGACATGATAGAAAAATTTCTAGCTAAATTCTTCCCACTTACAAAAACAACTCAACTCAGGAGTGAGATTGGTCAATTCAAGCAACATGATCTTGAATCACTCTATGAAGGATGAGAAATGTATAAACATTTGATTCAACCCTGCCAACAACATGGATTTCCAAATTGGTTGCAAATTCAGATGTTTTATAATAGGTTAAATGGACAAACTCAAACTTTAGTTGATGCTGCATCTGGGGGAACTTTGATGTCAAAAATACCTGAGGGTGCTCTACTCTTTTGGAAGAAATGGTCTCAAATAACTATCAATGACCAACTGAAAAAACTATGGCTAAGAAAGTTACTGGGATTCATGAATTGGAGCCATTTGCTGCACTTTCAGCACAAGTTGCTTCTCTATTCCATCAGATTTTAGTTTTGACAACCCAAAGGATGCCACAAAGTGCAGAATATGTGGTAGCTACAAGTAGGGCAGATCCGAGCAATGGAGTGAGTATACATCAACAATTAGAACTACAATTATCGTGGTGATCCTTTGCCACAATATTACCATCCAAGGCTTCGAAATCATGAGAATTTGTCTTACGGAAATGTAAGGAATGTGCTGCAACCTCCTCTAGGACATGATATTCAATAAAGTGAGAAGAAGATGTCACTTAAGAATGTCATGATATCTTTTATTGAGGAGACAAAAGCAAGGTTTAAAAAGACAGATGCACAGATAACATTCAGACTCATTGTAATAATATGGGAGCCGCCATGAAGAATCTTGAAATGCAAATTGGGCAACTGGCCACGACCATAAACACCCAATAGAGAAGAACTTTTCCTAACACAGAAGTGAACTCAAAGGAACAATGCAAGGTCATCACACTTAGGAGTGGAAGAAAAATTGAGCAGTCACCAGCAAAGGAAACCATGTCCACACCTATAACTAAAAATAATGGTCGAAGCAAGAATAAAGGGAAAGAAGAGGAGATTGTGGATGATACACTAGGAGAGACTAACACACCGCCAGAAATTTCATTTCCTGACAATCCTCCTATTCTCTCTACTCCACTTCTTTATCCTCAACGTTTTCAAAAGCAAAAATTAGATAAGCAATTTTCTAAATTTTTGGATATTTTTAGAAAATTCACATAAACATTTCTTTTGCAGATGCTTTGGAACAAATGTCAAATTATGTCAAATTCTTGAAGGACATCATTTCCAAGAAAAGAATGTTGGAAGAGTTCAAAACAGTGAAACTTACTGATGAATGCAATGATATTCTTCAAAAGAAATTATCTCAAAAATTAAAAGATCGAGGGAGTTTTACATTGCTTTGCACTATTGGAAATTCATTTTTTGATAAGTTTTATGTGATCTTGGTGCTAGCATTAATCTTATATTACTTTTTGTTTATAGGAAACCGAGACTTGAAAAGATGAAACAAACAACTATTTCTTTGCAACTAGTAGACCGATTCATCAAGTATCCACGTTGAATCATAGAAGACGTATTGGTAAAGGTGGACAAATTCATTTTTCTTGCTGATTTTGTGGTGTTAGATATAAAGGAAGACCAAGAAGTTCCACTAATTCTTGGCCACTAGAAGGGCTTTAATTAATGTTCAAAAGGGCGAGTTAATATTGAAAGTGGACAAGGAAGAGATTATGTTCAAAATCTACCAAGACATGAGATTTCTAGAAGATCCAAGCACTAGCTTTTGGGTAGATGTCATTCAGTAAGGTGTAGAAAAAGTCTTTCAAAAAGATGTACCAGTTGATCACCTAAAACGATCCTTGCAGCAGATTACAACATAGCAACGTGTGGGGAGGCTTTACAGAAAAGATGCAGCAACTTATATCTCCAAAGTTGAAGCAATTCCCTGAGCATCTTCGTTATGCGTTCTCAAGTGATGTGTATTAAAATGCAAAAATTTACAAAGAGCATACGAAGAAGTGGCATGACAAACAAATTCTTAGGCGTGAGTTTGCTCTAGGACAATAGGTTTTACTCTTCAACTCAAGATTAAAACTCTTCTTGGGTAAGTTGAGGTCAAGATGGACAAGTCCTTTTGGAGCAATAGACTTGAAGGACAAGACAGGAAATATATTCAGAGTTAATGGTCAGAGATTGAAGCACTACTACAGAGAATAAATGGAGAGGAACTGTGCATGTATTCCTCTTGGAGATCTTGGTTGATAAAGATTGAAAAGTCTGGCTGGAGACGTTAAAACAAATGCTTATGGGAGGCAACCCAAAGAGTTTTTCTTTTGTTTATTTCTTTTGTCTTTATTACTTTATTTATTTATCTATTCACTTTTGAATAATTTAGATTTTTTATACAGGTTCATCTGGTACAAGTACAAAACTGAAAATTTAATTCCTCAACGGACTCACTAAGTAGTCAGGAAAGTTTCTTTCTTTTCTTCAATCTTTCTTATCTTTGAATAACATTGAAAAAAATATATATGAATATGAATGAATAGGCCATAAGTGACACTACTTATGTTCTTCACATACTTGCAAATAACCTACGAGTACACACTTAGGATCATTTATGTGTAATTTCTCTTTATATGACTAAATTAGGAATTATAACTCATTGAAGGTTGATTGGTAGTTTAATTGTGTTAATCTGACTATATAAACTCTTGTGTCTACATGGTATCTCTCGAGGCTAAAAACATACACGTTCACATGGCTTATAACATTTAGGGTTCTTTGTCAACACTAAGAGCGCTCATGGCGACTTTGACACCTTATGAGGTACTGCTAAGTCATTTATCATTTTTTTTTTTTTTAATTTTTGACGTCAACTCAGAATTCATTTAACTCAACTTTCCTTTTTTTTTTTTTGGATATTCTTTGTACACTAGTCTTGTTTTTTGACTTGCTAACTTAGGAGTGTCATTTACTGGGAAGATAAAAACCTAAATCTTGTAGCCTACTCACGATGTAAAGGCCGAGTCACCACTAAAAAAGACTTATTTCATGGACTTTCGTTCGACCTCAATGCACATGGGTGGTAAGAAAACAATAAAAGAAGTGTTATGATTGTCCTAACTAACCATGAAAAGAAAAAAAATTAAAATATAAGCTAAAGAAAGAAATAAAAACACCCCATAAAAGGTGAAAAATTAATACTTGCTCCACACAACTACAACAAAAGTTAGGGACACGACACATATTCTCCACATATGAAGACTCTTCACCCGCCTAATGTCTCAGAAGTATTCACGCCTGATTTGTGAATAAATTGATTTAGGGTGGTGTTGGTTGAATATGATAAGTAGGTGAGAAGATGTTAAAGTAAAAGACCCGACACCTCGTAAATAGGCTATATCCTTTTCAGACTAATTCACTCTATACATTTAGCATTTGTTCCTTACAATATGTGGGATGTTTGATCATGATACTCCTCACATATGACAAATGAACTCATCCCTTTTAAGTGTTTTTGAGGGTATACTAGTAAGGTCGAGTCAAAGCGATAGTTTCGTAATTATCCATGAATATCCTGGTGTAACAAGTCATACACATTACACATGTCTCCAGAGTTCGCCTATTTATACTCGAATTTATATTACTACATTAACTCTCAATTGTGATTGCTGGTTAATTTTATGAGTATACTGTTTTTAATGACTATATAATGATTAAGCTGCATAAGTGAATTGGGTCAAAGTAGTGAGAATCATGTATGAATGAACTTGTGTGTACTTTGGTGATATTCTTGTATGTGAAATGATATGATTGTATTGCATGAGCATTCATTCATTAAAATTTGTGAGTATCGCCTTGAATTGTATTCACGTTATTTGTTAGGAACTAACAAAACGTTAGTTAAAGGATGTGATTACGCGCTAGAGTTGCGTAATTATACATTTAAATTCATGCATTCAAGATCATAATTTTAATTAAAATGCCCGATTTTGTCTAATATTTTAATCATCGAGCTCACCCAATATTTTTAAAATAAATTAGCCTACTTTTATTGAAAATTTGCGGACACTCATATTTTTTTATTATAGGATAATTTTTGGAAGCTAGAGTCATACACACAAAGAAAGATCGTTTTTTACACTATTTCGTAATTTGTGTATAACTCTCTCATTCAACCTCCAATTCCAGATAATTCAAGATGCTATAGAAAGCTAAGAGAACCTTCTATATCTTTCATGTTTTACATTTTAAGAAATACTAACTACATTAAGATCGAAATCGGACATGAAATTATCATACGCTGTTTTTATGGATTATTTTAGCATTATTTCATAATCTGGGTGTAATATTCTCGTCCGAGCTGATCGAAATAATTCAAAATGCTATGAAAAATCAAAGAAATTCTCTACAATTTTCATGTTTTGAGCTTTAAGAATTACGAACTATAGGAGGGTCCAAAGCATGCTTGAAAATGGAGAATAAATCGTGTGCTTATAAAAAAAGAAAAGAAAAAAAATTTAAAAATATATATAAAAGATGATGTGACCTGGCTATGCAGCCAGATTATCTTAGTAGGCGCTAGGTGATGTACTGGGAGAGAAAAAGTGAAAGAAAAAAAAAGAGAACACAAAGTCGAATTAATTAGATGAGTAAAGCATAGTGAGAACTAGGTGAAATCGATTTTCCAAAAGTTTTCACCTAATTTTTCACTATACTTTACTCATCTAACTAATTCGACTTCATTTTCTCTTCTCTTTCTTTTACTTTTTGTCTCCCCCAACGCATCACCCAGCACCTACAAAGATGACCCGATTGCATGGCCGAGTCACATCATCTTTTATATATATATATATATATATATATATATATATATATACATATATATATATTTTTATTTTATTTTTTCAATAGCACGTGGTCTGCCCTCCACTTTCAAGCACAATTTCAACCCTTCTACAACATGTAACTCTCAAAACTCAAAACACGAAAATTGTAAAGAATTTTCTCAACTTTCCATATCATTTTAAATTATCTCAATTAAAGCTTAGACGAGAAAGTTACACCCAAATTACAAACTAATGTCGAAATAATCCATAAAAACAACGTATGGTAACTTTACGTCCAATTTCGACCTTAATACATCCAACATTTCTCAAAACACAAAACATGAAAGTTATAGAGGATTCTCTTAACTTTTCATAACATCTTAAATCATCTAAATTGGAGGTCGGATAAGAAAATTACGCACAGATTACAAAATAATGTCAAAAATAATCATTCTTTGCATGCATGACTTGACTTCCAAAAATTAACTTGTAACAATAAAATATGAATGTCCGCAAATTAACAACAAAAAAAGGCTAATTTATCTTAAAATTATCGAGTGAACTCAATGATTAAAATATTAGATAAAATTAAATATTTAATTAAAATTATGATCTTGAATGCATAAATTTAAATGCATAATTATGCAACTATGGCACATAATCAAAGTCCATGAAATCAATACACGTCCACCACTTTCCATTCGATTTCTTTGCCAAAATCACATTGCTTCGCCGCTCTAGATAGTTGACCTCCCTAACAAATTTAGCTTGCACCAATTTTTTTACTTACTCATCTATCACCTTGATCCTCTCCAACACAAAGCTCCTCTTCTTCTACTCTACGAGCTTATGGTTAGAGTCCACCTGCAAGCAGTGTTCCATGATTACAGGGTCAATCCCCCACATCTCATTGGCCAACCAAGTAAATACATCCACGAACTAATTTAGTAGTTTACTCAATTCTATTTTCAAAGAGTACAAGCAACTTCTGATCTGTACACACTTCTCCTAATTATCGTTTATGAGTGTATACGTGTAAGGTCGTCATTTAACGTGCTATTTTGTGACTACTCTCCCCTCACCTCCAAGTCTTCAACGATCAAGATTCTTTTGCTACAATCTTGCCTTTTAAAGCCATCAAGTAGCAATTTCGAGCTGCTACTTGATCTCTCTTGATCATTTTCGTCTCGTGTGAGGTAAGGAATTTCATTTTTAGGTGATAAATTGATGTTATGGCTCAAACTATTGAGCGATGGACGACCTAATATAATGTTGAATACTAATGATCGATTAACTAACAAAAAATCTATCAACGATGTGATTTGTTGTGGGGTCGCCCCCATAGTCACTAGTAGTGTCATTATTCCCACAAGATGTTACTACGTCTCCTCCAAACCCAACCAACGGGATGGAGATCAATTCGAGGCGTTCCCTATCGATTTTCATTCCTTCGAGCACCGACCAAAACATTATATTGGTCAAGCTCCTATTGTCTATCAGCACGCGCCTCACCTTATAATTGGCTACCAAAAAGGATACTACCAGAGAATTATCATGGGACGATTGTACTCCATCTGAAATCATCTTCCTGTTTTGATTTTTTGCCGTTTGGCTCCCTTTTTCTGTTAAGAACACCTACTTGGCATACCTATTTTGAGCGCCTCCACTACCTGCGCCACTAGCGAAGCCATCAAAAATCATAGCAATTTTTTCAATGAACTATTCCTCTTTCTCATTTCCATTTGACCTCTTCTACTCACGAGCTTCTCCTTGACGATCCTTTTTCTTAACGAACCTCGACAGATGACCTTTTTTTATCAAGATTTCAATTTCATTTTTCAATTGTATACATTCTTCTTCGATGTCGTGTCCATGATCCCTATGAAACTAACAGAACTTTGACATATTCCATTAAGAAGGATGTTCGAATAGGTTCGAGCCTTATAACATACTTTTTTCTTATATACATCAACACATCAATTCGCATTACATTTAAGATAGTATAAGTCTAAAACTTACTAGTATACCCTTTTGCCTTAGAGCTAGCTTGCAACGTTCTGTTCTCATGTCTCTCCCCAAGCCTAGAAGGTTCGCCCAGCTCTTTATTACCCTTTTTTCAACTCAATCCAATTTCCTCTCGTAACCATCATCTCTTCCAAGTCGACATATTTTTGTGCTTCAACCATTAACTCTCTAAAATCAGCTAATAGCTTCTTCCCCAATGAGTATAGGAAAATCCCCGACTAAAAGGTCATGGTCAAGACTACTAACGCCACTTTCATGTCCAGGTTGCAATTCTCTAAGGTCGTGATGAGCCAAAATTTTGACAATTCTTTAGCTGCTAATGAAATAGTCAATAAATTGCTACTTCATCTTAGAAGAGCCAATCGATCCAAGTCTTAGGGTAAAGTACCAAACCCTATCACTACCTTTAAGGGTGATTGCAAATGCCTAACACATAATGATGTCAAGTGCACCCTACAATTGAATTAATACCTTAAAGATGTCTAAATGATCGATTAGGTCAGTCAAAAGCCCTCATAACTTTCAAAAGTCAGCATTTTGAACTTGTTAGGCAATAGAAACCTCCATCCCCTTTTTTAAAGAGGTTCTCTGTAAAAGGAATTGATTCGACCCTCTATCATCTTCTTTATTTGATTTATCTTTTTATCCCTCTCCTAACTCCACCAATCTTTACTCATTCACTCCTACTCTATTTGCATCTTCCACCTTAGATTAATTTTTCTCTCCTTCAGGTTCTCTACCTTCTTGTGGGAGTCGAGACTAACCTATTGTTAGCCGAGGACCTATTCTTCCTGACCCTTTTGCTACAAAAGCAAGTTAAACATGTCCTCCATCTTTTGAGAAGCTTCCATTCTCCTTCAAAGGCAAGAAATTTCTCTCAAAAGATCTTTTAGGCATAAAGTGAATAGGCTAAGGTGACTCTTTATCGACACCACGGTCAGAGCTTAAGCTACAAATTGTTGTCATTTATTCCACAATAAAAGGCCACAAGCAAAATAAACACCTATCAAAAACAGTTCCCACAAACAGCACCACCCATGAGAAAAAAATGATGATTCCCACATACCAACCACAAAATAAAAATGATGACCTACAACATTCCTCTCCTACTTTTAATGATCTAAAAAGGATGTAAACAAAACAAATTTAGAAGACCTAAGATATCCATCAACAAATCACTTCCACAAATCACTCCAATGCCTAAATAAAAGAATAATTTAAAAAAATTAAAAAATAATAAAATTAAATTAAGAATGACTTACCTTAACCTCTTGCCTCAGCCCCACATTATAATGACCAAAGTTAACTCAGGGTATGAATATTTATTGATAAGCTATGGCGTGGGCATAAATTGCTTTGACAAGGAGCCAATTACAACTGTCAATGACACGAACATAGTTCATTTTGACCTCTGTGAGGTAAACTCCTTCAAAGCAACAACCATTGAACAATAATGACCCAAATTGCTACTACATCTTAATGCTCTTTTATGGCAAATGGATATATATTTAGGATATATTGAGAGGCATAAAAAAATATCAAACAAATCATATTTGCCTAATAATGTTCAAAATGACACATCAATTGGTGATAAAAGAAAAGAAAGCATGAGAACGTGGATTATATAAATCCATTACTATTTTGTGATGCTGCATTTACTCCAAATGATAGACTGCTCCAAATATCATTCAGGAAAAACACTAAGATCTCGTCCCTTCATGTGTCAAGATCCAAGGATCTGAAACCATGACAATCAGGAATGGTAATTTGCTTCAACACTAAAGGAGAGGCTGATGACAACTGCCAAGGCAACCTTTGGTAATTTATTTTCATCAACCTTCTTTTCATTGCAAAGACAGCTTTAACTTTATCTACAGATGAGATGGATTGGCTACGTTTCTTAATATAATCTTTCATTTTTTTGAAGAAAAAAATCCCCATTCTTAAGACTATTCAAATCAAATAATTGTTCCTATGCCTGTTTATTTTATTCTTGTCGTATTGCATGATTTGGCTTTAAAAGTTCTAATACTCAACTTCAATGCTCTTAAAAAGCCTAGCAATTTGTAAATTCTAACCATGTGAGAACTAAGAGTATAAGCGAGAGACCAAACACCAAGTGCAAGAGGAAAAATACAATAGATCAATTCAACATCTAATTAAATCCTGAAGTTGTAGTGTAAGCAAAAACGAAATCAAACCCCTTTCAATGAATCTACAAAATCCCAACTCGGTCTTGATTTCAGAACTATACTCTGGGCAGATTCGACCCAACACCAAGTGCAAGAGGAATGAAAAATTAAATATATCAACTCAACATAAAATAAAAACCTCAATTTTAGCCGTAAGCAAAAACAAAATCAAATCCTCTTCAATGAAACTACAAAAATCCCAACTCAGCTTTTATTCAGATTTGATTTCAGAACTTTACTCTCAGAGCAGATCAGACCCAACACCAAGTGCAAGAGTCAAGATTCAATATATCAATGCAACACAAAATTAAATCCTCAAGACTTAAGTGTCGTCAAAAAGTCTCCTCAAGAGAAAAAAACACTTTTTTATGATTCATACATTTCACTGAAAATGCGAAAATCATTCATAGAAAAATCCAAGTTCTTGGTCTACCTTCATCGGTACATAAAACACACACAAACCGTAGATCTAGAGAAAAATGAGAAAGGGGGTGATTGGGGGGGGGGGGGGGCGCGAGGCTCAGATTCGCATTTGCTCAGGCAAGAAAAGGGCATCCGCCATGGCTGCGAACAGCTGTTGCCTGTGAAGGAAAAAGGATCTTCCCTTCACCGACCATCAGAGTCGCCCCGCCAAGCTACGACACCAGTTTTCGAAGCCTGATTTTCTCCGAAAACATCATCACCGCCTCATTCGTACAGCTTCATATGTGTGTATATATATATATGTATATGTATGTATGTGTGTATAGAGAGAGAGAGAGAGAGAGAGAGAGAGAGAGAGAGAGAGAGGCTGTGCGATCACAGCGCACACAGAGAAAAGAAAGAGAAAGAGAAAGAAAGACAGGGCTGTTGATAGGGTTTAGGGTTTAGGAAATCACCGGCTCTAATGATCAGAAGACCATTTTCAGGGAGGGGGCAACCACCCTTAGAAACCTTCCTTCTCCCCGAGCGAGCCTCAGTCTTAAACTAATGAGTAAACCCTACCAATGACGGCTTCTGTCTTCAGTTTATAGAGCTGGATATTTTCCTTTATCCCTTTTTGTCCTTCCTCCAATGCATCCTCAGTCTTGCCGGACTTGAGAGCAGAAGGGTAGTTTAGTCATTGTGAAGTGGTGCTGTGCTAGGGCTTGCTCTGGGACACTATGATTTGAAGGGTACCCTGTGGGGTCGAACAGGGATGGTCGTCTCTCCCTCCAAGGCTCATGGTTTTGGCTCTTTCTGTGGGTGGGATGTTAAGAATTACATGATTTTTATTTTAAAGTTTTACAAAAAGTTAGGGTAAATTTTTTCTTGGCTAAATTCATTGGCAAGCTCAAGAAAATTTTGATGACAATTATACGTTTTTAGGATTGCTAATAAGTCCAATCAAATTGAGTTGAGTCAATTTGTGTTAAGTTCAAGCTCGAGTGAAGCTCATTTTAAATTAATAAATAAATCATACCACTAAATTAATTAATAATTAATAAATATAGGTTGAGAAAAATATATTTTAAAATAAAAAATATAAAATAAAATATTAATAAGATTAATATCAAATTTGTTCTTGGGCCTAACATCAAATTAGTTCATGAGCTTAATATTGATAAAATAAACATTTAAATCCAAATGAGTCTATAAACTTATGAGAAAAAGACACTAATATCGCATGAAATTTGACAAAATAGAAATTAACTTTACCTAAGATTTCAAAAATTCCAAAAAATTTCCCCTCTTGAGAATTTTAAAAAACGTCTCTTGAGATTTACCAAAAAAACATAGAGCTCCCCATATATTGGTAAAAAAAACGTTTTTGAAAGAAAATTTATATATTTTTGACAAATCTTAGGGCATGTCTATGACATTTTGAAACCTCGGGAAAATCTAATAACTATTGAAACCTAAAAAAGAGTCCATATCTGTTTGTCAAATCTTAAAAAAGCATGTGTCTTTTGCCCTAAACTTAATGACTTAATGATTAACTAATGATAAGGAAGTTCTCTTTTTAAGCATTTCAAAAAAATGCAGGCTGCAGGGTACACAAATTTTCAGAACCATGAATAGATTTTACCCACAGGAAGAAACAAAGTGTCCCTCGAGTATAACTAGTTCATCCGAGACAAGGGAAAGAAACCATCACAGCATAGCATCGAAGTCTTTTCAAAATTTCCAACCTTCTTTGCAATGTGGAAAAGAAGCTTAACCAGTGGGATTTCAGTCTTTGTAACCTCCTCCACAAAACACTGAAATTACAGTGATCACCTCATATCACACTAGATATCAAAATATACTGTGTTGATCCAACTCTCAGGAGAGAGAAGGGGGAGTAAGGTTGGGAAGGCAAGGAGGGTTGAGCTAGATCAAAATCTCATTATATCAAGCAAGGGACCTTGCCCTGGCTACCTGCAACAGTATTTTCCAATGGAAGAAAGGGCAAGAGCCAGACGGGGAAAATGCCTCCCTCTTCCACACTCTCATCAGAGTTGCCGAGCCAAAACAAGCACAGCTCCAAAACCATCAAAACCAGTTTCAAGTAGGATAAAGTCAGTTAGGGTAGGCTAGGGTTACATACATACTGCAGCCTATGTCTTATTATGCAAGATTGGCAATATGAATTTTCTGTGTTCAGTGAGACCTAATGCAGTGTCCCCAAGAAATTGGAGCGATGCCCTGTCCTTATTTAGTCGATTGCTGGCCAAAATAAAACCAATATCCAAACACCTCATAATAACCCCTTAGGTTTGCAATTTCTACCAAAATATTTCCTTGCTCAAACCAACTTTCATTGCCCAACAATTCTCTTTTCCAATTCAAAGGACCCCTAGTCTTATCTTGGGTTTTAATCAGCAAGAGATGTAGTTCCAACAGCAAAAGTAGGTGATGGCATCTATGATTTTTAAGGATTCAGAAGTATAACTTCTATTACCAAATACTCACTAGCAGGATACGGTAAAAACTTAAGCTAGATTCAATATAATTTACAAACTGCTATGGTAGAATCATGCACTGGCCAAGAAAACCAAAACAAGGCAGCTTGAACATGCAGTCTCAATTACAATTTTACATAACCTCTCTGCCTCAGGCCTGGAGAAACTTTCTCTGAATGACTTGCCCACTTGAGCTGATAAAGTAGGTCATCTGCCATTGAAATGTACCAGTCAGTGATTGAAAAAGAAACCATAAGTTTCTTCAGAATAAAAATGACAGGAAAAAGAAAAAATCAACTCACAATGTCCAGACGGCTGACTCTGTGAAGAAGGAACCCACTAACCATTTCACTGAAGGATTCAAAGAGAAGGTCATAATTATGAGCAAGACTGCATGCATAGACAAGTGCAAAGACCTTCAACTAAATTAACTAAATATGCAGCACTCAGTTATTAGACATTGATTGATTATTTACGCAAGTATAATACTTACGGTTCTTTGTCCAGCGGACTTGGGTACCTAATGTAAGGTACAGTCCCTCCATGGCTGCGGTTAGTACATTCCTGCCCACTCAGGTATGCATTCTGGAGTAAAAACACAAATGCAGCTTGTTTGTCTCATGACCACCAGCAGTGCTTAAACCTTATGCAAGCATATACTACATAGTTTGGCACTTGCTTCAAATTTCAACAGATCCAATTTCACAATAATCTTGAGAGCATATACAGGAACAATTTGAATGAAATCTATAAATTTCTTGAGGGAGTTTTAATTAGATTTTGACCTGATTTGAGATAAGGGACCAAAGATTCATAAATGGGAGATTTCATTGGAAGTGAAATACCACTCTAAATTTCAGGAATACATTGTGCAGAAGCTCATAAAATGGTTTTGTCTCCATTTGATCCTTATGCTCATCACAAGCTGCCAATGAATGGAACCCCACAATAATGCACCTGGATTGACCGATAAGAGAGAGAAGCTAATCAGAGGCTGAGACAGCTCACCTATCATAACAAGAAATATGAAGCTAAAGTGGAGGGAGATTGGTTGGACAGAAGACTAAAATTTTCTCAAGGTTTTCAATCACGCACTCTGAAATTTTCTCAAGGTTTTTGATTAGGCCATGTTTGGTTCACAGAATGTCTACTCTTAGGAATAGAATGGACATAATATAAGGATTCGATAACTTATGAAAGAAGATGTTGTCTTTTTATGAATCCACAACATGGAATGGATAAGGAATGACATTGACAATTCCACACCATTCAAATTTCTACTCCAATCCTCCTCCATGTCGATGGAACAACAAAAACTTTTGCATGAGTGACTTTTTTTTTAAAGGATTATATCCCTAATCAATTTTTATTACCTTGCATCTTATTCCATTCTATTCTAAGGACTTGACGTCTGTGAAACAAAATAGCCTCAGAATACAGACTTGGTTAAGGGAAAATACTGGAAATTTCGAAAGAGGATTTGTTGGAATTTTGAAACCTCAGAGTTCAACAAAGCTCAATATTAAAACAACATTTCAAAATGTTTGAAAGTAAAACAGAATTTAAAAGAATGGCAATTATGAATGAATTGCCAAAAGCATATCCAAAACAAAGAAAATCAACTGTTGAAAAAATTATTAAGCGGCTTTATGTACCACTTGCTCATGCTTCTTTCCAGTGCTCTTATAAGCCAAAGTAACAGATCAATTCTGCGACCACTTGAAGGATCCTGAGTATAAAGAATTTCATAATATGCCCCAATAACAGAAATCACAATATAAAAGATTTTAGTATATCAATCTCTTGGACAACAGCATCACTTGTTTACTCGTTTGACAGGATGAATATATATATATATATATATATATATATATATATATATATTATGAAACAAAGAAGGAGAGACAAATAAAGAATGGATCTTTCACTAAAATTGAGAATTTTTTCCTCTGAACTAGAAGAAAAAATGACTATATCATTAGACAAATAAAATTACACACACAGAGTGAAGCTATCCTGTTCCTGGTGAAAAGTGTTGCTGCATGGGCAATAGGAAAAATTTTAATAATAAAAAATTAACGAGAATAAAAACCATCACACAATGCTGCACCTGCAACCATGTTTTTTTACTGTGATAAACTAGTAAACATGAATATTAACAGAAGGTACAGGAAAATTCTTATTGATTTCTTTTGCAACTGAAGTTCCTTTAACAAATTTTATTTGACATTCTTCTAAAACTGTTTACCACTTCAAGGGATTTTATTTTATCTATTCCACAGTAATTCCTTAGTGCAACACAACATGATCTTTTCACTGCTTCATCCATGTCAAAGGGACCAATTATATAATAAAAAAAAATACAATTTGAAAGTTGAAACCACACGAAGAAACTTGTCATGTATAGAAAAGTTATGGTTTCAACATCAAAAGTGTCACAATACTCCACAAGTTTCTCAATGAACAGCATCCATAGAACAGAGGACTATACAACAATAATAACAAAATCAAGCCTAAGTCCCACTAAGTGGGGTCGGTTATATGAATCATTTTCCGCCAATTTATGCGATCATGGACCATTTCTTTTAACAAATTCAGGAACATTAAATCCTTACTCACGATCGCCTCCCAAGTTATTTTGGGTCTACCCTTACCCCTTCTAATGCCCCTCACAGTAACTAACTCACTCTTCCTAAAGCAAAAAGATAAGGGCTCAAAGCAAATCCTTGATGTACACCTATGATGATTGGAAATTCTCTAGTTTCTCCGTCTATAGTCCTTATGTAATGCCCCTGACCCAGTAAGGTCTAAGGTGCTACTTTCTATAAATATTTTACAGGTGACGTAAGAAATATAAACAGCAAAAGTAAATAAAACCTCAAATACATTTATACCAGAATACTAAATAACTGTGTTACAACAGGAGTATCTCTACTATCAAAATTAATATCCTTAAAAATTCCAAAATATAAAAACATATCCAATTGATACTGTTGACACCCCAATTTTAACCAGGTCGTTTTGCGAAAACCAGGTGTAATAAAAGTTGAGTTCGAAGTCCGGAAATTGGAGGACCCTGTTTGAAAAACCCAGTATTTTTAATTGAGTTCCGATATTCTTAACCAAGTCCCGGTATTTTAAATTGAGTCTCGATATTTTAAAATTGAGTCCCAATGTTTTTAATCGAGTCCCTATGTTTTAAATTGAGTCCTGGTGTTTTAAATTAAGTCCTTGAGTCTCGAGTTTTCAAATTGAGTCCTATTTTATTTTAAATTGGAGTTTTGTTTTAAAATCGAGTCCTAGTTATTTTCAAAAATGAGCTCAGGATATTTTTAAAATAGAGTCCTTTTAAGTTTTTAAATCGAGTCTTTTAAATTGAAAATTGATTTTTTAATTAAGGTCCTGTTAATCCTAAATTGAGTCTTGGAATTTTTAAGTTGAGTCTTTTAATTTTAGATTGAGTCGTTCAATTTTTTATTTTTTATTTTTTTTTAAGTCTTTGAATTTTCAAACTAAGTCTTTAAAATTTTTGAAATGGAGTTTTTAAATTGAGTTTTTAAAATTTTTGAATTGAGTCTTTCATTTTTAAACTGGGTCTTTTGATTTTAAAATCAAGTATTTTATTGAGTCGTTGTTTCTTTTTCTTTCTTTTTTCTTTTTTTTTTCAAGTCTGGATCCTTCTATTGCCAAAAATCAAGTATTATTAAAACCCGAAACTTTCCTAGGGAAGACAAAATTGGACAACAAAAAATAAATAAATAAGAACATCAAAAAAAGAAAAGCGTGTGCGCTTTGGGGAAATGATTCCCTCCCAAACAAAAAGCACGTACAGGGGGAGGGAATATTTTCTATTAGGATTTTTTTCTGCTTCCTGCGGTTATCTCGCACCAAATCCACTACTTGGGTTCCCTATAAATAGGGAGAGGTCTCTCCATTTTCATTCACTATTCACCTGTCACCTCCCATCTCTCGCTCTCTCCCCCTCTACCTCACGCACCAGCCTCCATCCTCACCTCTCACTCCCCCATCTCTGCCCCATCCATAGACAAACAAAGCCCTCTCCTCGCCCTTATTTTCACCACCACGGTCACCATCTCCGACCCCTCTCTCCCTCACAGGCACAGCTCTCACCCTCGCATCACCATTTCCACAGCCAAACCTGAGCAGATCCATCCATCTCCCTCATTTTCCCACTCTCTCTCATTCTCCAATCTCCCGTTCTCCACTTCACCAGCTCCGGGCACCCTACGCCACCTCCACGACCACCATCTTCGCAGCAGCCCACCATCTTTCCAATCCAGCGCCGGGGGAGGAGAACAACCTTTCGGCTGCGGGAGAACAACAATCGTCATCTTCGGCAGACCAAGGGAGAAAAGGATGGCCGGCAGAGCAGGAGAGGCCTATTCTGGGTCTTCTTCGACAGCCAGTGAGACCGAACGCAGCGTTGGTTTTCGTCTCCGGAAGCTGATTCATCATCTCTAGCCTGGAGTAGCAGCAGCAGCAGCAGCAGCGTCGAACGAAGCAGGAGCAGCGCAGGAGGTCTTCTTCGGCGGAGCCGAGCAGGCAGCGTGTTTGGATTCCCTCCCCACTGGCGTCAAGTTCACCCAGCACCTTCACGGCACCGTCGGCACCCCCTCAGCATCGCGGGATCCTTCGGCGGCATCACCTTCATTCTCGCTTCGTCCCTCCAGCATCTTCCCCGGCCGTGAAAACCTCCATTCTACAGGTATATCCCAGTTCGCCACCTCTGTTCCCACTCTCTCTTCACCTCACGGGCAGGTAGGCTCGACGGCACTCATCCCCGCTGGGCCGACTTGTAACGATAAAAGCCCGTCTATTTTTGGGATCGTTATGCAGAATACGCAGATTGCTTACGTTGGAAGCACATGATCGCCCCATCCAGCTCCACTTGAATCACCATTTCTGACTTCGGACACAGACTGCACACACAGCACTCACCCACTAACGCACACTGCCTGCAACACAAAGCACTCACTAAAACACACCCATGCACACACCATTACACACACTCGTGCATGCACCTCCAACACCCACTAACTCCCACACTAAAACACACAGCGTACACTCTCACGCACACACACCTTTACACACACTTCTACATACACTGCACACACTGTTTACACACAATACTCATACGCAGCACACACACCCACAGTTTACACACTGCTTGTCATTATTATAGTTATCATTTATATATTTGGGGTAATATGGTTGTTTATGTAATATGATGATATATTATTTCATATTATGGTTTACTCTGTTATAATGTTACTATGTATGTATATATTTAGATTTATTATGATTTATTATCATATTGTTTCTATTATCATATATATATTTTGTATTGTTATGTAATATTTTGGTTTACCATTTTATATTGTTACTATTATCATGCATATATTTATTATGATATATTGATTTAGGTGGTTTTATTTCATTCTTATGTGTATATATTATTATTGTTTATATGGCCATTATTACCATATTCTTGTATTATTGTTTATGGATTTTATATTGTTATTATGGTATGACATTACCATTAAGGTCTTGGTTGTGGCTGCTTTTGTATTATTTGTATGGCCTTGACTGGGCCTAAAACTAGTCGACCCCCTTTAACCGATTCATTTTCGAGCCGGTTTGGGTCCTCTGAACCGGTATGAAACCGGTTTAGCGTTCCATTTTATTTTCCATCTTTTTTTCAATTTTCACGGATTTTGCCTTAATTCCCTTTTTGTTATTTAATTACTTCAGGAAACATGTTGGAAAATCACAAAAAAATCAAAAATTCCCAAAATGTCTTTGCACTTGAAAAAATCACAAAAAAAATCTAGAAAAGTCTTAGGAAAACCATAAAAAAAATATTTTTAAGTTCCCAAGATTTGTGTCATCCCGAAGGAGTCTGAAAACCTCCCAGAATATTATTTTCATACTTAGACAAATCCTACAAATATAAAAAAACCCGGAGTCCTATTTTCTATATTTTTCAATCCCGATGATTGCAAAGGGAGGCATTGAGCTCTTCGGAGTATGGCATGCATCGGTTTTGAGGGAATATCTATATAGTATCTGTTTTGTACATTTTCTTTACACTTTTGATAGAGAGTAATTTTCTAAAGCTTATTAAATTTATTTTGAGATAATTTTCGATTAATTAGATACCGTTCGTAAGAACGAGCGTGTAGGGGGTGCTAATACCTTCACCTCACGTAACCGTACTCCCGAACTCGACTCTGGTGACACAGACCGATTCTACCCTTAATTGGGTAGTAATCAAGTGTTCTAACCACACTTTAAAAGGTTAGTGGCGACTCCATACACCATGTTTTTCACGAAAATACTTTTTCAAAATTCACCCCATTTTTCCCAATTCACAGCCGCACCCATGCGTGTTTGGCGGGTCTGGGACGTCGCGACAGCTTGACGACTTAACTGGAGATGCTTGAGAGTCAAACCGATGATTAATGGAGGATTATCCCTAAATTCAAATATAATAAGCCTTCTTTATTACTCCTTCCCATTTTGTATATATTATTTATATGTTTATTTATTTGCAGGTACTTCGCAAATAACCACAGTAAGTATAAGTGAAATACTTGGCTTTGATGGTGATGACTTTATTAACTGAATAAGCATGCGATTAATTGTGAATACCTTGATTAAGCATTTATTTGCTTGCGAATAGCTTGTTGCCATGGTTGATGAAAAAGGCATGCGATTACTTGTTTACATGATTTGTTTGAATAAAGCATGTGTTTAATTGTAAATAATCGATGGATGGATGTAGGGTAGGGGATCAGGCTTAGGATTCACACACTTTCACAGCTCTATACCTGGGTTTTCCTGACTAGGGTTAAAAAGGAGTGTAATAGTGTCAATCCCCATGTAGCAAAGTTTATGGGGACCCACAAACCACTCCACTCAATGCGAGCTTTGCCCAGACCTCTGTGAGGGAGGATGAAGTTTCAATCTGGGAACCTTTTGTCTATAGAAATTAGAACTTAACCTCACATAATCATCTGAAATCCCCTGCTTAGGATAGAGCCACAGCAAACCCTGTATATATACCTACCCTAGGTCAGGACAGAAACCACATCCTCCTCCACATGTCGTAATCCATGTCTTTTGTACATATGTTTGGAAAATGTTTTGTGTTGTGTACATTCCGCATCCACTTAGGCATCCCTATCACTTGGCCAATATTACGAAAAAAACTCATTTCATTCATGGAGTCTGTGATGCCCCGATTTTCGTACAAATTTTTTTTATAAACAATAATAAATATTCACTCATCATCAACAATATTCGCAAATCGGCCACATCAACAACACTATTACCACTCATATGACCCAACCCGCTTTGGGTACCAGATAAAAAGTCATTTCATTTATACAACCTAACAGCGGAAGATAGTATATACTTAACAACCAGAATACAATACCCAGAATATCAACATATATATATACATTACCATCACATACCCCAAAACAACTCAACTTTAGGGGAATTACACCCCCCTTAGTCCAAGAACTCATCCCGTGTGTCAAGGTCTCAGCTCCCTATGAGTATTTTGAGAAATGTTGAAATACGTGAAACGCAATATATATACTACTACGAAATGATGAAATGTGCACAGAAAATGATGAGAACATTTTTATTGAGATGAATTGAGACATACCGATATGAGATTAATGGTGTATATGGATATGAAAATATTGAAACGTGAAAATGAGAACATGAATTCTGAAACGTATATACTGAAATGTGAACATGGGCAATATGAATACTGCAATATGGAATTGAAATATGATTGATAAAATGACAATACCACATAATGAGTGTGGGTATATGGTAGTAATAACCCTAATGGATGGTTGCGGAAACCCTAATGATGGGTCGTAATATTGAGTATGGTACCGTTGCTAGTGGTGTAGTGCAACCACACGGACTCTTGGAGCGTGTGGCGTGACAGTCAACTGAGCTATTTAGTAAAGTTGTTGTGCCCCCTAAGTCCGGATCAGGGCTATAAGCTGGCCAGTCGTACTACAGACACATGTGATATGATATTTTGATCTAATCGGGTTAGCTAACTACGATTAGATCCAGCATTCGGGCCGCACAACCTTGACCATGGGGGGAAGCATGGCGTGAAAAGAAAGATCCTCAGGGTAGCCATGAGTTACAGACACGATGTTGGTACTAGGTACCAAGGATACTCATTAATTGGATAGTGAAATGGAAATGGAAAGTAAAAGAATGATAAAATTGGTTAAAATGAGAAATCGAAGAAATAATGGAAAATAAGAAATAGAGAATGATAAAAATGAGAAATGGATCCGTGTGAGTTAATAATTTAAATAATTGAGGCGAAGTGAAACTCTCTACCTGAGGGCTTACTGAGTAAGGTGAGTGCCCTGATAGGTATTAGATGTGGTCATACTTGACTGCATAACGTGTTAAGGCAGGTGAAAGCTACCTGTATAGGCGAGTAATCTTCCCTATTCTCAAGAACTTCGCGGGTAAATGTGTTGGAAATGATTGAACTTGAGAGATGGTTTTAAAGCTTATAAAAGCTTGTGTTTTATATCTATATAATTATGAAAATATGTTTATCAGTGTATTTTTCTCAGATGAAAAAATGATTTGAAATAAAGTGTGTTATAACTGAACTTATATTGCCACACACTGTGAATAATTTATTCCTTCTTACTGAAATGTATCTCATCCAAATTATCCAAATTTTCGTGGAACAGAAATTGGCCGGGTGATAGAACTCCGAGACCATGGGGAGTTGAGACCCTGACACACAGGATGAGTTCCTGGACTAGGGGGGTGTGATTCCGCTAGAGTTGTGTTGTTTTGGGTATGTGGTAATAATGTATTTATATATGTATGTTGATACTTTAGGTATTGTATTCTGATTGTTATGTATATACTGTCTTCCACTGTTAGGTTGTATAAATGAAATGACTATTTACCCAATACCCAATGCGGGTCGGGTCATATGGGTGGTAACCGGATTGTTGACGTGACCGATTAGTGAATATTGTTAATGATGTGTTAATATTTATTTTGTTAAAAAAAAATTCGTACGAAAATCAGGGCGTCACAATTTGGTATCAGAACCTAAGTTGTTAGGTTCTGTAGACTTTAGTAGACAGCGAAATACAATACCAAAGTATAGGAGTGGATTTCAAGGAAAATAGAAGACGAGTAGATTGGAATGTGAGTTAGTGATTATTAGAGGATGAGGTGAGAATTTAAGGTTCTATCATGCGGCCTAGAGACAGGAGTACTAGGTTATGTCTGTATTTTTCCTGAGGTGACGATTTCAAGAAAACCATGGATACTATCACTGGGTCTTATTTCTGAGTGGTAGAACTGAATCTTAAATGGGGATTAAGGATGTGAAGATAAATGGTTGTAGAAGAGTAATTTATGAATTATAGCAGTGTGTTGATTGTGTGATAGTAATTGTATGCTGAGATTAGTTGCTCCCTTTGCAGGATGGATCCGGGGAACAGTAACACAAGTGTGGGAGGTGATGGAGTAGGACCTTCCAGTATGGGTGGTGGAGACCCTGACGCAGTATTGGGTAGCGTCACCCAGCAGGTGATGGCTGAGATGGCCAAAAGCTCGGGGGAGCGAAGCTGCACGATCGAGCAGTTAACGCATATACGACCCCCATCTTTTACTGGAGGAGCAGACCCACTGGTAACATAAAACTAGGTTCAAGACATAGAGGACATACTGGCAGTTCTCTCATGTACAAACGAGCAAAGGGTGTTACTTGTCACATTTAAATAGACTGGGGAAGCAAAGTGTTGGTGGAGGTCGGTGAGATTACTAGAGGAGCAGAGGCCTGACCCTATAGTGATGATGCAGAGTCGCTTCAGGGAAATTTTCTTCGAGTGGTACTTTCCCACTACGGTTAGGAGTGCAAAGGCATCAGAGTTTCTGTATCTGACACAGGGGCCTTTGACGGTGCAGCAGTATGTAGCAAGATTCATTGAATTGTCCCGATTCGCCTCGTATCTGGTGCCAGATAAGGAGAGGAAGATAAGGAAGTTTGAGGAGACCCTGAGGCAGAACCTGTATGAGCAGGTGGTAGGTTTCCGAGTTCAGACCTTCTCAAAGATAGTAGACAGGGCTGCAGTGATTGAGAGCGGCCTACAGAGAGGCGTAGCAGCACAAAGCTAGAAGAAGAGGCTCGTGCCTTCTGATTTTCAGGCAGGGTCCAGTCGAGGGCTGTGGAAGAGATATGATAGTAAAGGGAAACGATGACAGGGAAGAGGAGATCGAGCAGTACAGGGCAGACAAATGCCCCCTCCCTGTCCCAGATGTTCAGGAGGCACTCAAAAGAGTACCGAGTGAGGGAGGTTGTCTGCTGTCAGTATCATCAGCCTGGACATATTGCGAGAAATTGTCAGGCACCGCCAGCGGTAGTGACTGCTCCTCGACCGTATAAAGGAGGCTATCAGGCATCTCGAGGTGGACAACAGAGGAATACTACTCCGGCACGAGTTTATGCACCGACGCTGGGAGATGCTGAGGCAGCAGGAGATGTGGTGACAGGTACTGTTTCAATACTGTCATTTAAAGCAACTATTTTGTTTGATTCAGGAGCAACTCATTCTTTTATCACCCGAGAATATGTTAAGTTGTGTGGGTTTGAACCTTAGTAATTAGATATTAGTCTGTCTGTTGCTACGCCGACTGAGGCTGTAGGGATATGTAGAAAGGTACTCAGGGACTGTCCAGTGGGTATTTAGGGGAGGTCTTCGTCAGCTAATTTAGTAATTTTAGATATGCATGGATTTGAGTTAATCTTGGGAATGGATTGGCTAGCTGTCCATTATGCTAGCATTGATTGCCATCAGAGAGAGGTAATATTCAGACCCCTAGAGGAACAGGAGCACAGATTCGTGGGATCATGTGTGCGAACCCCGCCTTAGTTATTATCCGCTATTCAGGCGTGTAGATTACTATTAGAAGGCTGTCAGAGATATTTAGTCTGTGTGAAGACAGTATCAAAAGGGGAGCTGAGGGTGGAGGATATCCCAATGGTGAGGATTTTCTGGATGTATTCACCGAGGATTTGCCGGGACTACCTCCTGATCATTAGGTAGAGTTTGTTATTGATCTGATTCCGGGAACAGCGCCGATTTCGAAGGCGTCATATAGAATGGCACCAACAGAGCTGAAAGAATTGAAAGAACAGTTACAGGAACTGTTAAATAAGGGGTTTATTCGGCCCAGGATCTCGCCCTAGGGAGCACCGATTTTGTTTGTGAGGAAGAAAGATTGGTCGATGAGGTTGTGCATTGACTATAGAAAAATAAATAAAGTAACTATCAAGAATAAATACCCGCTCCCGCGTATCGATGATTTGTTTGACCAGTTACAGGGGACACAGATCTTTTCAAAGATAGACTTACACTCCGGGTACCATCAGGTGAGAGTCAGGGCGGAAGATGTTCCGAAGGCGGCATTTAGAATATGGTACGGACACTGAATTTCTGGTTATGCCGTTTGGATTGACGAATGCTCTTGTAGTGTTTATGGATCTAATGAGAAGGGTCTTTCACAAGTATTTGGATCAGTTTGTGGTAATATTTATTGATGATATACTGGTGTATTCGAAGAGCCCAGAGGAGCATGAGGAGCATCTAAATATAGTGCTTCAAGTGTTGAAAGAGAAGAAGTTATATGCAAAGCTCAAGAAGTGTCAGTTTTGGCTAGAACAGGTTACCTTCCTTGGACACGTTATATCCAGGGGTGATATTTTTGTTGATCCGAATAAGATTGAGGCGGTAGTAGACTGGGTACGACCAAAGAATGTGCACGAGATCAG
Source organism: Malania oleifera (assembly GCF_029873635.1). Classification (NCBI taxonomy): domain Eukaryota; kingdom Viridiplantae; phylum Streptophyta; class Magnoliopsida; order Santalales; family Ximeniaceae; genus Malania; species Malania oleifera. The sequence continues at coordinate 110,239,479 of NC_080422.1, forward strand.
GAGTTTCCTGGGATTGGCTGGGTACTACCGCAGGTTTGTTGAGGGCTTCTCAAAATTGTCAGACTCATTTACCAGATTGATCAGAAAGGGAGTGAAGTTTGAGTGATCTGATGAATGTGAACAAAGCTTCCAGGAATTGAAGCAACGATTCATCACTGCGTCTGTGTTGACGATTCCTTCAGGAGAAGAAGAATTAGTAATTTACAGTGATGCGTCCCATAAAGGCTCGAATGTGTGTTGATGCAACGAGGGAGAGTGAAAATCTATGCCTCACGACAATTGAAAGAATATGCGAAGAACTACCCTACCCATGATCTAGAATTGACAGCAGTTGTTTACGCGCTAAAGATTTGGAGGCACTATCTATATGGGGGTAGAAGTGAAATATTTACTGACCATAAGAGCTTAAAGTATTTCTTCACGCAGAAGGAATTAAATATGAAGCAGAGAAGATGGCTGGAGCTAATAAAATATTACAACTGCACTATTAGCTATCACTCAGGAAAGGTTAATGTGGTCACTGATGCTTTGAGCCGAAAATCAGTGGATTCATCTGTGTCTGCAGTGGAAATTCAGCATCCGATCCAGATGGATCTAGAGAAGCTCGGTGTGGAACTGGTAGAGGGCGATTACCAGGCGTTTATTGCTAACCTGGTTTTGCAGCCAACTCTATAGGAGAGAATTAAAGTAACTCAGATGAATGATGCAGAACTAGTAGAGCTTATGAGGAAGGTACACGATGATCAAGAAACAGAGCATCTCAGATGATGGAGCCTTGAGGTTCCGTACCAGGTTACGCATTCCTGCCGACCCTAAGATCAAGAAGGTTATTTTGGAGGAAGCACATCGGTCCCTGTATACTGTATATCTAGGTAGCACTAAAATGTACAGAGATCTTCGAGAGTCCTTCTAGTGGAGCAACATGAAGAGGGAGATAGTCCAGTATGTGGATCAGTGTTTGACGTGCCAGCAAGTAAAAGTTGAGCATCAGAGACCGGTAGGATCATTGCAGCCACTCCACATTCCTGAATGGAAGTGGGAGCATATAGCGAAGGATTTTGTCACAGGATTACAACCGGCATTGCATGGACAGGACGCTATTTGGGTGGTGGTGGATCGACTGACAAAGACTGACCACTTTTTGCCGAACAGAGTTTACTCCATGGACAGATTGGCTGAGTTATATATCCAGGAGATAGTTAGGCTCCATGGCATCCCAGTGTCCATAATTTCAGACAGAAACCCACAGTTCACATCTCGTTTTTGGAAGAGTCTGCGAGCATGTGTGCTGGACTTTGGAGATCATTGAATGCAGTATTTGCCACTGGTCGAGTTTGCGTATAACAGCTACCAGGTCAGTATTGGGATGGCACCGTATGAGGCGTTATATGACAGGAGGTGCCGATCCCCATTATACTGGGATGAGATTGGGGAGAGACAGATATTGTGGCCAGAGCTGATACAGCAGACTCTGGATAAAGTCAAACTCATCAGAGACAGGATCAGGACAGCACAGAGTCAGCAGAAGAGTTATGCAGATACTCGCCGAAGAGAATTAGAGTTTGACGCAGGAGATCACATATTCCTGAAGGTGGCACTGATGAAGGGAGTTATGAAGTTTGGGAGGAAAGATAAGTTGAACCCTAGGTATAATAGACCATTTGAGATTCTTGAAAGAGAGGGTCCAGTTGCCTATCAATTAGCATTACCACCGGTCCTGTCTAGGATCCATGACGTATTCCACGTTTCTATGCCGAGAAAATACGCCTCAAACCCCTCCCATGTGATCAGTTATGAAGCACTGAAGTTGGGTGATACTTTAGCTTATGAGAAAGTATCAGTTCAGATTCTTGACTGGAAAGAACAGGAGCTACGCACAAAGAAGATTCCACTAGTAAAAGTTTTATGGCGCAATCATGCCGTTGAGGAGGCTTCTTGAGAATTAGAGAATCAAATGCACCAGAGATATCCATATTTATTCAATGGAGTTTAGAGTTAAGCCAGTTAGAGAAAAGGTAAATAATGATGTATGTATTTTGATTTGTATACAGCGTAGGATAGATAAAGTTTTTAGTTTTGAGATATGAATGGCTTTGAGAGAATTTTAAATAGATGTAGTCTCCCAAAATCCTCTTTATAATAACGGTGTTCCTCCGCCATAAGTGAGGGTAATTAATAAATTGGGGTATTTCTCTTCAAGAATGAAAATTGATAAAAAGCAAATTTCAAGGACGAAATTTTTTATATGAAGGGAAGAATGTAATGCCCCAAAAATAATTATTATAGGAGAATGTAGTGGATCCTAATAATAATAATAATAATAATAATAATAATAATAAAAAATTAATTAAGTAATTAATTAAATTAAATTAATAATATAAATAATAATTATTAATTAAATAATACAATATAATATATTAATATTATATAATATAATATTATATTATAATATATAATATTATATTATATTATAATATATAATATATATATATATATATACATATATATATATATATGTTAACCTTCCAGAAGGATTAGGATCGTTCAGGAAGTACCCCCTCCCCTTTCTTTTCCCATTCTCTATGCAGGCCTCCTGCGTGCGTTCTC